>NW_020954550.1:29097544-29424066 GCF_900497805.2 Vombatus ursinus
GAGAGAGAGAGAGAGAGAGAGAGAGAGAGAGAGAGAGAGAGAGAGAGAGAGGGAGAGAGAAAGAGAGAGAAACTCTGTATACTACAGTTTCGCTGGGTTTTTGTGACACCATTCTCTTATTTCTTTGGCCGGATCATCACCACATAATGACCTCTCACTGGAATATACTATAAAGATCTAACCTGGATCTTTAGCCTTTTCTCTATTCACAATCTCTCTTAATGACTTCATCACTCAATCCGCCATGCTGCCTAGCTGCCTCACAGATGGGAATGAAAAAGGAGCAAAGAATCACAGAGACAAAATTCCAATCTATAATGTGAAGAGTATTAAACTTCAGGAAGAATTATAAATAGCAGAACAATAGTTTGTTTCACTAATGAGTTTTAACAGTTAAATACAGATGGAAGATTAAGATAAATTTCATTCCCTCCAGGAAATATCTAAACCATTAAGAAGGAAATATTAGGAGATAAATCAAATACATTACTTAACTTTTAAAATGAAGAGTGTGAATTCTGCCAAAGAAAGAAAAACAGTAACAGAATGAATCATGAAACAAAAACCATCCAGTGTTGCTTGCAAGAATCACATTTAACATAAAAAGTTATTGCTTCTTTAAACTTAAGAAGTTGGTATAAAACATTTCATGCCATTGTTTAAGTCCAAAAAAGCAAGAGAGGCAGAAATGGTAGTTGATAAATTGGAATTCAAGATCAAAAACTTTAAAAGAAACTATCCTATTATCCTGGAAATGGTTAAAGAAAAAATAAATAGTACAAATATGACAATTTTCAATTGATATTCAATAAACTGTTCCATATTAAAATTCATAAAAAGAAACTGATCAGACATACAAGAAGAGACCAGCAAATAATTATACTAGAAGAGGATTTCATAACTCAGTTTTAAGAATATGATAAATCAAACAAAAAGATTAATAGTGAAGTAATCACAGATCTGCAACATGGCCATAATATGTTGAAGTCAATATACATCTGAAGAGAAACAAATGAGAAAAACAAGAAATACACATTATTTTTAAGTACTAATAGAACACACAAAAATTTATCACATTGCTCCTAGAGAAGCCCTACTTAATTTCTCATGGGCCAAAATTGTACCTGTTTTATTTTTCAGACCACAAAGTAAAATTAAACTATGACACAAATCAATGTGATAAAACAAAATGAGAACTTTAAAAAAACAATCACTTAAACAATGAAGGTGTAAAAAAGGAGAAGACAGAGATATATCAGAATTTTCCAAAAAACAACAATATTGAATGCAGGACATGGAGTCAGGAAAACCTGATTTCAAATTCTGCCTCAGACATTTACTAAATTGTGTGAAGCCGGACAAGTCATTTGACCTCATTCAGCCTTAGTTTCCTTATCTGTAAAATGGTGGTAACAATAGCAGCTACCTCTCAGGGTTGTTGTCTAGATCAAATAAGATATGAAAGGTACTTTGCAAAACTCCAAGTATTATTCAAATGCAGGTTATTGTTGTTGTTGTTGTTGTTGTTGTTATCAAATTCACAAAGTCCAATTTATCAAGCTGAATGCCCAAGCTAGTAAGAGAAAAAAGAATAAAATAAAACTTTCAAATAGACAGTAAATACATTAGAAAAGTAAGAAAGCAATAATTAAATCAAAATTTCTCAAAGAGAAATTATAAAGTTAGGATTATACAGCTGGCAAGTGTTTGAGAGTAAAACAAAAAAATATTGAATTAATAAAGTCAAGAGCTTTTTTTATATATAAACCAATCAAATTGACAAACAAATCAAGAAGAAGAGAACAAAATTATAAACCAGTAATATTAAAAATGAGAAAGTGAGATATTCATGTTATTATTATTATTATTAAGATAGCCAACATTAATAAAGCATGTTAAGGCTTGCAAAGCACTTTGCATTTATTATGTTATTTAATCCCCAATCTAAGAGATCTAATCCTAAAAGATCAGCTACTACTATTCCCATTCTATAGGTGAGGAAATTTATAGGTGAGAAACTTCTATAGGTGAGAAAACTTAAGTAGTTTACCCAGGGTAACAAAAAGTTAGTAAATGTATGAGGAGGGATTCAAAGCTAGATTTTCTTGCCTCTAGCTCCCTCCATCTGCTCCACCCAATTGCCTTTCCCTCATTTTAACAAATGAGAGAATATAAAGGAAATAAATGATTGTCTGTAAAAATATCAATTTCCGAAAGTAACCTCAATGAAATTATTAATTTAAATAGACCAATATTGGAGAAAGAAATGGCAGAAAGTATTAAAGAATTCTCCACAGGGACCCACTCATGAACTCTACCCCATCCCACCCTTCAAAAAAAAAAAGAAGAGGAAAAACTCATTCAAGATATCTGTATGTTTTATATGCATATATATTCCATAAATATGAGATATATGCTTTTGAGTGAGATATGATGCTGATTTATAACATGGCAAAGATAACAATAAAAAAACAAAATTACAGATAATTTCCTTGATGATGTAAAATAACTAATTAAAATATTAGTTAACAGAATATAGCACTATAATGGGGAGGAGGAGAAGGAAATAAGCATTTATTAAGCACTACTAAAAGACAGGCACCATGCTAAGTATTTTACAAGTATTTTCTCATTTGATCCTCACAACAACCCTAGAGTATAGGTGTTATTATTATTCCTATTTTATAGTTGAGGAAACTGAGGCAGACAGAGGTTAAGGTGATTTGTCCAGGGTCACACAACTAGTAAGTGAGTCTGGCTTTGAATGTAGATCTTCCCAATTCCAGGCCCAGTGCTGTGTGCACTGCATTAGCTAGCTACCTCTTCCACTCTCTAGGCCTCAGACAAATCTCATAGATTATAATTTAAAGGAATATTTTAAGAATATCTTCATTAATATTGAATTTTGGAAGTTGAACATGAGGTTTTGAGGTTGAATTATTATTATTATAATAAAATAATAATAATAAATTTATATATTTTTATTATATCATTATATATTAATATATATTATATTATATATGTTATAATAAAATTATAATAATAAAAGGAGAACAGAATTTAGTTTTAAGAGAGTGCAGAATTATAACCCTCTCAAAATGGAGGGTCAGTGAATCCCTAGAGTAGACTCTTGCTCTATCATCCTAATGACATAATTTATTCAAGATTTATTCACCAAAAGGCATTAAACATGTTTCAGCACTTCTCCTCCTCTCCCATTGTGACATAGAAGTCCTTCTGAGTTGAAGGCTGTACACACACACACACACACACACACACACACACACACACACTAAATGATAATTAACAGATTGATTAACTATTCTCTAGTTGTTTTACCTCTACTTTGTCTCCAAGTCTATGTTGATTGGATATATATGGGATCTTTTTTTCCACCTCTCATTGACCTCCTTGGGAGATATGCCTAGTTGTGGGATCTCTAGATTAGAAGATACAAATATTTTAGTGAATTTCTTAGCACAGCTCCAAATTGATTTCCAAATTGGCCTGAATCATAATTCTACTAGTAGTGTTTTAGTGAACATATCTTTCCACAAACTTTGCAACATTGACTCCTTTCATATTTTATCAATTTTGCCAGTTTTCTGGATGTGAAGTAAAACTTTAGAGTTATTCTGTTTTGCATTTCTCTAACTATTAGTGATCTACCTCAATTTCTCATAAGGTTATTCAGAGTTTGCAATTCTTTATTTGAAGGCTGTGAATATCCTTTAACCACTTATTCACTGGGGAATAGCTTTTAGCCTTAAATATTTGGATTAGTTCCCTATGTATCTTGGATATCATATTCTTCTCAAAGATATTTGATACAACTATGTATTCCCAAACAACATTCTAATGACATTAATTTCATTGGGGCAAAACTTTTTTAATTTCATGCAATTGAAATTATCTATTTTAGGTTTTGTGATTTATTTTATCCCTTGTTTGGTTCAGATCTCTCCCCCTTGACAGAGATGATTCCTCAATCAATACTATTGAAGACAAGAGTGAAGAAAGGGGTCAAGAAGGGAAAGAAGCATCTTAAACTTACAAAAGGAAAGAATAAGACTAAGACAATAACAGGTATTCAGTGTCCTGGTTGGGTGGGGAAAAGGGTGGGGTTGTACCAGAATTATGTTGACCATAGGGAAGATATAGAATTCATATTTTTTTAAAATTAAGTAGGTCAACATGGGCCAACTATTATTAATTGACATTCAGATTTCAGGAGCCAACAGCACTACATTTGTAAGATTTTTAAAAACTATTCACTGGACCATTTTATTTCAGAAACAATAATATTCAAAATATTTAAAATCACATTAATAGATCTCACAAACTGATGTAAAGTGAAATGAGAAGAGCATGAAAACATTGTACACAGTATCAGCAATGTCTTGTGATGATCAACTATGAATGGTTCAGCTCTTCTTTTTTATTAATTAATTTATTTTTAGTTTTCAACATTCAATTCCACAAAATTTTGAATTCCAAATTTTCTCCCCATCTCTCCCCTTGCCCCACCCTAGGATGGCTTCCATTCTGAATACCCCTTCCCCTGATCTGCCCTTCCTTTTATCAACTCCTCTCCTTCTCTTATCCCCTTCCCCTTCTATTTTCCTATAGGGCAGGATAGATTTCTATACACCTTCACTTGTATATTTTATTTCCCAGTTGCATGGAAAAACAATTTTTAACAATTTTTTTTAAAGCTTTGAGTTCCAAATTCTCTCCTTTCTTCCCTCCCCACCCACCCTCATTGAAAAGGCAAGCAATTCAATATATGTTATACATGTGTAGTCATGCAAAACACTTCCATGATAGTCATATGTGAAAGACAATATTTCCCTCCAGCCTGTCCTGTCCCCCATTTATTCTCCTTTGAATTCTCCTTTGACTTTGTCCCTCCTCAAAAGTGTTTGTTTCTGATTACCCCCTCCCCCAATCTGCCCTCCCTTCTATCATCTCTCTCCTCTCTTATCCCCTTCCCCCCTATTTTCCTGTAGGGTAAGATAGATTTTCATATCCAATTAAGTGTATATGTTATTCCTTCCTTAAGCCAAATCTGATGAGAATAAGATTCACTCATTCCCTCTCACCTCCCCCATCATCCCCTCCACTCTAAAAACTTTTTCTTGACTCTTTGATGTGAGATAATTTACCCCATTCTACTTCTCCCTTCCTCCTTCTCCCAGTACAATCATCACTCACCCCTAATTTTATTTTTTAATTATCATCCCTTCATATTCAACTCACCTTGCCTTCTGTCTATATACACATATATTCCTCCAACTACCCGAATACTGAGAAAAGTCTCATGAGTTACAAATATCATCTATCCATATAGGAATGTAAACAGTTCAACTTTAATAAGTCCCTTATGATTTCTCTTTCCTGTTTTACCTTTTCTTGCTTCTCTTGAGTCTTGTATTTGAAAGTCAATTTTTCTATTCAGCTCTGGTCTTTTCATCAATAATGCTTGAAAATCCTCTATTTTATTGAATGTTAATTTTTCCCCTGAAGGATTATAGTCAGTTTTGCTGGGTAGGTGATTCCTGCTTTTAATTCTAGCTCCTTTGACCTCTGTAATATCATATACCAAGCCCTCTGATCCCTTAATGTAGAAGCTGCTAAATCTTGTGTTACCTGATTGTGTTTCCACAATATTTGAATTGTTTCTTTCTGGGTGCTTGAAATATTTTATCCTTGATCTGGGAACCCTGAAATTTGGCTATAATATTCCTAGGAGGTTTCTTTTTGGGATCTCTTTCAGGAAGTGATCATTGCATTCTTTCAATTGCTATATTACCCTCCGGTTTGAGAATATCAGGGCAGTTTTCCTTGATAATTTCTTTTTTTTATTACCTCTGTGAAGTCTTTTTTTTAATTTTTTTTTATTTTTAACAAGTTTTTTTAAAACTTTGGGTCACAAATTTTCTCCCTCACTCCCTCCCCACCCACACTCACCTAAAAGGCAAACATCTCGATACAGGTTATAGATGTGTAGTCATGCAAAACACTTCCATAGCAGTCCAGTTGTGAAAAACTAAGTATATTTCTCTTCATCTCATCCTATCCCCCATTTATTCTATTCTCTGTTTTGACCCTGTATCTCCTCAGAGGTGTTTGCTTCTGATTATCCCCTCCCTCAATCTGCCTTCCCTTCTATCAATCCCTTGCTCTCTTGTCCCCTTCCCCTGCCACCTTCCTGCAGAGTAAGATAGATTTCCATATACCATTGTGTATGTTATTCCCTCCTTAAGCCAAATCCCATGAGAATAAGATTCACTCATTTCTTCTCACCTTCCCCCATCTCCCCTCCAATGTAAAAGTACCTTCTTGTCTGTTTCATGTGAGATATTTTACCTCATTCTACTTCTCCCTTTCTCCTCCCAGTATAATCCTTTCCCACTCCTTAACTCTATTTTCCAGATATCCCTTCATCCTCAACTCACCCTGTGTCCTCTATCTATCTATACAAACATATAATTTTTTCCCTCCCACTACCCCAATACTGACAAAGGACTCATGAGTTATAAATATCATCCTTCCCTGCAGGAATGTAAACAGCTCAACCCCAATAAGTCTCTTATGATTTCTCTTTCCTGTTTACCTCTTCCATGTTTCACTTGAGTCTTGTATTTGAAGGTCAAATTTTCTATTCAGATCTGGTCTTTTCCACAGGAATGCTTGAAAGTCCTCTATTTCATTGAGTGACCATGTTTTACCCTGAAGGATTATACTCAATTTTGCTTGGTAGGTAATTCTAGGTTGTAGTCCTAATTCCTTTGCCCTCTGGAATATCATACTCCATGCCCGCTGGTCCCTTAAGGTAGAAGCTGCTAAATCTTGTGTTATCCTGATTGTGTTTCAACAATACTTGAATTGTTTCCTTCTGGCTGCTTGCAATATCTTCTCCTTGACCTGGGAATTCTGGAATTTGGCTACAACATTCCTAGGAGTTTTCCTTTGGGGATCTCTTTCAGGAGGTGATCGGTGGATTCTTTCAATTTCTATTTTGCCCTCTGCTTCTAAAATATCAGGGCAGTTTCCTTGATAATTTCTTGAAAGAGGATATCTAGGCTCTTTTTTGGATCATGGTTTTCAGATAGTCCAATAATTTTTAAGTTCTCTACCCTGGATCTATTTTCCAGGTCAGTTGTTTTTCCAATGAGATATTTCACATTCTCCTCTATTTTTTCATTCCTTTTGATTAGTGTTACAGTGACTTGATTTCTCGAATTGTCCTTCTCTTCCAATTTCTCCATTCTAATTTTTAAGGAAGTATTTTCTTCAGTAAGCTTTTGGACTTCCTTTTCCATCTGGCTAAGTTTGCTTTTAAGGGCATTCTTCTCCTCATTGGCTTTTTGGACTTCTTTTGCCATTTGGGTTAGGCTATTTTTTAAGGTGTTATTTTCTTCAGTATTTTTTGGGGCCTCCTTTAGCATCACTTTCAGTTTTTCCTCTGCTTCTCTTACTTGCTTCTCAAAATCCTTTTTGAGCTCTTCTATGGCCTGGGACCAATTCATATTTTTCTTGGAGGCTTTGGATGTAGAAGCTTTGACTTCGTTGTCTTCTTCTGGTTGTATGTTTTGATCTTCTTTGTCATCAAAGTAAGATAATATAGTCTGACTCTTTTTGCGCTGCTTGCTCATGATTCTGGCCAATTACTTGAGTTATAAACTCTTTGTTAAGGTAGGAATCAGTTTCCAATGTGGAGAATGTACTGTCCCAAGCTTCAGGGGTTTTGTGCAGCTGTGTTCAGAAATACTTCTAGGGACCTGTAAATTTTCAGTTCTTCCAAGGTGGTATGATCAAGGGCAAGGTGTTTACTCCTTTCCTGGCCTGTGCTCTGGTCTATGAGCATTCTTTTCTGTCTTGGAACTGTGAGGAGGGTTTCCTCTCCACAGACACTACAAGCTCCACCAGACCAGCTCTCCTCCTCGCCCCAGGTCCACCACCCAGAACTGTGACTGAGATCCAAGCATGGGCAAAGCAAGAGAATCCTGTACCAGCAGAGAGTTTCCTGCAATCCCCTTCTGATCAGCCACTCAATTCCCCCTCTGTCTGTAGGTCAGGAGCTCAGGAGGGCCACTGCCCTGAGGGTACACTCAGGACTTGAGGCTGAGACCTAGCTCCTTCTCTCACCACAGTCACAGACTTCCCAATGACCTTCTAAGTTGTCTTTGGCATTCCTGGGTTGAGAAGTCTGGAAACCACCAAAGCTCCCTGTGATTCAGTCCTCTGAGGCCTACTCCAGGGTCACCGTGGCCTGAGTGCCCATGCCAAACTGCGCTCCTCTCCCACCCTGGTGTGATATACCTTTCTGATCAACCATTTAGGCTGTCTTGGACTAGAAATTTGTTTCCTTCTGTCTTTTTGTGGGTTCTGCTGCTTTAGAATTTGTTTAGAGCCATTTTTATAGGTATTTGGAGGGGTTTGGGGGATAGCTTAAGCAAGTCACTGCTTTTACTCTGCCATCTTGGCTCCGCCCCTCGATAATTTCTTGAAAGATGATGTCTAGGCTCTTTTTGTTTTTTGATTATGGCTTTCAGGTAGTCCAGTAAGTTTTAAATTATCTCTCCTGGATCTATTTTCCAGATTAGTTGTCTTTCCAATGAGATATTTCACATTGTCTTCTTCTTTTTTTTTATTCTTTTGGTTTTGTTTTATAATTTCTTGATTTCTCACAAACTCATTAGCTTCCATTTGCTCCATTCTAATTTTTAAGGAATTATTTTCTTCAGTGAGATGCTGGGTCTCCTTTTCCATTTGGCCAGTCCTGCTCTTTAGGACATTCTTCTCCTCATTGCCTTTTTGGACCTCTTTTGCCATTTGGGTTAGTCTATTTTTAAGGTGTTATTTTCTTTAGTATTTTTTGGGTCTCCTTTAGCAAGCTGTTAACTTGTTTTTCAAGATTTTCTTGCATCACTCTCATTTCTCTTCTCAGTTTTTCCTCTACTTCTCTTACTTGCTTCTCAAAATCCTTTTTTAGCTCTTCCATGCCTGAGACCAATTCATATTTTTCTTGGAGGCTTTTCATGTAGGAGCTTTGACTTTGTTGTCTTCTTCTGGTTGAATGTTTTGATCTTTGTCCCCAAGATTCTATAGTCTAGGTTTTTTCCCACTATTTGCTCATATTCCCAGCCAATTACTTGATTTTTTAACTCTTTGTTAAGGTAGGTCTCTACTTCCAGGATGGAATGTGTACTGTCCCAGGCTTCAAAGGTTTTGTGAAGCTGTTTTCAGAAATACTTCTAGGGACCTGTACATTTTCACTTCTTCTAAGGTGGTATGATCCAAGGACAGGTGTTTACTCCTTTCCTGGCCTGTGTTCTATGAATAACCACAAGCAGTCTTGTGCCTTGCAACTGTAAGGAGGATTCCCTCTCTACTGCAGTCACAAGCTCTGCCATGCCAGCACTCCTCCTTGCCCCAGCATTACCACCCAGAATTGCTACCCAGATCCACGCATAGGCAAAGCAAGAGAATCCTGCCTCAGCACCAGGAAAGAGATCCCTGCAATCCCCCTCTGATCAGCCACTGGATCCCTCCTCTGTCTGTGGGCCAAGAGCTCTGGAAGACACCCTCACTTCCCTGGGACTGCACCAGGCCTGGGGACCAAGCTTCTCTCTCATCGAGGTTTGACAGATTTTTCCTACTGATCTTCTAAGTTGTCTTTGGCATTTGTGGGTTGAGAAGACTAGAAACCACCATAGCTGACAGTGATTCAGTCCCCTGAGGCCCACTCCAGGTTCACTGGGGCCTTATCTTTACCTGTGTGGGCCACCCTGAACTGTGTTCCTCTCCCAACCCAGTGCAACAGACCTTTCCCATCAACTATCCAGGTTGTCTTGGGTTGGACATTTGTTTCATTCTTTTTGTGGGTTCTGCTGCTCTAGAATTTGTTGAAAGTCATTTTTGGCAGGCCTTTGGAGGTCTTTGTGGAAGAGCTCAAGCAAGTCACTGCTTTTACTCTGCCATCTTGGCATGGTTCAGCTTCTCTTAGCAGCACAATGATACAAGATAAGTACAAAGGATTCAGGAAAGTCCCATATCCAGATAAAAAACTGGTGGATTCAGAATGCAGATGGAAGCATATTTCTTTTAATTTTCTTTATTCTTTCTCATGGTTTTGTATCCTTTTGATCTATTTCTTCTTCCACAACTGTGTCAAATATGGAAATATGTTTTATGTGATAGCACATGTATAAACTATATCAAATTCCCCACCATTTTTAGAAGAGAGGAGGAGAGGGAGAAAAATTTGGAACTCAACATCTTGTAAAAATGAATGCTAAAAATTTTCTCAATATGTAATTGGGAAAAAATAAACCACTATTTAAATTTTTAAAATGAAATAAAATATTTTAAAAAGGAAGGAAGAGTAGGTTTGAAATAGCTTCTATGGGAAGTGAAATAAGCAAACAATTAGGAATGAATACAAAAACCACCCTGTTGGCATGAAAGCCTAGTAGAGGTTGGCTAACATGAATTTGCATAGTACCATGCTGCCTCCTTAACCTTTAAGACAAAAGTGTCTTAGTGTAGTAGGACATGGATAAAACCAATAAGTGGTTAAGGAGTAATTGTAATGTAGCAATAAGTACATACTTCATTCAAGAATATGGTGATAAAAGAAAGAATACTCTGTAATTATAATGACTAAACTTGACCCCGAAGAAGAGATGAGAAGATATACACCCTTTCTTTTTTTAGTTGGGGAGTTTGAGAACATTGCATATATTGTCACACTCAATTGATACATTGGTTAGCTTGATTAAAACTTTTGTTTGCTATTTTTTTTATTTGGTAAAATACATAGCTTTATGGGAAGGGAAAGGAAACTGATATATTCATAAATGAAAGTGATATAACAAACAAAAGGTATCAACAAAAGTATTTTTTTAGAAAAACAAAGGGAGCTGACATGATTTTAAAAAAAAGATGGGGAAAGTGAGCATGTATATGATCAATAAAGAAAGAAATATTGTTTGGACTGAAAAAGGAGGAGATCTGGATCTGTGATTTCTTAGGCTTAGAGGATGACCTTTGCACCCTGAGTGGTTAAGTGACTTGTGCATTATCAGAGGCAGGATCTTGAACCTTGGTCTTCCTGACTCTAAATCGATCCTTCTATTCTACTCTATGCTGCTTCTCCATCTTGCTATCTTAGGAAACTAATTAGGAGACCAATTTTTTTAAGTATTTTTTTTTAAATCCCTTGGTTACCTAAAACAATCTTGTAGATGAAAGCAACACAAAAAACAATGCTTTCACTGACTCATTCTTCCTAATTGTCTCTCAAGTATTCAAAACCTACAGGTTAGGGAGGAGAAAGAGAAGTTGAAAAATCTCCAAAAACTTTTTTTTCTCCATTTCTTATAATTTAGTTGGACAAAGCCATCAAAACAAACAGAATGCAGAATAGAAATGCAGACAGAAGAGAAATCAATCAATCCAAAAAAAAAATGGTTAGGATTCTTGGTGACCTTCAAGAAATAATTCACTTGCTGATTCACTTGAATATTGTGGGGGAGGAGGAAGGGAGAAGGGAAAAGTGAAAGGTGTTCAACCCACCAAAAACATAAGTGACATTAATACCATTGATTGATTCATTCAAAAGACATTGATTGAAGGCTAGGACCTAAGGGAGACTGAAAGTAGTGTAAGACTCCACAGCAGTCCTCAAATACCCAACAATGTAAGACAGAACATTCCTACTTTCACAACAAAAGCATTTTCAGAAAGCAAAATGCTAATCACCTTTATACTTTATTCCCATTTTTACAATCCATAGAACAAGCAAACTGGGCTTATTTGTTTTCTCAAACCTGATACTCAAACTACTAACTTTCGGCTTTTGAACTTTCTTACACCATGCCTGAAATAAATGCACTCAAACTTACCTATATCACTTGGAAGTCCAGGTTTCCTTCAAGATTCAGTTCAAGCACTACCTTTTGCATGAGGCCTTTCTTGTTATTTCCTAACTATGAAATCCTCCCTCTAAATTTACCGTATATGTATGTTTTTCATATAACTATATCATATGCATATGTCTACTCTCCTCCCCCAGAAAATCTAAAGTTATTTGTATTTCATTAACCCTCAAAAATTATTTTTATTTTGTATAAAAGTTTATCTGAAATTAGAACTGATTTATCTGAAATATGTTGAGAATTAACATTTTTAAAGGCCTTCAGAAATTCCAAAGTCATGGATTTTCATGGACTAATATGTTATAAAGCATTTAAAAAGCTTTAGCTTAGCTCAGCAACAGTTCATAACACAAAATCAGACATAATCCTTAAGTGAATGAATCATGGTAAATGATTTCATATACCATCTGACCAGAGGAAGGAAATGTCTGCTGAGTCATTTACACTCAGAATCCAGAAATTGGTGAAGAAATAAGCAGGGGTGAGGGGTAGTCACCTGGGAGGTGGAATCATAACTAGTACAATGACTCAAACATATTCTGAAAGTTGCATTACACAAAAAGCAGAATATCTTGCCAACAATCCTTGCCTTGATTTGCAAAATTCTATCTCAGAGGGTGGTAAAGAGGGGAAATACAGCTCTGAGCCTAACACTAAGTAACAAAAAGATTTGCTGTGGGACATGGAATCAATAGGAACCTTGAGGTAAAATAAATATGTCATCTTTAGTTTATGTTGGTCAATTAGAGGAACACTGAGCATAGTCATAAATAATATATGTTCCATTTCTAATATGGTAAATATTAATAGTCATAACCTGCTTAAACAAAAATTCTTCATTTCAATTCAATAAATATTGATTATGGTCCTGCTATATGCCAGGCACAGTCCTAAGTGCTAGGGAGGCAAGTAAGAAAAAGAAAGATGGACCCTGCCCTCAAGGAGCTTATAATCTAATGGGGGAAGAAATACACAAAAGGCAGTTGGAAAGTGGGGGTAGGACAGATGAGATGGAACACCAGGGGACATCTTGTTCCTTGGAGTTGAAACCAGGCAGAGCTACAGATAGAAAGTGAAGTGAGCTGTAAAGTCCAATTTCTGCCATTCTTCTCAATCTGCCTTTTTTTCTTTGATTTATTTCATAAAGGTGTTTTCAAATTTCTTTGTATCATATATATTATATATATATATATTACTTGTGTTATGGTATTTCATAATGTGCCACAATTTAAGTAATCATCCCTCTACTATTGGGCATTTAGGTGTGTACCTTGGACTTTAGGAAAACAAAATGTACAAGTTCAGGGAAATGCTAATTATGATCCTGTGACCTAAAACTCTAAAAGGAAAGGTGGTTCTAGAAGGTGGGACATTCAAAATTGAAACTTTAATGATCCAAACTCTATTCTAATAAACTTGAGGGAAAAAAAGACAAGAGGGGAGTAAGTATTCCACCATTAACTTTGCAATGGGTTATATTTTGAAATAATATTTACAAAATATGGAGTCAGAGATACATAACCTAGGAAAAATGTAAAAGAAGCATAAATATCTAAAGGCAATATTCAGGAAAGCTGAAGCCAGTCTCAGAAGAAAGTCAAAGTAGCAACAAAAACATCATGAAGAACAAAAAGTTCAAAGTGAGCTAAAGAACAAGGAAATGATAGGCATAATGTGTGGAGCAGATGCTGTAATGTTATCAGATGAGAGTGAAAAATCTAAGTATTTAAGTCTTATTTACTTCAATCTTCTTTGTCAAGAATTATCTTCTGAAAATGGAAAAGGTAGAACAAACATGACTAAAAGGAAATTGAAGCCTGTGATAAGTGAGGAGATAACAAGACAGTATCTAGCTGCCTCTAAATGGAATCCAGCATCCTGGCCTGAACAAATTCCATCCCAAGGTTCTGAAATGCCTTGCACTTGTAGTCCTTAAGGAATATTAGAGAAAGTAAGTAACATCAGAAGATTGGAAAAGAGCAAGAGTTATCCAAGCTTTCAAAGAGGGAAAGTAGGTGGATTGCATGCATATAGACATTTATATTGAGATTCAGCAAATTCTATAAGGGATATTTAAATAGATGGTCTGAACTTCAAGTGAGAAATCATCATTACTAGATGCCAGTATGAGTTTTTGAATGAAAAAATAATATATAACTTATTTTATCTCCTTGTTTCTAAAGATTACTTTTTTCTCCTGGACTAGAATTAGTGAATATTATTTTCTGAATATATCTAGAATTCACAATATATACAGAAAAAACAGATGAAGAAAGACTATTTGCTAGATCATGGCATGCAGTCAGATGACAAAAAGCCCATTGATTTAGTTCAACAGTACACATATATCGTGAACAAGAACTGAAAATGGACAGCAAGCTAGGTTAACTATTGGATAGGAAGAAAGGAGTGGGTTGGATTACGTTTGGTAAATTACGCAACAATTTTAACAATCTTATCATGCTTTCTGACACAAAAGTTCATCTTTGTTAAAGTTAACATTGAGGGATGCATTATGACTAAGAAGCTGGGAACACTGTGAAGAAATGAAATTATGAATAACCTCAAGGGCAATGGAGAAAGTCGTGAGGTGTATACACAGACTGTAGCCACAGGTGTGCTGGAGTCAGTTCTAACCAAAAAGACAATTGTTAGAATTTCAGTGTGAGCATTTACACCTCAGACATCAGCAAATGCTGCAGATCAGGGCTTGATTTATTGTTTTATTGATTGTCTAAGTTTAAGAAAATGATAGAGAAAATGATAATAATTCAGATTAAACCTTAAAATGTGTTGTGCATTTTTGAGAATTTGTGCATTAAACACATACTAGCTTGGTGGCATATTATCTACAATGATTTGGGGTTAAAAATAATGCAAAAATGTTATGATTAGAAAAAGAGGTGGACTGATTATTTAGCAAGGGTAATGTTGAACATCCTGAATGTTAACACAGCTATCAATACAGTGTTAAAAAGCCTCTTCCATGGGGGGATGTGTGGGAGGACATGGAAAAGAATTGTACATGATGGAAGGACCATGTCATTCTCCTGCTCATTTGGTTCTCTAATGACTATACAAACTCCTCTGTTTGACATTTAAAGACCTACACAACTAAGCGCCAGCCTACCTTTCCAGGCATATTACATATATTCCATTTCACACACTCTGCTCTCGAGTCAAAAGAGACTCCTTGCTGTTCCTCCTACATAGCATTTAATTTTCATCTCTGTGCCTGGTACTCAATCCTTACCTCTGCCTCTTAAAATATTCAGCTTCCTTCAAAGTTTAGGCCAAGTGCCACCATCTACATCAATCATTCCCTGGTACTTCCTCTCCCCCCACCCCCAGTTATTTTTTCTACTCCAGCAAAAAAAAATGACTTTGTATTGACTTTGTAAGTATTTTGCAAATACTGAGATTTATTCTTTTTGCCTCTCCCAATGCAAGCTCCTTCGAAGGCAAGGAATGCTTCAGTTTTGACTATGTATCTCTAGAAATCAATCAGTCAATAAAAATTTGTTAGTTTACTTGGGGTTTACTGGCTAGATCTCTCTCTCTCTCTCAAAGACCAAACCTTAAACCCAATTCACTCTGGATCTCATGAATTGGACAACAATAGGTCCCTGCCCAAGCACCACTTACTGGTTGTTTTTTGGGTTCTCCTGGCTCAGAGTAAATGTAAATAGTAACTATTTCTCTTTTGGCCAGCAACCCTGAAAGTCTTCTCCTCCCAGGTTGATTTTTTTTTTATTAAAGGGGTTATCCCTTGACTCACTTCTTAAAGAGGCCTATTCACTGGATGGGCATTGCCTCACTCAAAGTGAGAACCTGAAAAGACCTTAGCTTAAAAGAGCTAAGGTCTTCCATTGCATCCTGGGCCATCTCCAGTCATCCTAATGAACATCTAGGCACTGGACACAGATGGCTCTGGAGGAGAAAGTGAAGCTGGTGACCTTGCCCAGCCCTCCCTCACTCAAATCAAAGTCAATTGCAAGTCATATGATCATCTCCCTGATGTCATGGTCTTCTTTGAGAATGAAGAACAAACATAACAACAATAATGAGCCAAGTACTGTGATAAGTTATGGGCATAAAAATATGAAAAAGGAAGACAATATTTGCCCTCAAGGAGGCTACAATCTAATGGGGGAAGACAGTACACAAAGGTAAATTGAAAAAGCCCAGGGGGGTGATGAAGTACCCAGTGCTAGGGCAAGATGGAGGAGTCCAAAGGAGTATAGTCAGGTTGGAAAGGAAGAGACAACTGGCTTGGGCACCCTCCTTAAATGGAAGTTTGGGGTAGAGCACTTCATGGAGTTCTACTGAGGGTCCTGATAAGGTGTGATTACCAAGGCTGATGCAGATTTACAAAATGATGAAATTCCTAGGAGAATGACAGAAAAGTCAGCTGTATGGGAGACAGCTGTGTGGGTAATGCCTGGCATGTGGCAGAAACTTCATAAATGACTATTGATTGATTAAGTATCTATATTCCAGTAAGAAATTAGATGATGTCTTTTATACTATCCTTAAGGATGCATGTACTAGCTAGATGACAATACAATTTGGCAAATTCATTAATTGATTGAAAGCAGTTCCCCAAAGAATATTGATTGATGGGTCAATGGGAGTCTCTTGGTGCCATGCCACTCTGTCATCAGTCTTGTTCCATTTTTTAAAATCAATATTTGCAGTCAATACAGTTGGTGTACATATCATTTTACCTGTCCCTATAAATGACATGAAGCTAGAAAGAATAACTAATTCATTGGATGACATAATCACAATCCAAAAAGGTCTTAGTGGTCTAAAGCAATGAACTGTCTGTTGTTGTTCAGTTTCTGACTCTTCATGACTCCATTTAGGGTTTTCTTGACAAAGATATTGGAGTAGTTGGCCATTTTCTTATCCAGTTCATTTTACAGATAAGGAAACTGAGAACAGCTGGATTAAGTGACTTACCCAGCATCAGACAGCTAATCAGTGTCTGAGGTCAGATTTGAACTCAGAATTGCACTCCCCAACTTCCGTTAGAACATGAGATCCTTAAGAGCAGCAATTGTCTTGTTGTTGTTTTTTTTTTTTTACTTGCGTCACTGGTAGTTTGTACATAGCAAGCACTTAATACATGCTTTTTTTTCTTTTATTCATTCACTTTGTAATTTTTTCATATGTTATCTTCTATATCTGTTATTCTTCCCTTCTGTACCTTAAAACTACTATCGCTTTTCAAGGTTCAGTTCAAGTACCACCTGTTTCAAGAGGATCCTTTCCTGATGCCCTCTGTTATTTGTGCCCTCCCCCTTCTATTTATTTTGCATATATGCTGCATTTACTTTATCTGTGAATAGATTATAGCCTCCAATAGAGTGTAAACTTCTAGGAGGAAAGAACTGTTTCACTTTTATCTTTATATCTCCAGCACCCTGAACAGAGCCTGGCACAAGGTAGTTACTTGATAAATGCTTATGCTGACCAAGAATCTGATTTTTTTTTCTTAGAGAAACTGATTTTTTTCAGTGCATAGCCAAGTGTTCATTTTAAAATTTAAGTGAAGTTATTTTACTGCCCTCTACCTTATAACTATACACACAGCAAAATGTATTCACTTTTACATTTGTCATTTGAGCTTATGCAATTCAGTCACAAAACATATGCCTTCCTATGTAAAGCAGCTGGGGTCTCTTTCAAGTCCTAATTAAACATACAGATTTTAACTCAGATTCTTAAAATTTGGAAACTCTTCAAAGCAATAACTGAAATGTGACTCCAAAACATTTTAAGATCAGTTAGGAAAACAAAAGAAGAGAAAATGCCTTCTATGAGATTTAGAAAAAAGCTCAGTGAAGAAAACAAATTTGCATTTTTATCACAGTTGAAAGAAATGCAAGGACTATAGAAGCAAAACATTGTGGGAACAGTTCTGTTCTTTCACTGATGGGAGACCCTATAGATTGCTCTCATTAAAGCTAACGAGAGGCTTAGACAGCACCACTTCCCCTGTGTCTCTGAGAGAAATCAGAGGCAGGCATTTCTAGAGACAACCACACCATATAATAAACAGGAAGCTGCCCCCCACTTCTAAGCTACAATTTCTTCAAATGACTTCCCATTATCAGTGTACAGGGCACATAACTTGTCACTCGGCCCCAGCAGCATCACTGTTTGAGAGGAACATTGATCATTTTCTCTGACTGCCATCAAGCTATAAAGAACAGTAATACAAAGTCACATATCCTAACTGGGCGAAACTTCATGGTCTGATGGAACTAGCAAGGGGGAGGGAATTGAATGACCTGGGTCCCAGCCCCTAGTATACAGGGGAGTCTAAGAATGACCTTGGCCATATACTTCCATTAGTTTTCTCAGAAATACATTTTCAGGAGTCAGCAAGAATCTGTTTTCACTGCTCTATTTTAAATGCAATTTAAGAACCACAGGAACACAGGGGAAAAAAAGAGGAGAAAAAGAAAAAGAAGAAGAAAAAATGTATGTCAAAGGTATGGCACCTCAGATGAGTCAGAAGTTTTCTTGGTGCTTTGCATGGAATCATCTAATTGGCTTTTAGGTTGGCATTTGTTCTGAACAAAGAAGATGGGATGAGCCGATCATGGACTTTGTTGTTGTTGTTTTTCTTCACCTTGCCTTGGAGGATTGAAGATCTTTAGGGGCATTATTTAAACCCTTGAGTCAGCCAGGCTGACTATGGATACAAAAATGCCCAACACCTAAGACTCAAAGTGTGATGCAACCAAGGCAAAGTCACAGAGAAAACAGGTCTATGTGTTCCAGGTAACATAACCACATGGTGCAGGCATGCTCTCATGGGAGCCTGAGATATAACCCAGGAGTATGTGATCAGCCAGTCAAAGGGTAGGAAGGTGTCACTAATCTTGTCCTCTCTGCTATAGCCAGGTAGAGACATCTCTAGCACAACTATACCCACTCCCTTTACACAGTGCTCAGTGGTTCCCAGGCAACTGCCCAGAAGGGCAAATGTAACTGAAACCTGACCCAGGCAACCTCAAGTGGCTGCCCAGGCTAAATTCCCTGCTTTCTTCTTGTTTCCCTTATCACATCGCAGCTGGGGAACGTGACAGACCCTACAATGAATGGTACATGGGTTGGCAACAGTCCTACCTCACCTATTTGTTATTTGGTGGGATAGAGTGAATTGTCTAGAATATGTAAACAGGGATGGATTGTCATTTGCATCAATGATCTCGTTACATTATCCTACCCCCAAAATCCACTACTCTTCCAAATTTTCTTGTTACTATCAATAGTACCACCTTTGTTCTGGTCAGCAAGGTTTGCTACCTCCACTTTTCCCTCCTCCCTCACTTCACAGACTCAATCAGTTGCTAAATCTTATTGTTTCTATCTCCATAACATTTTTCACATTGGTTCTCTTTTTTCCATTCTTAGAGCCACCACCCTAGATCAGGTCTACATCACTGCTTACCTGAACTACTGCAGTAGCATGCTAATCACTTTCTAATTGGTCTCTGCTTCTTCTCTCCCTTTTCCATTGTATCTGCCACTTGCCAAACTGTTTTCCTAAGTTGTAGTACTAGTAGCTAGGTGTTATAATGGATAGAACACCAGGCTGGGAGTCAGGAACCTATTAGCTGTGTGAGCCTAGGTCTTAACCTCTGCTTGCCTCAGTTTCCTTATCTGTAAAATGGGAATAATAGCACCTATGTCCTAGGGTTGTAGTGAGGAACAAATGAGCTAATAATCATAAAGCATTTAGCGCAGTGCCTGGCACATAGTAAATGCTATATGAATGTTATCTATGATTATTATTACTGACCATATCACTCCTCTACTCAATAAATTCTAGTGGATCTCTACTGATTCTAAGATAAAATATTATTCTATTTTTTCTCATCCTTTTTAATTTGTATTTTTGGATAAGTTTTATAACATACATAATTATTAGTATAGTAACACATCTACATAATTTATAAATAATGAGTATGTATACATATTAAGCATTAGTGCTCTAAAAAATGTAATTACATTTAGAGGTCACTGCTTTAGAGCAGAGGAGTCAAACACCTTGCCTCAAAGCCAACTGCACACAACACTCCTGAGTATCAACCAATCAGATTAAACTGTAATTGTGAAATATTTAATAAAATAAACAAAAATACAATAGAACATAGATGATGTTACTATGTAGTTTTCTAAGCCAATATACAGCCTGCAGGGATCCCTATGTATGGTTTAGTGGCCTTGTTTCTATTTAAATTTGTGTCCACTGCTCTAGAGGATACTAAAATGGATGCTTGCTTTCAAATCACTTCACTTAAACAAAAAAAATTGATTAATAAATACTGCAGACAGAGTACTGTGCAAGATGTGTTGATGTTTGATCCCAATCATCCTCATTCCTGTGGGAGTAGGGAGAGAGGTGGTTCATTTGCAGATGTGGGGGTAATCCTGGATTGGTCACCCACGTCATTGAGGGAAGGGGTGGTTTGAGCCACATAAGTGCAGGGATGCCTGGAAAACATACATTGGTTTGTGCCTTGCTAGGCTCCCACAAAAAGGAGAGGGGAGGAGGGAATCCCATATAGCAGCAATTTGTATAGCCAGGTTTTTGTTAGTTTTTCTTTTTTTTTTAATTTCATCTAGGATAAAACAAGAGTCCTAAAATACATTAATCATGCACAAAATGTTTTTATTTTAAAACATTTTAATTTAAAAATTTTAAAAATTTTCTCATGTGCCTGGACTTGTAATTTGATTTAAAATTATCTATGTTTTTTTAGCTGATGTTTTAAGTTGAAGAATTCTGACACTACCATTATAGCACACTTTATACATACACAGTTGAGCAATAGCCACTGTTGAGCATAAAACATTGTATTAGGTAGGATGTCTTTAAGTTGCTAACAGACAAGAGACGAAAAAATTCAGCAAAATCACTGGATATGGGTTCAAATTCTGTCTCTGCTATACACTGCCTGTGCCTCTCTGGGTTTTAGTTTCCACATCCATAAAATTAAGTGTTTAATTATAGCAGAGGTGTCAATCTCCTACCTAGGGGCTGTGTGGCCAACAACATTCCCAAATCCCCCCAAAACCAGATTAAAATATAATTCGGAAATGTAAAAAGTAAATTAAAAACATGAAAAAAACACAATAAACATAATGTTAATTTGTGGTTTTCTGAGTCAATATTCTGACTTGCAGGAATCCTGAGTTTGACACACTGGACTAGAGGATTTCTAAGGGCCCTTCTAACTCCAATTTCTATTATTCCCATAAACTCTAGATACTTATTCTCACTGATCTGAGTCAGTTTCCTTTCATTATCTATAGTTTCTCTGCTTGGAGCTGGTTTAAGGGATTTTTGCCTTTGGCACCACAGCTTTCTCCTTTCGTCGCTTTCTGAACCTTCATTGGGGTCATATTCAAGCAAGATGGCAAAGAGATTATCTGCAACTTAGCCTCCCTTCCCTACTGCCTCAATCAATTCCCAAGCATTTATTAAGATTTACCATGTGCCAGACACCACGCTACATTCTGGAAAGACAAAAGGCAAAAACAGTTCCTGCCCTCAAGAACCTTACATTTTAATGGAGAAGATAATTTTCAAATAATTATATTCAAGACATATACAGAGTAAACAGAAGGTAACTTTATTTAAGACGAGACTAGCAGTTGGGAAAAACAGGAAAGGCCTCCTGCAGAAGGGAGGATTTGAACTGTGTCTTTCAGGAAGTTAAGGTTTCTAAGTGGCAGCGGTGAGGGGGAAGATAATTCCAGACTTGGGTGATGTCTGTCTTGTCATACATGTTTCTATTCCTCACACATGATACTCCATTTCCCATATCAATGCCTTTGCACTGTCCAACACATGTGCCTGGAATGTAATCCATCCTTATCCCTTCTTTAGAGTCACTTTTTGCCCCCTTAAGATGCCTCTCAAGCATTAACTTCTTCATGAAGCCTTCCTTGATTTCCTGAAATGCTAGTGCCCTTCCTTCCAAACTACCTTATAATTAACTATTTTGATATATTCATATGTTAACTTTATACTTATACTGTACAGATTTTTTACATTGTTTCTCCCCTCACTACTTGCAAGTAGGAATTATTTACTTCTTTGTACTTGTATACCCAGAACCTAAAACAATAGCTGGCATCATGTAGTAGGTGCTTAACAAAGACTTGTTGATTGAATGATTGCTGTAGCCTAATGATAGAGTACATGGAGGGAAGGGGAGTGTAATAAGATTTGAGAGCTAGGAAGGAGAGAGGCTATAAAGCATTTTGAATGCCAAATAAAGGTTTTTATACTGATCTTAGAGGTGATAAGGAATCACTGAAGTTTATAAGGATGATATGATCAAACCTACACTTTAGGAAAACCACTTCGAAATTGCCTGGAGAATGGATTAGAAAAGGCAGAGACTTAAAGCAGGAGGGCAATTAGAAAGCTAATCCTAAAGTCCATGTGAAAATGAGCCTGAACTAAGGTGTTAGTTTGCAAGTGAGGAGAAGAGTATTACAAGAAAGATATTATTTAGCTAGAAAGAACAAGATTTGGCAATGGATTGGCTTTCTGGGGTGAGTAAGAGAAAGGTGCCAAAAATGATTATTACAATTATAATATGAAGAAAAAGATTGGCAAAAACCTTCACTCAATGTAAATCCTTCTGAAATAACAACACAAGACTGTAAGCCAAACTCACACCCACTTCCCCATCTGTGCTCAGCCAAGCCCAAAAACAATGCAATTGCACCCAAAGCCTCTATTTTGAATGTTGTCATGGTGGTTTCTAATCTGTCCCCTTTCAATTGTTATGCAGTCTATCCATCTCCAGCACTGAGACAGCTGACTCCATTCATCCCTACGATGGAAGAAGGAGGCACCTATGGAAAGATAAGGTGAGACTCAGCAAGACAAAGTCAGCCAGAGTGGAAGAAAGGTTATATACCCAGCTGTCATAATCTCCACATGGAATTTCTACTTAACACAGATCGAGTTAGACCTACTCTCATGACATGCTAACACATTTGAAGCCAGCCAGCCCTGGTGGTCTCAACAGAAGAAAACATGTAGTAGTGGTTGGAAGAAGAGCAAAATAATGAGGGGGGCTGATACAAACCTATGTGCAGTAGAAAAAATAATTGTAGAAGTCAATAAGGCCATGAGAAAATCTAGGTGAAATCTCAAGGGGGTTAAATCACTCCTCACCATTGTCAAATTCAGAAGATGTGTCCTCTTTGTTCATGGAAAATCATAACACATGTGTTTTAAAGTGCAAAACATTATTGCTAAGCAAGTATCAAGCAAAACAAGTGAACATAATAAAAACGTTGCATAGATAGCAATACTACATACATATCTACCTATGCAGCTAGAGGCAGCTAGGTAGTGAGGTAAATAGAATACTGGGCATTGACTAAGGAAGAGCTGATCTCAGATCAGTCGCCTAACTTCACTCAGCCTCAGTTTTCTCATCTGTAAAAAAACAATAATAGGACAAACTTCATGATTGTCCTGAGGTTCAAATTATACATATGTGTGTATGTGTGTATACATATATGTATGTATATGTGTGCACATGTGTGCACACATATATAATGTATGTATATACACGTGTACATATATAATGTGTGTATAAATACACAATACTTATATAATGTGTATATGTATACATACATATACATATATGATATGTGTATACATATATATGCGGGTCTGTGTATGTATGTATGTATGTATGTATCACTCTGCAAACCTTAAAGTGTTATGTAAATGTTAGTTGTTGTTATTACTACTAAGAACTTTGGGGCTGCTGGGGAGCATCTTTTGGCAATGCAATCATTTTAATTCTTGCCTACAATTGTTGTTATTGAGTCATTTCAGTCCTGTATGACTTTCCAAAACCCCATTTGGCACTTTCTTAGCAAAGATATTGGAGCGGTTTGCCATTTCCTTCTCCAGCTCATTTTATAGATGAGGAACTGGGGCAAATAGGGTTAAGTGACTCACCCAGGGTCACATAGCTAGTAAGTATCTGAGGCTAGATTTCAACTCAGGTCCTCCTGACTCCAGGGCCAATGATCTATACATTGCACATAATTAACCAGTAACTGTTTAAGGAGGCATCAAGGATGTTGGCCTCCATGTATGCTGTCCTAGGGGCCCATCTTGTCTATCTGAGAATGAGGATACAAGCCGTGCAGGAATTCCAGAAAAGCAGATACCAAAATATGAAGATTTTAAAAATTCTTACATAAGCACGTGAGAGGATAGCAAAGGGCTCATGGTGTTTGCCAAGAACGACGTCCTGACTAAAGTCTTAATTGCCCAGGCCTTCTGTGATCTCTTGGCCCAAGACCAAGAGTAGATGAATGCAAAGCAAGGACCATAGGACTTTCCCAGGGACATACACAGCACAGGGGAGCACAGATATAAAAATACAAAGAAAGCCCCCTAGACTTCCCATATTTGCATTGATCTTCCACAAGAAGGTAACTCTTTTCTTCCACCTCCTTGCAAAACAAATAGTTCTATAATCATAACATAATGGACCAATCTAAATACTAGTCCAGAGCTATTGTTTCTCTCTCTTTTACATGTTGCATATGAGTAGCCTCAGAATGTGAAGAAGCCTAGTGTCCCCATCAAGGCTGTTGGTAGTAATTGCTGCTTTCATGACTCTATCAAAAAAATGCCTTGTCAGTATGATTATTATCACACAAAGGGAGAGGGGGAAGGAAAGAAATGATCATTTAGATGAAGTTAATTATGAAAAGATTCATGTGATTTGAACTGAGCTTTGAAGAAAGTGAGAAGCAACAATTGATGGAAAGGAGAGGAGAAAAGAAAATGAAGTGTCCCTGGAGGAATGGAAGGTCCAGAAATATAGACAATCCCCAAGAAATGAGTAAGTTTGGAATGGCAAGTCCATTCACTTGACTTTAATAGAACATTTATGTAGAGGAGTAGTGAATACTGCCATTTAAGCCTGGCATATTGAGTTTGCCAACATGGTACAAGAACTGTTGGTAAAGGTTTTAGGAGGCCAACCTGAGAATACATACATATAATGGCTTAATAATATGTATCATATTTCATCCTATATGTCTTATAAACAACTGCGAAATAGCTTTAACATAACAGAGAGCCAGTTGGAAAGACTTGGGTTCAAATCCTCCTTTGAAATGATTTAGTGACCCTGGGCAAATCACTTAACCTTTCAGTTCCACAGTCAGTTCTCTAAGATTCTCAGGTGTTGTTTGACATTAGTAAATGAGTTTCTTCACTTGGAGTCTCCCATACAAATGAAATAACAGGTATGCTTTTTAAAAAATATCTAATAAAGAATTTGTTTACTTTTCTTTTTCTACTAATTTTATCTTATTTTTTTCTTGGTTGTCATCCAATTTTCTTGTCAGTGAAAGCATATGCAGATAACATTTGTTACATAAACTAAGTATTATAAACCCGACTTAAATGTATTTGCAGATGTATCCATAGTATTAGTCACCAAGAAATAATCCATTAATATGAAGTGGGGATGATTAATTATTTTCCATTTTCTGTTTACTTAGATGACAAAAAACCCCCCACAACATTTCTGCTATTCCCAGAAACTTATGATCTTATATCATGAATACAAAAAATGTACTAACCTTGAAAAATTAAAATTAATCACAACCAGGTGTGATTATAGGGTCACTATCTATAGATATAGATTACACGATCCATAGGAAAGCTCTGCCTTATGAATCATGAGTATGGTTTGAAGAGACATGATAACTAATTAATTTGCTTATCTGATAGGCAAATATCTTCTACAGAATTAAATTTTCAAAAATAAAAAGAAAGAGAAAAGAATCTGGAAATTATAAGCCATTGAGTTTGACGTCAATTCTTGACAAACTTCTAGGAAAGGCAATTCAAATTAGTAACCAAAAATAGAAGGAAATGGTGATGAAAAGATACAGCATATCCTCAAGGACAAGTCCTTATTGGACTAATCTCATTTTTGTTTTTGTTTTTTGTTTTTGTTCTTGGATTTTTGATGAGGCAATTGGGATTAAGTGACTCGCCCAAGGTCACACAGCTAGTAAGTGTCAAGTGTCTGGTCTGAGACCGAATTTGAACTCAGGTCCTCCTGACTCCAGGGCCAGTGCTCTTAACCTCATTTTTTATTTTTTTTCACTTTTTTATTTTTATTTTTTAACATGTGTTTTTAAAACTTTGGGTTACAAATTTTCTCCCTTACTCCCTCCCCACCCACCCTCATTGAAAAGGTAGGCATCTCAATGCAGGTTATACATGTGTAGTCATGCAAAACACTTCCATACTAGTCATGCTGTGAAAAACTAAGTATATTTCCCTTCATCCTATCCAACTCCCCCATTTATTCTATTCTCTCTTTTGACCCTGTCCCTCCTCAGAAATGTTTGCTTTTGATTATCCCCTCCCCTAATCTGCCCTCCCCTCTATCAACCCCCTGCTCTCTTGTCCCCTTCCCCCCTTATTTTCCTGTAGGGTAAGATAGATTTCCATACCCCATTGTGTATGTCATTCCCTCCTTAAGCCAAATCCTATGAGAATAGGATTCACTCATTCCTTCTCACCTTCCCCCATTTCCCCTCCATTGTAAAAGCCTTTTCTTGTCTGCTTCGTGTGAGATAATTTACCCCATTCTACTTCTCCCTTTCTCCTTCTCCCAGTATAATTCTATCTCACCCCTTCATCTTCAACTCACTCTGTGCCCTCTATCTATCTATATATACATATAATTTTTCCCTCCCACTACCCTAATACTGATAAAGGATTCATGAGTTACAAAGACCATCTTTCCCAGTTCAACCTTAATAAGTCTCTTATGATTTCTCTTTCCTGTTTACCTCTTCCATGTTTCACTTGAGTCTTGTATTTGAAAGCCAAATTTTATATTCAGCTCTGATCTTTTCCTCAGGAATGCTTAAAAGTCCCTTATTTCATTGAATGACCATTTTTTACCCTGAAGGATTATACTCAATTTTGCTGGGTAGGTGATTCTTGGTTGTAGTCCTATCTCCTTTGGCCTCCAGAATATCACACTACATGCCCTCTGGTACCTTAATGTAGAAGCTGCTAAATCTTGTGTTATCCTGATCGTGTTTCCACAATACTCGAATTGTTTCTTTCTGGTTGCCTGCAATATTTTCTCCTTGACCTGGGAATTCTGGGAGTTGGCTACAATATTCCTAGGAGTTTTCCTTTGGGGATCTCTTTTAGGAGGTGATCAGTGGATTCTTTCGATTTCTATTTTGCCCTCTGGTTCTAAAATATCAGGGCAGTTTTCCTTGATAATTTTTTGAAAGATATCTAGGCTCTTTTTTTGGTCATGGCTTTCAGATAGTCCAATAATTTTTAAGTTCTCTCTCCTGGATCTATTTTCCAGGTCAGTTGTTTTTCCAATGGGATATTTCACATTGTCTTGTATTTTTTTCATTCTTTTGGATTAGTTTTACAGTGCCTTGATTTCTCAAATTGTCCCTACCTTCCAATTGCTCCATTCTAATTTTTAAGGAAGTATTTTCTTCAGTAAGCTTTTGGACTTCCTTTTCCATTTGACCAGTTTTGCTTTTTAGGGCATTCTTCTCCTCATTGGCTTTTTGGACTTCTTTTGCCATTTGGGTTAGACTATTTTTTAAGGTGTTATTTTCTTCAGTATTTCTCATCACTCTCAATTCAGCATCACTCTCAATTTTTCCTCTACTTCTCTTACTTGCTTCTCAAAATCCTTTTTGAGCTTTTCCATGGCCTGGGACCAATTCATATTTTTCTTGGAGGTTTTGGATGTAGGAGCTTTGGCTTCATTGTCTTCTTCTGGTTGTGTGTTTTAATCTTCTTTGTCACCAAAGTAAGATAATATAGTCTGCCTCTTTTTGTGCTGCTTGCTCATGATCCTGGCCAATTACTTGAGTTATAAACTCTTTGTTAAGGTAGGGGTCTGTTTCCAGTGTGGAGAATGTACTGTCCCAAGCTTCAGGGGTTTTGTGCAGCTGTTTTCAGAAATACCTCTAGGGACCTGTAAATTTTCAGTTCTTCCAAGGTGGTATGATCAAGGGCAAGGTGTTTACTCCTTTCCTGGCCTGTGCTCTGGTCTATGAGTAACCACAAACACTCTTTTCTGTCTTAGAACTATGAGGAAGATTTCCTCTCCACAGCCACTATAAGCTCCACCATGCCAGCACTTATCTTTGCCTCAGGACAGCCACCCAGAACTGTGACCCAGATCCAAGCACAGGCAAAGCAAGAGAATCCTGCACCAGCAGAGAGATCCCTGCAATCCCCTGCTGATCAGCCACTGGATTCCCTCTCAGTCTGTGGACCAGAAGCTCAAGAAGGCAGCTGTCACCTCAGGGCCGAGCTTGGGGAATGGGGCTGAAACCCCTCTCTTCTCTCTCACTGCAGAAACAGACTTTTCCCACTGGCTTTCTAAGTTGTCTTTGGTGTTCATGGGTTGATAAGCCTGGAAACTGGCACAGCTGCATGTGATTCAGTCCTCTGAGGCCTGTTCTAGGTTCGCTGAGGCCTGCGCGCCCATGCTGAACTGCGTTCCTCTCCCAGCCTGGTGTGATATACCTTTCCAAATCAACCATCCAGGTTATCTTGGGCTGGAAATTTGTTTCACTCTGTCTTTTTGTGGGTTCTGCTGCTTTAGAATTTGTTTAGAGCTATTTTTTATAGGTATTTGGAGGGTTTGGGAGAAAGGTCAAGCAAGTCACTGCTTTTACTCTGCCATCTTGGCTCCGTCCCCTTTAATCTCATTTTTTAACAGGATTATTAAACAGTAGTTCAGGAGAAGCTATAGGTATACTTTATCTAGATTCAAGCAAAGCATTTGACATAACCTCCCACATAACTTATATGATAAGGATGAAGTGGCATAGGCTTGACAAAATGGGACTCAAAATTGGTTAAATAGCTTAAATAAATTAAATAGTTAAATAAAAGAAGTCATTGATGATCCAACATGGACTTGCAAGGTAATCTCAAGTGAAGTGCCCTGAAAATCTCTGTCTGGCCTTATTCTGCCTAATATTTTTTGTCAATAACTTAAAGATTTAGATGACATATTTATCAAATTTTCAGATGACACAACCCTCAGGGAGATAGATAACTATTGAAAGATAGAGTCAGAATCCAAAAAGGTCTGGACAAGCTCAAATATTTGACTGAACCCAATTAGATGAAATGTATTAGAAAGAAATAAAGTGGAGACAGAGCTAAGATGGCAGAGTAAAGGCAGGAACTCACCTGCCTTTAAATAATTACTCTAAACAAATTCTAGAGCAGCAGAAACCACAAAAAAGGAGTGAAACAATTTTCCAGCTGAGAACAACTTAGAAGGAAGGCAAGAGAGGTCTGTTGCACCAGGGTAAGAGAGAAGCACAGTTCAGCACAGGCATATGGGGCCCCAAAAAACCAGTAGTGTAGCCTCAGGGCAACTTAATTAGTAGCAGCAGTAGCAGTTTCCAGACCTCTCAGCCCATAGATACCAAAGACAACTTAAAAAGTCAGCAGGAAAGGTATATCACACCTGAGTGAGAGTGAATCACAGTCCAGTACCAGCCATGCCAGCACAGCTCCAGCCCCAGCAAACCAGAAGCAGGCCTTGGGAGCCACTGAATCAGCAGGTAAGATAGAAATGGAATGAATCCACTGAACACCTCCTGAAAGAGATCCCAAAAGGAAAACTGCCAGTAATATTATAGCCAAATTCCAGAGTTCCTAGGTCAAGGAGAAAATATTACAAGCAGCCAGAAAGAAACAATTCAAGTATCTTGGAGCCAGTCAAGATAACACAAGATTCAACAGCTTCTACATTAAAGAATTGTAGGGCTTGGGATATGATATTCTGGAGGGCAAAGGAGCTAGGATTACAAATAAGGATCACCTACCCAGCAAAACTGAGAATAATCCTTCAGGGGGAAAAATGGGCATTCAATGAGGTAAAGGACTTTCAAGCATTCTTGATGACAAGAACAGAGCTGAATAGAAAATTTGGCTTTCAAATACAAGACTCAAGAGAAGCACAAAAAGGAAAACAGGAAAGGGAAATCATAAGGGACTTAATAAGGTTAAACTATTTACATTCCTACATGGGAAAATATTTGTAACTCATAAGACCTTTCTTATTATTAGTATAGTTATAAAGAGGATATTTAGACAGAGGGCACAGATGTGATTTGAATATTAATGAATGATACCTAAAAAAAATTAAGGGATGAGAGAGGAATGCAATGGGAGAAAAGGAAAGGGAGAGGTAGAATGGGGTAAATTATCTCACATAAAAGAGGCAAGAAAAAGCTTTTACAGTGGAGGGAAAGAGGGGGAAGTTGAGGGAGAGTGAGTGAACCTTACTCTCATCAGAATTAGCCCAAAGAGGGAATAACATACACACTAAATTGGGTATATAAATCTATCTTACCCTATAAAAAAGGGGAGGGGAAGGGGATAAGAAAATGAGAGGCATGATAGAAGAGAGGACAGATTAAGGAAAGGCATAGTCAGAAACAAAATACTTTTGAGGAGGGACAGGGTGAAAGGAGAAAGAGATTAGAATAAATAGAGGGAGTCAATAGGATAGAGCAAAATACAGTTAGCAATAGTAACTGTGAAAAAAAATTGAAGCAAGTTTATCTGATAAAGGCCTCATTTCTCAAACATACATTGAATTAAGTCAAATTTATAAAAATAAGAGCCATTCCCCAGTTGATAAATGATCAAAAGATATGAGCAGTTTTCAGGTGAAGTAAGAAAAACTATTAGCCATGTGGAGAAAAAAATGTTCTAGCTCACTATTGATTGGAGACATGCAAATTAAAATAATTCTGCAATAATACCTCCTATACCTATTAGATTGGCTAATAGGACAGAAAAGGTAAATGCTAAATGTCAGGAGGAATGTGGGGAATATGAAACATTAATACACTGTTGGTGGAGTTGTGAACTAATTCAACCATTCTGTAGAGCAATTTGCAACTACACCCAAAGGGCTATAAAACCAAGCATACCCTTTGACCTAGCAATATCACTACTAGTCTGTATCCCAAAAGAGATAAAAAACAAAAGGGAAAAGAATATCCATGTACAAAAATATTTATAACAGCTCTTTTCTGGAGGCAAAGAATTAAAAATTGAGGGAATGTCCATCAATTGGGGAATGGCTGAACAAGTTGTGGTATGTGATTGTGATGGGATACTATTGTGTTATGGGAAATCTTGAGTGGAATGCTCTCAGAAAAGTCTGGAGAAACTTGCATGAGGTGATGCAAAATGAAATGTACTGTGTACAAAGTAACAGCACTATTGTAAGATGATCATCTGTGAATGACTCAGCTATTCTCAGCAATACAACGATCCAAGACAACTCTGAAGTACTTGTGGTGAAAAATGCTATCCATCCCCAAAGAAAGAACTAATGGTGTCTGAATAGAGATTGAAGCATACTTTTTTTCTACTTTATTTTTCTTGAGCTTTTTTCTTTTGGTTTTTTTTTTGGTCTACGTTTTCTTCACAACATCACTATTATATGACTATTATGGAAATGTTTCGCATGACTACACATGTATGACCTATATCAATTTGCTTGCCTTCTCATGAGATGGCGGGGTGAGGATGGGGGTGGGGGCAGAATGGAGGAAGGGAGAGAATTTGGAATTCAAAGTCTTAAAAACCAATTTTACAAATTGTTTTTACATATAACTGGGGGGAAATAAAATATTAAATAATAAAAAAGAACAGTGTTATACTTTGGGTTCAAAAATCAATAACAAAGAAAAAAAATTTCACAATTATCAAAGACATGAAATGTGACCACAAAGCTGCTCTAGAATAATAAGTACTTATATTAACATGATGCTTTTAAGGTGTTCAAAGTGGTTTAATGCACTATTCCATTCAAGCCTCCTAAGAGCCATATAAGATAGGTACTACCAAATCATTATTCTCATATTACAGACAAGGAAACTAATGTTCAAAGAGATTAGGTAACTTGACTATGGTGACATAACTAGTAAGTGTCAGAGACAGAATTTGAATCTGGGTCTTCCTGACTTGAAATTGCACATGCCATCCACTGGCACATATCCCCACCTCAGGCTTTTTTGCTCGTTCCTTATATTCATCTAATCTCTGATCCAAATGCTAATTATTGTCCCATAGCTCACTGATTCCTCTTTCTGATTACTGATCTGGTCTATTAGCACCAGAATTTCCCCACAGGGACTTCTAGGTTATATTCCTGAACCCTCTTTCCTTTAAATTGTGACTTAACACTGTGATATGGCAGCTGAAAAAGTTAATTCAATTTTAGGTTGCACATAGATATACCTAGTGTCTGGGACTAGAGAGAGGATCATCCTACTGTACTCTATGCTCATCCAATTATATCTGAAATGTGCTTGGTTCTGAATATCGGTTGGGAGCAATATTGATAAGTTAGAAAATTTCCATGGAAGAGCAACCAAAATGACAAAGGGCTTTTCTGAGACCATGCCTTATAAAGTTAGGTTGAAGGAAATATTGCAATTTAGCCTGGGAGTGGGAGGGGTTTGATAGCTTGAGTACTATCTACAAGTATGGGGGGAGGGTGGGGGAGATTTGTCAAATGGAAGAAGAATTAAGTTGGAGAGTGTAGGGTGGAACTAAGAACAATTGGTGGATTTTGCAAAGTGGCACATTTGCTTTGAGATAAAGAAAATTGCCAAAAATTTGGAGATGAACCATCTCCAAAATGTAATAAACCATTTATGGTAGTAATAGCTCTCTCTTCCCTACCTCCACACCCACCTCCATTGAGAAATGATTAAATAAAGGATCAATGACCAATTTTACAGTACACCATAGAAAAGATTTTTCATTCAGGTATGGATTGGACGAGTTGTCTTCCAGATTTCTTTCCAAATATTAGTTTCTGTGATATTTCTGTAAAATATTCTATAACTGGAGCTTTAGAACAAATAACTTTACAATTAATTTTCCATCTAATTGTTGGGTCAGATTTTTAAAAATGCTTTTGCTTGGGGCAGCTAGGTGGCACAGTGGATAGAGCACTGGCCCTGAAGTCAGGAGGACCTGAGTTCAAATCCGGCCTCAGACCAAACACTTGACACTTACTAGCTGTGTGACCCTGGGTAAGTCACTTAACCCCAATTGCTTAATAAAAATGCTTTTGCTTATGTGCTCTTTTCCTATATTTTGGGGAGTTTGGTCATATTTTATAATGAATCTGATGTTTATTTAGCCTGGGCTTCCTCGGGGCTACTAGGAAAGGTAGTTTTTCCAAGCTAGAAGTAGAAATTGGAGGATCATTAGAAATGAGAACTACAGGGGCAGATAGATGGTGCAATGGATAAAGCACTAGCCCTAGAGTCCAGAGGATCTGGGTTCAAATCCAGCCTCAGACACTTAACACTTACTAGCTGTGTAACCCTGGGCAAGTCACTTAATCCCAATGGCCTTGCCAAAAAAAAGAAAAAAGAAAGAAAGAAGAGCTACAGATACCAGTGAAGTCTCAGAAACTTTGGAAATCTAGGAAGAGAAGGGGGACTTTGGGCTAAGAGCACCACTAACACCAACTGAGTATAATTAAGAACAGTGGGGGAGTCTTACTCATTGATCCACTTAAGTAGTGATCTGCCTGAACAGAACTTATTTGTTTGACTATGCCTATTTCTCTGTACTGCTGGTTTCTGGGGAATTTATATAGTCTACTTTCTCCTCTTCTCTCTGCCTCATTGCTACCTGGCAAACTGGTATTTCTTATGCTTTGGGGAGTTTCCTGCTCTTTTTAAGCTTTATTTATTTGTTGTCTGTTCTTTTATAATAGGTTTTGTTATCTCTAAATAAATATAAGTGATTCTTATTGAATTCTATAGGGGAATGGGTAAGAAAAGGAAATGTAAGATTAGAGAGTAGGTGTGGGGGACAAAATTGAATCTGTGAGATCAAATACTCTGGACTTTAAGAAGGGGGGAGAAAAACTATGAGCTATATTATGTTCTCTAGACACACAAAGGAAAATTTTACACAAATATTCATGGCAATATTTTGTGCTGTTAAGCTATCCAAAAAAGTTTCAATGAGCACTTATCTTGTATAATGCAATGCCATAATTCATAAGGTTCAGTTACTTTTCTTTCCTTCTTTCTTTCTTTTTTTTTTTTTGTTTTGTGGTTCTAAGAATTTATCCTGATACAGGCCAATTATCATTATTCTGAACCACAACTAGAAATATCACATTTAGTCAGAGCTCTGGGACTCCCCAAAGCATGCTGTTGGTGAAAATGGGAACTAGGAATGAGAGTGTGGATGGAGAGGTATAGATCGATCCCTGCATGGTTACTGACAATAAATCAGCAGCAGCATCTTTGTATGTGAGAAAATAGCTGATGCAGAAGGATCATTTCTGAGGAGAGGATTCTGGGAAAATGGCAGAGTAGGTCAGAAAATTCCAAACTCTCAAGATTTTCCCCCACAAAAGAGACAAAATAGCACCTTAGGGTGAAAAAAGAGTGGGTAAAAATAAATAAGAATAGTGGTATAACAGGGGTCTTCCTGAGATAATTCGAAAAGATCAGAAGAAAAAATCCCAGGATGAGATTTGGTCCCTATGAAGAGTAAACACCTCCAGGCTAGAGGCCTTGTTAACATCCAGCAGCAAGCTGCTTAAATAACAAGCTGCCAGCCCTGGGGTTAGCTGGTTTGGGGGACTGTGTTGGCCCCAGTTACAGGAACTTTTACCCCTGGGACTGTGAGGGGAGTTGGGAGTCTGAGCCCAGGAATACTGAAGGAACCTCTGCTGACAAGGTGAGTGGGGTGGGGACAAGAAGGAACTAGCATACTCCAGGTGAGTGAAGCAGTGGGGCAGAAAGGCCCTGGCTGTGGACACTTACAGGAGGCCGGTTTGGCTTTGTTTCCAGGCTAGAAGGGAGAACTGAAAATCTGGGTCAAGAGGCACCATGCCCCTTCCCACAGAGCTAGAGATGATTACAAAAATTAAGCTATTACTACAAAAATGGAAAGGCAAAGGAGAAAAACTCCAAACATAGAAAGCTATTATGAGAATAGAGAAGACCAGGGTTCATATTCAGGGGAGGATATTGAAACAAAGAAACTCCCTTCTTCCCCAAAGAGTAACATCAAATGGTCACCTGTTCAAAACGAATTCATAGAAGAACTTAAAAAAGACTTTAAAAATCACATGAGAGAGATGGAGAAAAAACTAAAAAAAAAAAAAAAAAAGAATAATCCAAGAAAAGTAAGAAGACTATAAAAGAGAAGTCAACCAATTAAAAAAGAAGATCCAGAATCTTAAGGAAGCAAATGACACCTTGAAAATTAGAATTGAGCAACGTGAAGCCAGTGAAATTATAATAGATCAATAAATAATTAAACAAAATATGAATAATGAAAAAATAGAAGAGAAAGTGAAACATCTTTTAAGAAAAACAACAGATCTAGAGAAGAGATCAAGAAGAGAAAGCATACAAATGATTGAATTAATTGAAAGCTATGATCAAAAAAAGAATCTTGATACAATAATACAAGAAATAATTAAAGAAAATTGTCCTGAAGCATTAGAACAAGGAGGGGGAGAGGGGGGAGAGAGAGTAGAAATTTAAAAAAAAATCCATCGATCAACACTTCAACGAGATTCTGTGAGAAAAACTCTTAGGAATATATTATAGTCAAATCCTGAAACCCCCAGCTCAAGGATAAAATATTAAAAGCAACAAGATAAAAAGAACAATTTAAATATGATGGTGTCACAATTAGAATTACACAAGACCTAGTAGTGGAAACATTAAAGACCACAGGTCTTGGAACACCATATATCGAAGAGCAAAAGAACTGGGGCTCTAGCCAAAAATATCATACCGAGCAGAGTTCAGCATAATCCTGAATGGGAAAAAAAATGGATATTTGATCAACTTTCAGACTTTCAAGATTTTGTTAAAAAAAAAAAACCTGACATTAATGGAAGATTTGACATTCAAGACCCAAGAGAAACATAAGATACATATGAAAGACTGATTAGAAATGATTCAATAAGAACAGACCATTTACTTTTTATATATGTAAAATGCAAAACATATGTCTAAAATTCTTATTAATAATTGGGTAGCTCATAAGAAACATCAGGGTAGACCTGAGTATGATATTATCTTAAAAAGTAAAATTATTTAGGAACAGCTAAAATGAGTAATTATTTTATACAAATGAGGTACAAAAGGAAGAATCAATTCAGGAGAATTAGATGAGAGAGAAGGGTTGGTAGTTCTGGTAACCTACTTTCATCAGGAATGAGTTTAAGAGGGAACAATGCATATATATTTAGAAGAGTATAAAAGTCTTCTAGATTTATAAAAAATAAAATAGTGAGGGGATAGGGAGGGGGGATAGGATAAGGGAAGGATCTCTAAAGGGGAGGGTGAGGGAATAGGTTATAGGAGGCTTTAGAAGGGTGTTTAGATTTATGGGAACGGGAGGATAGGGGAGGGATCTTTGGAAGGGGATAGGTTAATAGAAGGGCAAGGTAGTGGGTAGAAGTAAAGTAAAGGAGTCAGGAGGGATAGGAAAAAAGAGAAATGCACAAACATAAAAACAAAGATCAGGAGTACAATTTGTTTGGGAACTTATATGTCTGTATATGTAAGTATATATGTTTTTATATGTATATGTAGGTGTTTATAGCCATGAAGAAATATATTTGTACTCTACTATAGCCTGGGGTGGGGGAGGGAGAACAGAGTAAAAAAAAGTGCACAGCAGAGAACAAAAGAAAACTCATGAGGAAGCAAAGAAAAGATGGACAGTGCTCACCACAATGTGTAGTATTAATCATACAGGCTCTCTTGAAATGAAAATTTGTAGTTACTTATTTTGCATCCTCTCTGATGTTCTGCTATGCACATGACATGTTTTTTTTTCTCTTCTTACTTTGCAATTAAGTTTCAATGTTTAAGTTTATGATATACTTTTTTTTTCACTTCTCTATTCTGTACTTGTGTTCTGATGTTTGAATCCAAAATAAAATTCAATTAAAAAAAAAGAAGAGGTGGCTAGATGGCACAGTGGATAGAGCACCAGCCCTGGATTCAGGAAGACCTGAGTTTATATCTGGCCTCAGACACTTGAGAGTATTTGTGTGACCCTGGGCAAGTCACTTTACCCCATTGTCTCACAAAAAAAAATAGCAGATTTAAATAGTAAGGTTAATAGTTTAATTTTAGATTGTACATTTGGAGGGAATAGCAAATTCTATGTGGTAGGTTTTCAGTTTCATGTTCAATCATTTTTTTTATTTTACTATGTTATGGAAATGTTTGTTCCATGAATTGAAAATAAATTATTAAAAAAAACTTATAGAATCATTTCAGTACCCATTTTCATTTTTTTAATTCTTGTAAATTCTTGAATTGCCTCTAAAATACTGGGGCAAGATAGTAATGTTCCATGTTTGCAGTACATGGCTTAACCTCTAATTTCACTGGCAATATTGAGATAATGTGAAAGGAATTGCCTCAATTTTTCTCCTTCAGTTTCAGTGTCATCTTCTCAGTGACATCAACCATTCCCTCTCTCTTCCCTCCTATCTCAGCAGAAGGGGTATCTGCTCCCGATTAAGACTAACTTGTACACCTATACCCTTGATTCTTTCTTTCCTATGTCCTTCTCTGATACAACAATCAATCATTCTGCCTCTCTTATGCATTTTAATTCTATCCCTCCCCATTAGATCCTTCTTCCAAATATTTTCATTTCATCCTAATAAACACATTTTAAACATCTAGAGAACACTGAACTAAGTGCTATAGTTTCATAATCTCATACCTGACCTTTCTCAGTCATTACTCTGTCCTATATCCTCCCATCTCCAGTGCTTTTTTCCCCCCTCCATATGCCTACAAACAAATTCAGGTCTCAAGAGTCCTTTAAAAAATTTCCCTTGATTATTCTACTCCTATCTAGCCACTATTCTTACTTTTTTCTCCCTTTTTCTTCTAAACTTCTTCAAAAGGTTATCTATACCCAGTTACCCAACTTCTAAATTACCCACTCAAGCATGAACTTCTGATCATACAGCTTCTGTTGTTGAAAGCATTGCTTGATTTTTCAAATTTGATTGCCTATCCCCCAGTCAAATGATATAACTTCTATGAGATTTATTGACATAATTCCTTGTGTCAATTACCCTAGTTTTTGGGGAAAAGGAGATGTAAGAGATATCAGAATTGTTATGCTAACAAACCAGCTGAAAAAAAGATTGTTCCTGGAGCTGAGAAGGATAGAAACAATAAATGATGCCAGAATCAGGAGTTGAGTCAAAACAAAGATCATAGAACAAGTCAAAGATTGCTCTTGAGGTTTTTTTTTGTTTTGTTTTGTTTTTTAGTGAGGCAATCGGGGTTAAGTGACTTGCCCAAGGTTGCACAGCTACTATGTGTCAAATGTTTGGTCTGAGGCCGGATTTGAACTCAGGTCCTCCTGACTTCAGGACCAGTACTCTGTGCACTGTGCCAGCTAGCTGCTCCCTGCTCTTGAGTTTTGAGATCAAAGGGTTGTCCCAGCATTTTAGTAATAAGTGAGCAACCAGATTTTGGATTTTCCCTCCAAAAGGTCTATGTTTGCCACATTGAATGTTATGGGTTGGTTAGTGTGTATTTTTGTGCTTATCTGTGTATGTTTCCTCACATCTTCCAAATTTCTCTAAAGTCCCCTCATCTCTTACTGTCCTGGGCAGGAACCTCACCATTCTCTATGGCAAGAGCTGACTCTATATGGTGATAGACATTAATCTTCTTCTCCAACTCATTTGTGAGCCCCACTCCATCACTCAATAAACATCCATTAAGCACCTACTCGGTGCTGGGCACTGTGACATGTATGTAAAAGAAAATCAATATTATCACCTTGCTAATCCTTCTATTTCTGCTTGTAGCACCACCATTCACTCTGTCTCCCATATTTGTAACCAGTGAAGTAGAAAGGGCTACCTTGGAAGTTAATGAGCCCTTTCTTCAATGGCAGGGCTCAAACTCAAGTACCTCTTTTGGAGTGTATTATAAAGGAGATTCTTTTTCAGGTGTATTTGAAGTTCCCTCTAACTCTCTACCATTTCACATATTCTACATATGCAGCATCTCTTGAATTCATCCCCTCCTCTATATGCTCATATGAAACAACTTCTCTGAGCTGCAATTTCTTCATGAAAATTTAGAATTATAGACTTTTAGAATTGGAAAGGACTTTGGTGATCATTTAGTCAAACTCCACAACACACATGTGTGTGCATGTGTGGTATATGTGTATATGTGTACGTATATGTGTGTGTGTATATATATATACATACATAAATATATATATATATATATATGTTTCTTTGATCACAGTCCAAGCAATTGGAAATTTGACCTCTATTTGGACACTTACACTGATAAAGAACTTAAAACTTCATGAGGTTGCACAATTAATTTTCAGACAGCTCTAGGGTTGTTTTGTTTTGTTGTGTAGTCCTATTGTTAGAAAAGTTATTCTCTATATTGAGCTGAAATCTGCTTTCCTATAATTTACATCCATTGTTCCTAGTTATACTCTACAAAATTATACAAGGTCTAACTTTTCTTAACTATAAGAGCTCCTTGATTATTTGAAGACTGATACCATATCTCCATTGTCTCATTTTATCCAAGTTAAACATCATTAGTTCTCTTGACCACTTCTTATTAAAACATGATAGCCATAACTGTTAAAGATATGAAAAGAAAACTCTCTTTGCTAAAGTCTTTGGCACTGTCAAAGAGTTCAACATCAGAACTAGATGTGGTCTTATAAGTGGAAATGCCATTAAGGAAAATGTTGTAACAACTCCTTAGCTACTCTACTCTAAGGACCATTGGACCTTTCCATTTGACTTGTGGTTGAAATCTCCAATATGTGTTGCCTTTCCCTTTTAGAATATGAGTTCCCACCAAAAAATATTTTATAGAGTCAGAAAAAATAATAACAAGACTCATTTGGAACAACAAAAGATCAAGAATATCAAGGAAACTAATGAAAAGAAATGCTAGGGAAACTAGTCTCGCCATACCAGATCTTAAATTGTATTATAAAGCAGCAATCATCAAAACTGCTTGGTACTGCCTAAGAAAGAGAGTGGTGCATCTATTCTAAGTGTGGGTTCGGATCAGTGAAGGGCAGTTGGAAGTGGTTCTAGAAAATGCACTTTCATCAATGAAGCTTAAGATTGAGTTAGCTATTGCAGATAACCATAATCACATTTATAGATAGGCAGCTTGCCCTAGTGGATGGCCTTGAAGTCAGAAAAACTTGGTTTCAAGATTTACCTCTGATGTTATACAAGCTTCATAACTATTGGAAAGTCACTTAGCCTTTTGATACCCTCCAGGCAAATATTTAAGATTAGAAGTTACAGATGAGATGTATGAATTAAGGGTTCCCCACACAAGGAATCATATACATCGTTGAAATCACAGCTCCAACAAATCCTTTTCCCCCACAAAAAAAAGGAAAAATATGATCGTAACTGCATATGAACAACAAAACATTTATGAAAGCTAAATGCTAATGTACCTATGTAGATAAGCTAGAATATGGACAAATAAGAATTGACTGAATGACTTTTTCCCTCTGATAGAGAGGGTATGGATGATCTTGTGAGGCAATGCAAAGACCCTGACCCAGGGTAAGTCACTCTGTGTGAGAAGAGGGTGAATTATCAACAGAACATATTATTGCTAATAGCTGAAAGGTATAATTAGAGAATCACAAAATCTTGGACAAGTCACTTTTTGTCTCTCAGTCTCAGGTTCCTGTTATATAAAATTATGCAATTAGACTAAATCTACAAGATCCCCCTGTAAATAACATGCTATAAGACTCTGAGTGAGTATACTAGTTTAAATTACTCCATTGTGAGTCTTAAATAATTTCATTAAGATCAAAACTATCATTTGACCTGGCAAACAATGGAAGGGAGACAAAATACTAAAGGGAGATTCACAGGTAATAGAGATGAGGTGTTACAGTTGATGGAGGGGCAGCCAGATGCCATAGTCTATCACTCAGAAAATGTCACTGAGGCCCAAGGCTGCAGGTGAGCAACTGAATCCAAAGGAGATTTAAATTTCAACAGTGGAATAAGTCAATTCCATGCCAAGTCCCTAGAGCTATGAATTTAACATGAAATTGACATTCATAACCAATCTCAATGCTAAGCCTTTTAGAATTTGTACAAGTCCTAAAACTCACTAGGAGCAAAACACAGGGAATATTCTAAAAGAGGTTTGAACAGTGCTAGATACCCCATGGGCACACAATAAATACTGATAAACATTTTAAGTGGAATATCTATTTGCAAATTGTAGGGAGAATGATAGGATTTCTTAAGGGTTTTTAACAAAACTGTAGTTGAACTCTAACAGATACTTTGCTATGCAGGACTCCATTAGAAAAGGGTATTGTTGGCATTTGTTTGGTTTTTTAATGAATCCTGGTGATAACCAACAGATTGTTTTTGTAATGTAGTGTTTCAGTAAAGAATAAAGTCTCTAATTTGGGTGCCTATTCACAATTCCAAAAAGGGCTTCCTCCTACTGGGGAGGAAGAGGAAATTTGGAAATCCTAGCACAGCATAAAAACTATGCTATAAGATTTAACAATACCAGATTGGTAAGAAACACAAGAGGACATTCAGTCCAACTCATATCTAAACAAAAATCTCCTCTACATTCTACTTGAAAAGTGTTTATTTCTCCTTTGCTGATAAACTTCATCTAAGAGGGGAGCTCATTCCTACCTGAGACAGCCTATTCCAATTCAGGATAGGCCTAATAGTTTTTTTTTGCTTTCTTCTTACAGTAAACCTAAGTTTGTCTTCACAAATTCCACCTAATTCTACCCTTTGAGACCAATCAGAACATGTGTCATTTCTCTTACCTAATTCACTTCATCGTTTCCCACTCAGCTGATTCTTGGATTTCTTGATCTCTAGAAGCTCATCATTCTAAAAGATGAAACCATCTTTGAAATGCACATGCCCTACCCCAGCATGTTGGGGAGAGTGGACTTTGTGCATTGGAGAGCTCCTCCCTAATCATCCACCTTTAAGGAAGGTACTCAGGGAATTCATCTCATCATTTCCCATTCAAGTGGATTTTCCTCCTCATTTCATGATTTCCAGAAACTCTGGAATTCAGAAATTCTGAAAGATTAATTCAACTCTATAAACTCAGTCATTCTCAGATCATTTTCTTTTTTTTAATAGTATTTTCTTTTTTTCCAAATACATGTAAAGAAAGTTTTAAACATTTACTTTTATAAGATTTTGAGTTCCAAACCTTTTTCTTTCTCCCTCCCTCTTCTCCCCACTCCCCAAGACAGCAAGCAATCTGATAAAGGTTCTACATGTACAATCATGTTAAACATATTTCCACAGTAACCTTGTTGTGAAAAAAGAATCATAAAAAAAGGGAAAAACCAAGAGAAAGAAAAAACAAAACAAAAGGTGAAAATAGTATTCTTCGATCTGCATTCAGACTCCATAGTTCTTTCTCCGGATGTAGATAGCATTTTCCATCATGAGTCTTTTGGAATTCCTCTTAGATCATTACATTGCTGAAAAGAGCTAAGTCTATCATAGTTGATCATTGCACAATGTTGCTGTTACTGAGCATGTTTTCCTGGCTCTGCTCACTTCACTCGGCATCAGTTCATATAAATCTTTCGAGGTTTTTCTGAAATTTCTAAGATCATTTTTCACTATAGCTACAGAACTTCATTATGCCCCTGCTCCAGGTAGCAGAGCTTCTCCCACCCCCTTTTTAGTTTCTTTTTATGTGCTGTCTCCTGGATTAGATAATGAATTCCTTGACTGCAGGACTTCACACTTCAAAGGAGATTTTTTTTTTTAACATTTCTTTGTATCCAGCACTTAGTGGTGACTGGCACATAGTAGGCACTTAATAAATGCTTGTTGGCTTTGACTTTGACTTACCCATAATAATTCTTTAAATATTTGAAGATAACTGTTGTGTTCTCCTCAGTGTTCTCCAGCTTAATTATCCCTATTTCCTTCAACCAATCCTCCTCTAGTATGAACTTCTCATTACAGCTACAGAATATCCCCAATACTCTACCCAAATGAGATTTCATCAGACTCATATGGAAAAGGAAATATTGTTTGAAACCATTTTTGACTACCCCTTTTCTTCCTAACATTTTGCTACCACTAATTTTCTTGGCAGTTCTTACAGTGAGAGAACATTAGCTGAAGTTGTTTAGGAAGAAAGTGATTTCTTTCAGTCAAACTAAAAATGTTCTACAAATAAACATGCACTTCAAAAGAAGTCTCTTTAAAAGCTTTCACATAAATACCTGAAGAAGTTTCTTTCTAAATTCTATGGGAGTTTTGCCATGATGAGTTTGACTTCAGAAAGAGGAAAGATGGAATATTTCCTATTTCGAGATAAGCTACCACTGCTCAAATCCCTGATGGATCCTTTCTCTAAACTGCATATAACAAAGACTTTTTATTGGTCTACGTTCTTCCAAGGACTGCCTTAAAGAGCCTCACTTGACAAGGACATGCAGTGCCTAAGTGAAATAATAAATATCCCTCCACCCCAAAGGCACACTATGGGATAGCCCAGTTTTGACTAGATTTGTTGAAGCCATTGTGGTCCATCTGTAACTTGATGTATCAATCACTCTGAATTGTAATGCAAATGGTACTCTGTGAAACTTTGTTAGGTAGAAAAGGGAAAATGATCTTAAATGACCTTGGGAGTGTTTTCTCAGCGTTTTTCACAGGCAACATTAGCTCACAGATTTTTGGCAGGATTTTTGTTCCATGAAAATTGATAGCAAACAATGAAGCCATAAGGAAGGGTAAGACCCAGGGCACCCCGGGAAGCACTCTTGTAGAATATAGGTAATCTATTCATTATCTCCCTGTTTTCCTTATTACTTTTCCCTATTGCATTAATCTTTTTAAACACATTCTTTAATGTACACAAGTATGCTAATGGATCAGTTTTTTTCCTTTGTTCAATGTACTCTGATGTTGTAAAAAAATTTCCCTTAGCACCATTTTCTATGTCTATTTATTGATCTTTAATTTAAAACATATTTTCTGAAAAATCATTAACCAAAATGGATGAAGACTAGGATACTAACACTATTATTGTAGGCAAGTAAAATTGATGCTCTTCTTTCTCTATACTAATTGTCTCATTACATGGAAGATTAAAAATCAACTTCTAGACTCAAAGTCCTATTAGAAACTTGATTAAAGTCTGAACATGTTACAAAAAATATTTAGATTTCAATTTTTCATTTAGAAACAATGCAGTTCAGTGTAATCCAGGCCAATTTCCTTATAAGGCCATCCAAATAAGTTTTTCTTATGCATGAGAAGATCTCACAGGGCAGTGAACAGGACTGCCTAAAGGCCTTGATGGCAATTTTTCAAAATAAAGGAAAATAATAAAGTATGATAAGATACTACTTTCTTATTATGTAGGTGAAGTTGGTTTTTTTCTTATTTCTTACAGTAAAAATCAGAGTACATTAAATCTAAAGAAAGAGAACATACACAGATGTTTCTTAACTGAGCCTAAGAAAAGTAAACAAGGTATATGTATTGCAAACATAAAATCTTACAACTGGAAATGGTCACCTAATTCAACTCCCTACACAAAGTAATAATCACCTCCATAACATTGGTTTTAACCTGTTTATATACTTCTAATGATGGGGAACTTGTCACTTCATGAGGCAGCCCATTCCACTTTTGCACAACTCTAATTTGGGAGATTTCTTTATAGTAAGTTGAATTCTACCTCCTTATAACATCCATGCATTGATCTCAGTTGGAATATTAGAAGACAACTACAATGCACCCTCTTCCCCTCTCCACAATTCCCCAATTTTCTCAAATTCAGGCCAAGCATTTTTAGTCCTCTCAAGTAATCTTCATCTGGCATGATTTGAACCCCTTTTATTTTTTCCATACATGATGGATAAGTATAAGATGCTAGGGGGTGCCATAGTGCACAGAGCATTGGGCCTAGAGTCAGGAAGCCCTGAGTTCAGAGCCAACCTCAGACACTTACAAGGTGTGTGACTCTGGGCAAATCACTTAATCTCTGTTTGCCTCAGTCGTCTCAATTGCAAAATGGGGATACTAATAGTATCTACTTCTCAGGGTTATTGTGAAGATCAAATGAAATATTTGTAAAGCACTTAGCACATGCCTAGCACATAGTAGGAGCTATATAAATGCTAACTTTTATAAGGTTTTCTGGTGGTGGTGATAGTATTTTATGTTTTAGCATGCTGTAGTAGATAGAATGGTGGACTTTGAATCATGATAATCTTGGGTTCAAATCCTGATTCTGTTACTTATTAAGGGTATAACCATGGGAAAGTCACTTAAATTCTTGGAGCCTTAGTTTCTTCTTCTATAAAATGTGAATTATAATGTCTCTAGTATTTACTTCAAAGGGTTTTTTTTTTTAGATCAACTGAGACATCATGTGTAAAGCACTTTAAAAACCCCAAAATACTATACAAATTATAACTTTTTAATCATAAAAATTATCCCACACAACATTTATCTACTGTGTGTCTATTGAGCACTACATAGAACAGGAGATTTCTCTAATTCATCTCATCTCTAGGGAGAACCATTTATGAATGAGATGAAATATGTAAATCCTAAGAATATTTGCATGAGCTGTTTGCCATCTGAGCCATGGTCTCCCTATATGTAACCTGAGAAGTGACACTGAGGTGGCAATTGATGGGAAAGAATTGGATGTCTTCTTAGCCTCCTACCTTCTCCATCTTTTTACTTGCCCTTAACTCCAACTACCCCTGTCAGCTATAGATTGTGTTTTGGGATCCCCAAAGGACTGAAAGAATGGTGGATATTTCTATTACTCTCCAGGCAACAGGTGTTGATCCTACAATTGAATAATCAAAGATTATTTCTTTTGACAAATAGCCATCAGTACCAACAATTCCTTTGTGAAAGCACAAAGATGAAACTGCATTGGTTATGAATGAGTTCTAAAAAGAGTGTTTTCAAATACCACAGCTCAAGAGATTCTCATCTGACAGTCTGTGAAGAAATAAGAAACATTTCCTCATTATTCATGCAACAAAAAAATAAATCTCCCAGTTAGAGTGATAACCAAGAGACTTTTTTTTCTAATGGGACCATATTCTGTGAAGTTAATCTGTTTACTTCACATAAAATATGGCTCTAACAACACTGTAAATTTAAATTGTCACTCATTTCAATATTGAGTTTCTATTTCTGTTATTTTTTATATCTCATTCTGACCTAAATTCTGAGAAAGTTGGAGAGAAGACAAACCCAAAGCCTTAAATTCCCCTGAATGTCCCACTTTTTTCCCCCTCACTCTTTAACATTGTAAGGACAAAACAGAGATTGTGGTAAGACTGAACAATGTCTAAAAGGATAATGGGGCAATTCTGTTTAATTGTGAGAGGTCCTTAGAGCAATGCTGGGATGAATATTCAGTGCAATTAAATGTAGTTGTTTTCCTTCTGTTATGCATAAACAGAAATAATTATGGAATGCAATTCCTCTTACCCAGTTTTACCCTAAGGACATATCTTTAAAATGCCCTTGCCAATACTTTATAAAAATCCTTAGATACACAAAAATTCTATTGGGAATTTCCCAATAGGAGTTTTATACCATCTATTTATTATTCCATCTATACATTCCCCTTCATGGATACATTTTTAGAAAAATACTCGTATTCAATGCCATCTCTTACTCTCTACCCACTTTCTCCTCATGCCCCCTTCTAATCAGTCTTCTGCCCTATCTACTCTACTTAAATTGTTTCTCAAAGACCACCAGAACTGCCAGATTATTGGACCTGTTAGTTGTCATGTATAATTACCCATTTTAAAAAAATGTCCCTCCTTCTTGACCTCTACAGCTTTTAGCACTATTGGCCACCACCTTCAATAGTGACTATGCTTTCTTCTATTGCTTGCCTAGCTCTCCTCTTACTTCACTAACCACTCCTCTTCTGAGTTTCCTGGCTCTTCATACTTTTCCTGGTCCCTGCATATGTTTCTCAATTTGTGCTTAGCCATTTCCTCTTCCTTCTCTTGCTTAACAATTTTATCTGCTACCACTTCTAAGCAAAAGTCTTCCAAATCTGCATTTCCTATCCTGACTTCTCTCTGAATTTTAGATCTGCACCAGCTTTATGTTCCATTGTCATCATAAAATCAACCCATCCCAAACAGACTTCATTGTCTTGTCCTTAATACTGTTTCTCTCAATTCCTATCTTTCTGTCTATTGTACTACTATTCACTCTATCCTCTATGTTGTAATCTTGGGGTTATCTTTGATTCTCTGTCCTCTTTCATTTTTCATTTCCAATTGGTAATTTAACCTCTGCTACATTTCTTATCCTTCTCCTCTCTATTCCCACTGCCACCTCTCTAGTATGGCCTTCATTATCCACTACTAGATTATTACAATAGCCTTCTTATCCTCTCTTTTTCAATTGGCCTATTCCCCAATGCCTCATCCTCTAGTTGTGTAGAAACCATTCCGAGTAACCTAACAGCAATCTCCCTTTTCATCTCTCCTGTCATCGGGCTTCTTCGCTGCTCACATGCCTTAGATGAGTGACAGTCAACAATTCTATTCCCTCCAGTGAGATGAAGGACCTCCAAGCCTTACCATCTGCCCTACTATTGACTCCTAAGATTCTCTGGACCATACCATCTGTGCTGCCTCGATGTCTTGCAGTCCTCAACACTTCTGACCTATTTATGTAACCCAAGGACTACTGGGGTCGGTGGCCCAATCACTAAAACCATAGGACTTGGAGGCTCTTACATCTGCCTTGAAGATGAAGTTTCTTTTATATGTTGTTCCCCACCCCTCCATTAGAATTTGAGCTTCTTGAGAGTAAAGACTTTCTTACTTTTTTCTATTTTTAAACCCTGCACTGAGAACAGTCTTTGTCACATAGTAAACACTTAATAGATGCTTTTTCATTCATTTTTCCACACCTATTCCTCTCTTCAAATACATCCTCATACCATTATGGGGAGGGGGAAAATCTGTCTTATGTATGCATCTGGTTATATCTCTCATCTGCCCAAAATTTTTGAATGACTCCCCATTGCCTAAAGAATAAAGTTTACATCCTTCTGCCTAGCATTCAAGGTATTCCATTTTAATGCCATCCTGTGTTTTAAGCATTATCTCATATTAATTCCCTGCAAGAACTCTACATTCCAAACCACTTGAATTACTCTCTTTTCCTTGTGCTCCCCCACCTCCATGCCTTTGCCCTTGCCTGATCCTGAAATGTATTCCCTCCCCCTCTTTGCCTGTGAATTCCTGCTACTCATAACAATCCCAACTCAAATTCCACACTGTCTACAAAGCCATTTCTAATCCTTTATCACCACCAAAAGTAATGATTCTCCTTGTCTGAGCTCAGAGAGTAAGTTGTTTCAAAATTATGTAAGGCATTTCTGCCTGTAAGACCTCCTTGCAGGCAAGATTTTTTTCTAAACATCATGTCTACCTCAGGGGCTACAGTGTTGAGTTTGGATCCAGGTTCAACAAATCTTGCCTCAGATACATTTTAGCTGTGTGAATTGGGCAAGTCATTTAACCTGTCTAAGCCTCCATTTTCTTATCTGTAAAGTGGGAATAATAATAGCAAGCATTTACCCTACAGGTTCATTGTGTAGAATAAATGAGATGATCTATGTAAGGATTTTACCAATTATAAGGTCCTATATAAATCTCTATTGTTATTGTCACCTATTACTCTTGCAATCAATTAAGAAAATGACCTAACCCAGACCTTAGAGGTACTAGATTCCCCACTTTTCTTCCCTTCCCTTTCACCTCTGATATAAGCTTGTTAAAGATATATTTGATGATCTCATCTCACGTATATCAAAATAAAATGAACTACATTTTCCACCCCTAAAATGTGCTTATGGTATTCTTTTAAAAATAAGATCTATTTAATGGAAATCAGTGAAAGATAGATTTGTTTACCTAGAATTGTTTCCTTACTTGATTTACTTCTCTAAGGTCTTAAGTAAATTAGAAATATTCTTTAAAGACTGATAAAAAATGTTTTTGAGAGAAGTTTTGTATAAGACAAGTTAACTGGGAAAGAGAGAGAAAGAAAGAGAGAGAGAGAGATTTTATTTCTATGTAATATTGATAAGAAGTTTGATTAGCATCCAAATAAGCTTCAAAACCTTCCAATGGAAGCAAACTGGGGAATAAGTCAATATGGGAGGCAGCCTGGCACAACAGAAAGAGAACTGGCTCTAGAGGCACAGGTCCTTCATGGGCAAATTTAGGGTTAATTATTATAACCTTTCTGTGCTTCAGTTTCTGCATCTGTAAAACAAGGAAACTGGACTCTCAATCTATGATCCTCTGCTGGGCCTACGTGCATAAACACCTATATCGAGAACTTGTCTGCATTTCGGGTTTTCTGTTGCTTTTTGATTGGCATGAGTTCTACCTCCCAGAAATGTTTTATCTTAAATCGACATGACACCCTTAATGACTGGAAGTGCTTGAGTAAATTACTTCCTAACTATTTGTGTCAGCTGGAGTTGTTAGGACTTTCTCCTTTCCAGTTCACTGGAATGAAGCTATTACATGTTCTTGGAAGACCTCTGGTGGCAAACAAGAAGTATTGTTCATCTCATACTCCCATATTGAACAATTCCAAAAAAGGAAAAGAAAAGGAAACGAGCCTGCATCTCTGATTCCAAATAGTAACTTATGAGATCTCAAGAATATGCCTTTGTATTTGTTGTTCTTTTTAATAATTGTATATAGTTACAAATTTCTGAACCTTCAAACTGAATAAATCAAGAAATAATGTAGAGAGTAGTTACTGGTATCATAGAAAACTGACTCTGCTACTCATGAGTTCTAAAATATTGGGGGGGGGGATTAACCATGGTGAACCTTAATTTCTTCATCTGTAAAATTATAAGACCTGTTTCATTTATTTCACAAGGTTGTTAAGAGAATAAAAAGAATCAATGAATGCAATGTGGTTTACAATCTTTAAAGTACAATATAAATATCGTTGGACCATAGGATTTAGAGTAAGAAGACATTTTAGAGATTATGTTCTTTAATCTGCCTCATTTTACAGACATGGATACTGATCCTGAGAAGGTAAAGTTGATGTGTCCAAGTAGATATAACTGACTTTTAGGTAGCAATAACAGGGTCAGCTTTAGAACCCAAATCTTTTGACCCCAAAACCAGTGTTTCATATAACATTTAGATGTTACTTTAATTATGAAGTCTTTAAATATTTGAAAATATGTGTCATGGGGAAAAAAGAGACTTGTCCATATTTCTTCAAAGGCTGGAAATAGAACTGTTGCATGAAAGTCACAAGGAGGCAGTTTGGTACTCAAATTAGAGAGCTACCAATAGTGGAATGGCTTATCTCATGAAATAGTGAGCACCCCATCACTTGGGGGTATTCAAGCATAGGTTAGAAGAGTCTGTCAGATATCTCTGGAAGGAATTATTTGGGATCATAGATCTAACTACAAGGCAACCCAGAAGACATCTAATCTAATGCCCTCATTTTACAGTTTAAGAAATCGAGACCCATAAACATTGGGTGACGAGCTCACACAGGTAGCATATGAATCCAGACCTTCTGACTCCAGAGAAAATGTTCTTTCCATTGTACAATAATGCCTCCTAACTAGTTGAACTCAATGAGCCTCAATTCTTTGAGCCCTTCCTATATCATGGCTCCTTGGGGGATACAATGTAACTAAGACACAGTTCTTACCTTTGAGTGCTAACATTCTAGCAATGATGACTAAAAGCACATAAATAGACAGACTATAAAGCATTTGTAAGTGTTTTATATCATGATACAAAAATTATATAAGAATATAAATTCTCTAATAAAAGTGTAAATAAATTGATATGAGAATATTGGGAAAGAAGAGACTACTCCTAAATGAAAGGATTAGAGAAAGCTTGATGATTGAATTGGTATTTTGGTTGGATCTTGAAGAATGGTTCGAATTTAAACAGTAGGTGATGAGAGGAAGAGCACTACAAGAAAAAAGAAATAACATTAGCGAAGGCAAAACCTCTTAAGAAAATTTTTATAATCCAGAAATTCTGGAGATGATATCAAAGGGTTATTATACTTTCTTGTTCAGCTATAGATTGTATTCAACAATTTAATTCAACAAGCATTTATTAGGACCTATTATCCTCCAAGCAGTATCTTAGGGATACAAATAAAAACAAAACAGTGGAGAGAAGAATGTTATTAGCTCTTTGACTTTTTCCCTTAGCTAGGAGACCAATCTGCCTTTGGTAGATATATGGAGAGCATGGCAATATTGCATTGTCAGCCTGAGTCAAGGCAACCTAGGCTCAAATCCTACTTTTGAGACAGGGGTTATGAAGTGTTCAGGAATGACAAGGCCCTTTGATGTGAGGGCTTGCTGAGCCCTTTTCAGGGCTGCTCATCCACCATTGGTGTCCCTTCTCATACTCAACTCTCACCTGTGGCTCCAAAAAGCTGTAGCATGTGCTGTGGCCATATCCCTCCCCACAAAAAAAAGCCTATCTCAGCAGACAGGCTAAACCAGGCTGAGGGTAACTGACAGGCCTCAAACCTAGCAGTGAGTTAGAGGTTTATCTACCCCAAGCATATGAAGACTTAATCTGCCAGAATGGAAGGATAAGAACAATTTGTTCCAACAGCATCTGAAATAGGCTCTGTGGAGTTCTTAGAGCTTGGTTAGACACTGAAGATGCTAAGGTCATCCACTGCATCCTGACAGTCACCAATCTTGACTTTTGTCTTGCCACTTGATTTTGATGATTCTGGAAGAGAGAATGAGGCTGACTACTTTTTGAGACTCTACCTCACAAATCCAATTTACACAGGAATCAAGACATCATCCTGTGATGCCATTGGTACTATTTGAAAACAAAGGATAAACAACAGCAACTTTTGAGACCTGGCTCTGTGACCCTGGGCAAGTTAGTTCCTCCAAGAACCTCTCTAAAACTGTAAGTTGTAGACAAGTTGCTGATCTGAATTGCTAAAATGATCTTCCTTGCTGAGGAGTTCTCCACACTCATAAAACAATAGATCTACATTTTCCTATTGCTCCTATACAAAACTCCATATATGTGTACATATATATATATATATGAATGTATATATACATATGTGTGTGTGTACATATATATGTATAGCCAGAATAAGAGACCAGAACTCCAACCTTTGAGTCTGGAAAGGCCTGGATTCAAGTCTTACTTTTGATTTACACTAGTTGTTTGTGACTGTGGACAAGTGACTCAATCTCTCACTTCCTTTGGCAACTCCTCAAGACTTAAAGTTACAGATGAATTGTCAGTCTTCATTTTGGGAGCATTTCCACACTGGAAGTTCTCTAAAGAGATAAAATGACAAATCCATCTTTCTTCCAGTGGTCTTCATAAAAAAAGTTGCTATTTAGCACTAGGAGAATACACAAATTAATTTTTCCCAGAGCCTATTATCAGGGCAGTACATATATAAGTGATATTTAAAAAGTAGAAATCTCAAATTCTTTCCTTGATATTTATAGCATTTGACTAGTGTTTATTGAATGCAAATGTTCAGCTTGTAGAGGCTAAGTCTATGATCAGTCTAGCACTCTGCACCATACATCACCTTTGTCACTCTCACATCCTATTTCTTTTCCTTAAAATGACATAATCTATTAAATGCCAATGTTTGCTACAAGGGTGCATCCACAAAGTTTTATTGTGTTTAGGTAAATTGAAGACAGTGTTGGTGATGAAAAGGTCATGAGATGCACAAGTCTTCAATAGTAGTGACCATTGCTGTTGCTGTTTTTTACTCCATTCCTCCCAAGGACTCCCTGCCATGTCTGGTAGTCTGAGCCTACTCTGGCATTAAAGTCACCCAGAATTATAAGCTTGTCCTCTTTTGGCACATTGTTCAAATAAATGACATTTTTTGGCAGAACTATCTTTTCTGACAGTCCAATCCTAAATATCTTTCAGGAATGCTTTATTTTCTTGCACTTGCCTTTTATGTGTTCCAGAGACATTAACCAAATTTAATTTATTGATTTGAATTGAACCTCCTTTATCTCTGTCAATAAGGTTATAACTGGAAATTGTAAAAGAGTCAAACTACTCTAAAACCTTTTCTAAATTGTCAGGAATGCCATCACTAAATGCACTGCTCATGGCTAACCAGTGAAAGTGATCCACATACTATAGCCATCAAGTACCTTCACTAGAAGGCCAGTTTGAAGTCTCTAGTATCCTTCCTATGTTCTTTGTATCTCTCCACAACACTTGATAAAGACTTTACAATTTGTGTGATTGCTGCTGCTCTTGAAATCCTTCTTCTGATTCTTGATATCACATGAAAGGCATTATGAACGTGGGAACTTTATAAATATCCAAAATAAGGATTAGCAGAAATGTCTGCAGCAGAACACTGAAATCAAAATGGAGTTTCAGAAAGTGTAAAAAGGCATCATTACAGAGGGAAATGAATGGGTGGCAATGTAATTAAATAAACATTTAAGTGCCTATACATACAAGAAAAATAAATCAGTCCCTATCCTCAAGGAGTTTCTATTGCATGCTAAACACAATGCAATACATACATGGATAATTCAATGCAATCTATATGCAAAATAATTTCAGGAAGGAGGAGCAAACTCTCTATGTATCTAAAAAAGCTTCCACCAGGGCTAACCTATGCATCCTCAGAGTAACTAGCTACTCATTTGATGTGAGTTAAGAAAGCTGCAAAACATATCTAAATGAAAACCCCTTCCCCACCCCCTTTTAGGTTTACTCACTATTGGATTTATTCTCTAAAATATTTTGGAGACATTTTAATTTAACAAATTAAATTTAACATATATTCCTTGAGTAGCTATCAAGCCAGACAATAAGGGAACTACAGAAGTCAATGAGGTATATCCCTGTTCTCCATAAATTGAGAGGATAAACAAGTGGATGTATTTAAACTCTGTTCCCAATAGATATTGGGGTAGGTAGTTAGAAACACTTTAGACAAAGAGCTCATTAACTATGTTTGATTAACCATTGCCACACACCCATGGAAAGTCAGTCAACAAACATATTATTAAGTGATCACTATATTCCAGGCATAGTGATAGCTCTTATGGAGTATGATGAAGTGTTAAACAGTATAGGTAGTTTTTGTTTTGTTTTGTTTTTTTTTTGTTTTTTTTTGTTTTTGTTGTTTTATGAACAGGAAGGAGTTAGAGTATTGTCTTTGTTGAGGGCACTTTACCTGAGAAGCCAGGGAGAAAACACAGATCAAACCATGTCACACTCCTAAATAAAATTCTTCAGTGATTCCTTAGTTCTTCTATAACAGGGGTTCTTCAACTTTTTTTGGGTTATGGACTTCTTTGGCAGTCAGGAAAGTGCAGGAGCTGCTTAACAGAAAATGCTTTAAATGCACAAAACAAAATAGGATTACAAAGGAAATCAGTTATATTGAAATACAGTTATCAAAGTTTCTTAATTCATGGAATTGAGGTTAAGAACCCCTCTTCTAGAATAAAATACAAAGTTCCATCTAGCCTTTAAAACCCTCCAAAATCTAGCTCTCATCTACCTTTCCAGACTTAATGGATATTACTAGCCATCACACACCTTTGGCTCCATTCAAACTAGCTTCCTTACATAGCATCACATACCTTAATTAATTGTCATTGTTTCCTTTGAAACATAGGTCATACTCTAAAGGGTTGTTCCTCATTTCTCTACTTCAGGGTAATCTATGAATAGATTTCAGGAAGTTCATGACTTTGAATGAGGGGAACATATATATGTATATATATACATAAGCATGCATGCATGCATGTGTGTATATACCTGCACACACATTTTTCCCTAACTTCTAACTTAAATTTAGCCTTTCCTTCAATTATGAAGATAGGTAAACATGATTCTGAATAAGGATAGAAAGTCTACCAAAGGGGGCAGGGGTCCATGTCACACAAAAAAAGTTTAGGATTCAGTCTGCTCTAATGTTCTTACCCTCTTGAAACTCCTATTTCACCTAAACTTTGTATTTACTTATCTGTAAACAAATAGTGGATGCGCCTGGTAGAATGTAAGCTCTTAGAACTCAGAGACTATAATTGCACTTTAATCCCTGCATCCTGACTTTGTAGTATAGAATCATGCATATTGCATGTGCTTAATAAATACCTTGTTTATTTGAGTGAGGATACCCGGCTCTTGGAGGAGTGCTGCTCCAGGATAATGTTAGTGGGATATTTAATGTTATATATCTGATAATTTTGTTAGGTTGGTAACACATCTCTCATTAAAATAAATTAAATCAAATTAATAAATATTTATTAGGTATCTTCAATGTGCAAGGGACTGCTATAAGTTTAAGCAGAGATAAAGAAAAGAATGAGATTCCTGGTATTCAGGGAACTTATAGTCTAGTTGGGGAGACAACATTTTAAAAGTTAAAAGAACAACTAAAATTTAGCTAAAGATTTAACAGTTCAAGGTAACAATAGAGCAGATGTCACAACGGAGTGCGTGATTAATGACCAGTTTAATTGCACAGACACTAATGACTATAGCTATTCTGAGGAAGGAGAAATAATTTCAGGTTGTGATGATCAGAAGAAATTTGTGAAAGAGGTGGAATTGACCCTGACACTTTAAGAAAGGAGATAATTTGCCCAGGTAGAGTAGATGGGAGATCATTTTAGGTAAGTTGGTGTGTACTGTACTGAGAGAATTAAAGCTATCTCAATGTTAGCTGAAATAAAGCAAACAAGTGTGTATGTGTATTTGTAAGATGCAAAAATAATAATTACATATGTAACATGCATAAATAAAAATTGTGGGTGATCTAAGAAGTTATGATGGGGACCAAATAGTTTACAATACCAAGTATGTGCAAGAAGTAGGATAAACAACATTGTCAAGGTCACATATGATCAGAAAAGCAGATGAGCAGCTCATGAAGCAATAATGAGGGATAACAAATGGACAGCTCCAGTGGAGAAATGCTATTGACAAAACAGTGAAAGACTAATGGGAAAGTTTTTATGGTGTTGGATAGACTTTCTTTGGAGGCTTTTGCAGGAAGTTGATTTAAGAATTGTATAGGATAAGAAAGTGTAGATTGGCTGTTATCTATAACAGTGGAGAGAATATTCCATAAAAATATTAAAGTATAATGGGGGTTATAGCCCTGTCTGCCTGACTATTCTCCATCAATCTTGTGTGCTGGGTCAGAGCCAAAGTACTTGAAATCTTTGTATTGATGAAGTAATCTCATTGTTCTAGCCATGAAGACAACCTTGTGAGCTTTAGAAATCTATAAATCCTGGGTTTCTTGTTCAAAGAAAATTGGCAGCAAGGAGGGGTTTCTATAGTGGAGAGCTTGGCCACTGACAAGCAAGAAACTCGTTGCCTGGTTAGGATTTCCAGATTAGACATTGGAGAATTGAGGTAAAATATAAAATGCCAATTAAGCAATCCTGCAAAATGCTTGATTTTTTAGATGGTGTTAAGTTGCAACATTTTGGGAGAGCATAACAATAATTTTAAGTTACTGAGTCTTGTTGTAAATATTTTTGAACATATATTTTTGAGAGTCTTTTCTGTTTAGCATCTCTTTTTTTATGGAGGCTATAGATGGCTATCCTATACCTGATTCATGTGGTACATTGAGTAGCTTTTTATTTCCTTTATCTTTCAAGTGACTCTAGATTTGAGGCTAATTTATACTTTAAGTAATTTTTTAGCTTTGCTCTGGGTAGGAGGATAATGAACTGAAGTGCAAGAGAAAAGGAACCAGTCTTTACAGACAAGCTTCCACTAGAAGTTCAATGGAGAAGGAGAGGGCATATCACTCCAGGACCTTGGGTTCTTTTTTGTTAGGAAAGCCAATTACAATAGTGAATCAAATCTACTGCTGTATTTCCACAAGTCTTGTAACACTCCCCCAAAGCAATTTGGCAACTTGGTGGGATTTGGGAATTTTTTTTTTGGTATAATTAGCACCATTACTTTCTTTCATTACCACAGTTAATCCAGAGTTGTTGACTTCATGAATAACTCATTAAATAAGCTAGAAGCTAGGACTAAAGAGCAACAAGTGTTCCTATGTTCAAGAAGCTTACATTCTACTAGCAGATTTCAAATTGTATACAGAGAAATAAGCATAAAGCATATGCAAAATCATAATTAACTGATGTTAGAGTACAAATAAGGTTTTAATTTGTAAAAAATACCGGTTCTATAGCAAGGTGTGATAAGATCTTGCCTGATTAAGGGAACCTCATTTTAGGGTAAATGGTTGACTAAAGCTCAGAGCTACATCTCAAAGAGGACCTCAAATCATAAAAGTCATTTGATCCAGTCCAAGGCCTCCAACCCACAGACTGCCTAAGCCATTCAGAAAGATAATCAGCAAGTAGTTAAAGTTCTGTAGGCAAGAGAGTCCCATAAGTTCACTTGGTCCTGACGTTTAATCAAGTTTAGGCTTGAATAACTTTTGCTGCTATTTAAATAAAGGCCTCTTGTTCTGCTTTGATGGAAATAAAGGTCAGCAATTCTGATGTTTTTCTAGTTTCAGAGAAAATGTTACAAGAAATGGAACTACCTTCTAACTTTAAAAATTGCCCTATTTTTAACTCTAGGAAGGTGATGCTTTTCCTTGCAATTTTAAGATAGAATTAAAAATTTTGTCCTATATGGCCCACAAAACAAATATACTTTTTGTGATATTTGCATGATTGATATGATTCTGATACTTATTTTCTGAATTGTTTCATCCTCTCTAAGCACAATAAAAAATATAGTGCCCGAGAGTTTTCTCCTCCACAATCTTAAAGATTTTTGCCTCATATACAATCCTTAGGTCATTTGTGATCTTTTTCTAGAATGTCTTCCAGGTTCATAAATTGGAACACTAAAAAAAATCAGCAGTCCAAGAACCTTTTTTTTTAAAATTCTGTCACTCCTGTGCAGATGATAATCAACAAATATCTGCTCCTTTCTGATTGACTGATTCACCACACAGTTTAGACACAATTGCTTAACCTCTTCCAATTTTTCAACCAAAATATCTGTTTCTTAAACAGCAAGCATGTTAGGGCACCAAGAGAGTGAGAGTTCAGGTTCAAGAAATTGATATATAATTGGGAGGGCAGGTTGATCAGGTAAGCACCTGATCAATTTGAAGAGTTCTCCAAACAACCGAATGAATTAACAGATCAAGGGCCTTTTCTTGAAGGGTTGAGGGTGGAAGTAGCGCAAAGGTAGAACATACGACCCAGCATCCTGCTGGGAAAACACTGGGAACTCCTCTGCTTGATGTGTGCTGATGTGTGCCTCCAAGTGACTAGGACTGCCTCCAAGATGATTAGTCAGAGAAAATAGACTCTATTCATTGGATATTTAAGAAAAAAACTCACACCCAAGTTTCTCTGATTCCACGGCTGTTCTTATCCATTCACAAAACCATACCACCTCTTATGCTATTTTATATCAGTTCAAAAAAGTATTAGACTATTGTTTATGTAATCCATTTCTCATTACCAAAGCAGCAGTGTAGTACTCTGGATAGAGTGCTAGGACTGGAGTCAGAAAGACTTTAAGTTCAAATCCTGCTCAGATACTTACTAGCTGTGTGATCCTGGGCAAGCCACTTAACATTTGTTTACCTCAGTTTCTTCAACTGTAAAATAGGGATAATAACATCTACCTCACAGGGTTGTTGTGAGGATCAAATAAGAGAACATTTATAAAGTACTTAGGACAATGCCTGGCACATAGTAGGCATTATATGAATGTTTATTCCCTTCCCTTTCCCTTCCTCTTGTCTTTTGATTAGCATCTTAGGTCCTTGAGGTATGAAATTTAAAAGATTCTTCTTATCCATTGAAGAGTCGCTCCCAAGGAAGGCAAGCCTACATATATACAAGTCAAAATTCTTATTTATTTCCCATATTACTCTCCAATTTTCAAAATTAAAGTTTTATTCTCCATCATAAATAGGACAATAATAACAAAAACAAAAATAAACTCTTCACTCCACTTAAATGATATTTACTAAAATCAATTGTGTGGAACCAGCCTGCCATTGTCTAGGCTTATGCACACAATTACTGAGATCAGTAGGCATGGGGAATGAAAAATAAGCTCTGACAGATATCTCCTAGAACAGTACATGTCTCCCTCCAGGTTCAAAAAGGAAGAATTAATATTGTCCAAAGAATGATCAATTCTGAAAGTTGACAAGTTCCTCTGATTAGAATGAGCAGAATCATTCAGTTTTTAGTCATTCTTGTTTTCTTTTTAAATAGTTAAGATTATTATTATAAAATTAAAAATTTATTTTATTACAAGAAAACAATGGGGTTTTTTTTTAGATTTTAATTTTACTTTTTCAATTAACAAATATTTATTTTCCTCCCCTGTAATCTCTTTCCCCATCTCACTAATGGAAAAAAAAAAGAAAAGAAAAAAAGAAAACTCTTGCCACAAGTATACATGGTTAAGCAAAACAAATTCCCTCACTGTCCATGTCCCAAAAATGTATGTCTCAATTTGTACCATGAATTCATCACCTCAGTAGGAATAGGTGGGCAGCTTTTCATCATGGGCTACCTAGAAGAATAGTTGGTCATTGTGTTGATCAGAATTCTTAAGTTTTTGTAATATTATTATTTTATAAGTTGTTCTCTTTGTCCTTTTCACTTCACTCTGTATCATTTCATACAGGTTTTCCCAGGTTTCCTTATTCATTATATATTTTATAGCACATTTATATTCCAATATATTTATATACTTAAATTGTTCACCATTCACCAAATGACAGATACTCCTTCAGTTTCCAGTTCTTTGCCACCATACACACACACACACACACACACACACACACACACACACAGAACTGTTTTAACTCTTTTTGTATATATGGGTCTTTTCTTCATTCTTTGATCTCTTTAGGGTATAGGCCTAACATACACAATTTAATAACTTTGGGGACATAGCTCTAGATTGCTTTACCTAATAGTTATACCATTTCATAGTTGCACCAACAACGCTTTGGTGTGCCTATTTTCCTGCAGTCCTTCCAACATTTGTCATTGTTCTTTTTTGCCAACTTTGTCAATCTGATGGGCATGAGGTAGAAGCTCAGAATTCTTTTAGTGTGTATTTCTCTAGTGATTAATGATTTGGAGCATTTTTTTATTTGGCTATTGATAGGTCTGATTTATTCCTTTGAAAACTGCCCCTTCATATCTTATATATAAGCATATGTATATAGGTATATAAGTAAGTGATAGAAATTTATTTTAATATCCAAATATATATATGTGTACATATATATGTATATTTGTGTTAGTATATAATAGAGAGAGAGAGGGACAAGGAGAAAGAGGAGAGAGTGTGTTTATATATGGGTATGCATGTATCCTAGAAGAGAAGTTAAAAGAATAAGCTTTTACATAGTTCCTACTATGTGTCAGGCACTGTGCTAAGCACTTCATAAGTATTATTTCATTTAATCTTCACAATAACCCTACAAGGTAGGGATGAGAAGGAACAGAGGCACAGCAATATATAGCTGATGAAATCATGAATTCTCCAGGCATAGATATATGAAATTTTCATAATACAAATATACATATATACATATATTTACACATAAACATGTAGACATATATGTATATGTATGTGTATATGCATATGTATATGTATGTATAGGGTGCCACAAAAACCTTACTGCATTTTTAAGCTACCTAGAGAGATAAAACATAGGCATAGACATAAATAGAGATGATGCAGAAGTAGATGTAGATATAGGTGGAGATTTCGATGCAAATGCTGTTGCATAAGAAGGTGTAGAAGCAGAAATAGATAGATAAATAGGGATAAGAAGTAGAAAATTCTGGCTAGAGAGAAAGCTTCCTCTACCATGTAGTTCATCAACAACTTCTCCACAACTTCTAAGAGTACTGAAAAGTGAAGTGATTCACCTAGGTCCTGTGACCAAGGCCAGAGCTCTATCCACTATACCCCAGCTGCCTTATGAACTCTATCTCTCTATCAAAATTTTGCATTTTTTGAAAGTTCAATTTGATTGAATAATTATTAAACCCCCACATGCAAGGTATTATACTAAGCTCTAAGAACAGAAAAACAAAAATAGAAGAAGCCCTGCCTTCAAAGAGCTGAACTTACTGATTGGGGAAGAAGAGACATAATACGTACACAGAGAAGTGAAAATACAAGATGATTTGAGAAGGGAGAAAGCACTGACACCTGGGTGGGTGTCAGGTTAGGCCCTGAAAAGGAGATGGCAGTAGAGCAGAAACTACAGGAAAGCTTAGGATTCTAAAAGGCAGAATTGAGAAGAGAAAGCACCCCAGGAGGTCCAAAGAGGATGAAGACAGGATGTCCATTTCAGGAACCAGTGTGACTGGAGTGAGTCCATGAATGAAAATAATGTGAAATAAGATTGGAAAGAATAGAAGAAAGCCAGACTATGAATGGTTTTAAATGGCCCAGGCTAGCCTACAACTTGGAGCCAGAGTTCAAAAAGTAGTGAACAATATTGTGAAGGGACCAGAGCAGAAGAACAGATGCAGGGTGTCCATGTTCTGGTATAGTATCAGCTTTCTAGGAGGATATCCAGACCTCCAAGAAGCAGGTTCATCAGTGCATTCTGCACTGCCATGCACCCTTGGCCCAGGCCCATGCCCTTGTGACCAGAAAACTAGAGAAGTTCCAGACCCGCCTGGCTCCATGAACCATGCAATGTAAATGACAAAACCAAAGATTTGATGGATGTTAGAAGCAAAGAACAGTAGTCAAAGAGGCAGCTAGTGTTCTCTGTGACTAAATGTGTAGATGAACACATACACCTCATCCCCATCGTGTCCAAAAAGATAAGGGATTCTCTGTCATCTATTGCAGAATAGAATCGAGGTGGGAGAATGGGTGTACTTTTTAAAATGTATATAAATGTGTACCTTTCAGTGAAAGTTTAAGAATGAAGAAATTGAGACTGGCAGAAACTTTAAGGATACTGTTATAGGAATTTTGAATCGGCCTCTGGACTCTGTTGGTTCTACTATATTTTAGCCCATAGGATGAGGAATGGAAGAAACTGGTGATCAGGTATGGTTTAGCAATAGCATGGAGAGAAAATAGTGTCCAGATCCATCCTGTCAGTTGTACTTGTTGAAGCCCTTAAAGCCATTAAGGCTTTCAGCTAGTTCAGAGTGTACAGTTCCTGGAAGCCAGAACAGCCCTTTGGTTTATGGATACTGGCAGTTCCCTACTAATTAGAAAAGAGAAACACAGTTGAGCCTTTTTCTCTGGCACAAGAACTTGAGGTATAGAAGGGAGTGTGGGAAAAGAGAGTTATTTGGATTGGAACTCAAAGCAGCTTCCTAGTGATCTTTCCTTTGACAAGGACAATGCTCCTCCCAGTTTTCAACTCAGATGCTAATCAAGAGCATAGAAGGGAAATCTCCCATTAGGCAGTAGAAAATGATTCCTTCATATCGGCTTTTCTAGGACTGCTACTTGGTCCTTTTTTTTTTCCTTCCCTCCTACTGAGAGGCAGGAAGTTACTGCAGGAACAACCCTTCAAATCAAGTGCTTTTTGAGATTAACATGCAACAGAATTAGAGCCAAAGAAAGCCTCTTGTTGCCTGCAGAACGACCTTAAGTCTCTTGATTAAGGGATAATAGATGACTGGTTTTGGGGAAAGTTAGTTTTCACCGAAGTGGAAAGGATATAATATCTGACTCTGGTACTGCTGATTTGCCCTTTTTAACCAAAATTTGAGAAGTGTTCAACTCAGAGAGTTGAAAGGACTCTGAGAAGAGCAAAAGGTAGGAACACTACTTATATTTGTCTAGGGGGCAGTAGCGACGTTCTCTCCACGGAGAACTTTTGCTCCCCCAGAATACAGGGATTATCGTCACCCATTATCCAGTTACTCTGTTGGTAAACTTTTTTTGAGTAACATATTAGTAGATAGCATTGTGTTGGAAAGAATTCTATTCCTTTTGAACCAACTTCTTATCGAATGCAATTTGAGAATCCTTCCTGCTCAGTGTTTCAAGGTCATGATATATTTTCCTAGTGAGTTGATTAAAAAACAAATAGTTTGATTTTTTTTACCTCAAAAAAATTAATGAGTGACCAGTAGACCTTTTTAGCCTGTACCCTTGCAAAGAATAACTTGTGGTGTAGGGATAAAATGAATTCTTGACTAGGTACTTTTGGGGGCTCAATGACATAGGCTGCTTCATAGCTCTGATGATAAAGAGTCATACACATCCACTTAATGTGCTGTTGTGATTCTGCTGTCACTTTCTAGGTTTGAATTTATGAAGTTAACATAAGACAACTGCATTTCTTTGACCATATCTGCAATTATGATATAACAATAGATGCTTCAAATATTGCTTCCAAAAGAGTGATTCTGAGATTGTTAATTTGCCTGTAGGTATATCTAATTGAGAAACTGAATTTAGCATACTTTTCCACTCAACTGTTTTCTTTTAAAATAAATATAGCACCCTATTAAAGCAGCTAAGTATAACTATCAATCAGTATTAACATAAACATTATCCTTTAATAGGATATCCAATTAGAGCAAGATTTAAAGATATGCAAACACCCATTGTCAACTTGATACCTTTCTCACTAATTGCCGTTGCTTATCATATAACCTTGGTCCTACCCCCAGTCTTATGGAGAACTAACTCCTTTCCAACACCTGGGAATCTTTTTGACTTACTGTCAAAACCTTCTCAGCATGTTCACAGCTCCTGGTGTGCTTCTGTGTTTTAGCAACTTTACCAGTGGACAAAATCATTACAGTAGCGTGTTTATTTCTACTATAGGCTTTAACTCCTTTAAGCTTCTTGCAGTAGAATTCTGTCTGGCTTTTTAGAAATCCCTGTACAAAAAGTTTCATTTTTCCTTAGCATATTCTGTGCTTTCATCACTTAAAAGTAGAAACATTAAAAAGGAAACAAAAAGTCACACAGTAGGTTTATGCTAATTTTGTAGGTGAAGTCCTGTAGTCATCTCTTTCCCCTTCTGTGAGACCATATACAACTTATGCCTGTCTTTTCCCTTATCAGAAAAAAATGTGTGTTATCACCTTTCCATTTCTTTTTTTTTAAATTGCTCCTGCCTTTACTCCTCTAGTCTTTGTCTTTCATCTATATCCAATGGATACTTTTTTTTTCTATCAGCCTTAACCCACAAGATGAGGTAAAATGTTCATTCTCTTAAGGGTTTGAGATCTCAATTGTAATTTATGCCAAAAAAATTCATATGGACAGAGCATTACTTTTTAATTAGTGACATTAAGTAGTTTATCCATAGCTGCAAATAAAGCTATTTCTTACTTTTTTCATCAATACCAGTGTAAGTAATATCAATGAATCATCAAGTATTTATTAGTATTTATTTAACAAAACCGACATATAAATCATGGCTTACAGTATATGCCAAATTCTGTACCAATAGTCTCCCACCTCTGCCTTCCTTCTGAGTCATACGGTCCAGTGAAAGTTTGCAGTTGCCACCATTTGTCTACTGTATGCTAGACACTATACCAGATGTTGGGGAATATCATTAAAATTGTGTATGAAGAAGTTCATGAGTTTATCCCTCATAGTATTGTAAGACAAGATGTGAATAAAAGCATAAATATGGATCTGATGACATATTAACAAACTATCCTTCATACAATCGTCAAAGTCAACTTCATTGATTCTCTGTTACCTCCAGGATCAAATATAAACTACTCTGGTTGTCCTTTAAAGTGCTTCAGAGCCTGACCCTAACCTGCTTTTCTAGCCCTATATTACTCTCTTTCAAAGATAATACTATGGCCTCACTGTTTCTCATGCACAGCACTCCATTTCCCATATTTGTGCTGGCACTGGCTATTCTCCATACTTGGAATTCACTCCCTCTTCATTTCTACCTCTTTGAGTCTCATTTTTTTTTCAAGATTCAGCTCAGTTCGTGCTGCTGATTTGGGAATACACCCTGTCTCCTTTCAGCAGAAGTGAAAATGGACAAGATAATATATGAAATGTCGATTGATATACAACACAATTCCATTCAGATTCAATTCAGCATACATTGACTAAATATCTACTGTATATTGTTTGGTGTATAGTACTTTTTTCTCCATCTCTCTTAGCCCATAAAGTAATGGGAAATTCACACTTAAACTATTCAAAATGTAACTTCAAGGAGGCTGCTCAGATGTTGATTGATGTGAAGCAACAGTAGATGTGGTACTTAATAAAGCTACATTCCTAGTATGGTATCCAGCCCAAAAAAGGTGATAATCCTGCAATGCCTTTTTTTCATCAGATAATATTTTAAATGGCATGTTGACAAACTGGATCAAGTTCATGAGAAAGTATCCAGTATGCAAGGAAATTGTCCTGTTATGTGTAGGAATGATTATCTTAGAGTGGAAGAGACTTAGGGAAATGTGATAATATACATTAAAAAATGAAAATAGCAAAAAACTATGGGTTGCATTGAAGTTCCAGTTCTTTTAATTTATTAGCCTATGCCTTTAGCTAAGAGGCTACAAGATTTAGGATTGTATTTGGAGTGAAAAGATAGGGGTTTGAAAATCTTCTATATGCTGTATCTGTCATGATATAAGGTGTGTGGTGCTAGATTAAGTCATCTCTCCTTATGGTTATTAGTTCCCTCATGTATAAAATAGTAAGACAGAATTGTACCTCTTTTAGTTCTAAATTCTTATGATCCAATGATGCCTCTCTGGGTTTTAGTTCTTCATTTGCAGAATGAGTAGGTTGGACAACATAATCTCTATGACAATTCTAACATTCTATGTTTCAATGAAATATTTGAAGGCCTAACAGGTAAAACAAAGATTAAACTTATTATGTGTGGCTCCAGATGGCAGAAACAAGACTAAGTGATAGAAGTTACAAGGAGGTAGATTTAAACTTGGTGTAAAGAGGACTCCTAACAATTAAAACTAACCCAAAGTTGAATCAGCATCACACAAGACATTGAGCACCACATTACCACAGGCATCCAAGAAGGGGTTAGCACATTACTGTCTGGGGATGTTGTAAAGGGACCAGCACCAGCTAGCTTAGATTAGATGACAATCAAGGAGCTTTCCAACTCTTAGCATGTAGGCCTAAAATTACTCACCCATCTTCAAAGTGCCTTGAATTACATAAATCATCCACATCAACTAAGTGGGAATTAGGATGCATCCTGTTTTGAAGTGTAGTATGTACTTAATGTTTTTCTAATGTAATATACATTTTAATAGTATAATAGTATGTCAAGTATACTGCCAAAACTGTTTGAAAGTGTTTCATTAAATGTGTTCTAGGTTATTTTACTTAATGTCCAAGTACAATTTAATTTTAAAGAGTTTTTAAAAGACATTACAATGGTTCATTAGGATTGGCATATGATTTCAATAGTACAGGTACTCTCTAGATTGATGATAATTGCAGTCCTTAATAATGTCTTCTCCTGTTTGATTCTTGTCTATATTTTACCACAAATGGGGGCAGCTACTTGGTACAGTGGATAGAGCACCGGCCCTGGATTCAGGAGGACCTGAGTTCAAATCCAGCCTCAGACACATAACAATTACTTGCTGTGTGACTCTGGGCAAGTCACTTAACCCCCATTGCCAACCAAACCCCCCCCCCCCAAAAAACATATTTTACCACAAATCCTACAGCCATAGAACTGCCTACTTATTTTTTCAGTATCTTGGCAAGGGAGTGGGACACAGACACAGAATGAGAAAGGAGGAATTCAGGTGTAATATCACTCAACATGTTGACTAATTATACTATTTAATGATAATATAATGATAACATTTTATTGAACATAATTAAAATAAATATTAAAAATCTGTTCTACTTCTATGCACAGTCCAAAATTTCATGTCATTTTTGTTTAAAAAAAACTCAGTCTGCACTTCTGATTTCATTGGTATGGGGACCTTCCAGATGGAAAGTTCCCTCCTACAATGCACATTAATAATAACTCCCCTATATCTTACAGTCTTGGGGGCCTCCCAGGGGTTAAATAACTTGCCAATGGTCACATAGTTATAATGTGTCTCAAGCAGAATTTGAACCTAGGCTTTCCAAAGTCCAAAGTTGGTCTTCTATCCCTTATCCTATACTGCCTTTCATAGTTTTGTTTTTCTTTTTTTCTTTTTCAGTGGGAGATGGTAGAGATGAAAGGACTAGAAAATAAATTCTTGTCAAATGAAAAATGAAATTATAAAAATTATAATCAGCTTAAAATTAACTGTAACAGAATTTTTATTCAAGGAAATTCAAAGGTTGAATCTTGATGGTGAAACTCAGTTATAGATCTCTTGCTTTACTCTCTACCTAAAAACCAAGTTTCAAGACATAGACTAAGACACATATTAAATCTTTCATGATCTGCTTACTGAGTGTGTAGACTAGCAATGTAAAAAAAAGTTATCTTCTTACTAACTAACTAACTAAGGCATAGGATGAAAAAGGTTATAGGGTCAAACAAGCACAATTACATTCATTTTCTTTAACTCATGTCCTTGAGAACTAGATTTGAACTGAGGGTAAGATTCTATGTTTTCTGTTCTGTATTACCAGATCTGGGAAAACAGGGCATCTTGATGTTTTATGCTCCTGTTACTAACCTATTCCTGACATTTTTATTCCTCACTCAAAGTCTTAAAAACATGAAGGAAGAGTTTTGCTTTTCAATTTCATAGAAAGATCACTGTTTTAAAAGTTATGTCTTAGTATGTTTTGTTCAAAGTAAGTGAAATATTCACTTGATATTTTTTAAAGGAAGGGTTGGGAAAATAAAGGTGTTAGTCAGGAAAGCCAATTAAGGCCATGTGTAGCATTTTTCTCTGATCAGTTTCTGCAGAGTTAAGTATAGCATAGAATTTGGGTGATGCCAGACATCTTTTTCATTCAGAATTTTAAATCTTTACTTCAGGAGAGTAAGTTCATATATACATATCCTAATTTTTCCACATAGCTCTCATAAATTATTAATTCATAAAATGGATCAATAGCATTTTATCTTAGTTTTCAGCTTTCATTCCAAAAGGTACCAGTATAAGCTTCCTTGCATTCAAGGAAGAGGACCATAGAGAATCATAGTTAATCAGTCAACCTTTCATCATCATTGTTCTTTGATTATATCCCTTGTGGACTGCTGGCAGAATAATCAAAGGGCAGGATGAGTTTGCTTTGTTCTTTTGGCTGAAAGAAATTCCATGAATGCCATGTTCATAGTCAACCAAGAGGGATTTAGTATAGCAGCATTTAATGGTGACAAACAAGCCAACCATGTTACATATCCACTATTTTCATTATACTACCTGTATATGCAATTAACTTTATGTATTTATGCTTATACTTACTTAACTGTTTGCATGTTATTCCCTCCCACACCCACTTCTATAAAATGTAAGCTCTTGAAGGCAAGAATTACTTTGTTGTCATAATATTCCCTATGCTTGGCACAAGGTATCATCATTATCACCATTATCATCCTCATAATCATCATCATCATCATCATCTTCATATCAGCTAACATTTGTTCTTCACAACCACCTTTTGAGCCAAGTACTATTATGATCTATATTTTATTGATAGAAAACTGAGGCTCAGAGTTTAAATAACAGGATTTGCCCCTTGTCTTATGAGCTCTTAATCCTGCACTATACCTGCTATGCCTCTCTGGAGGAGAGACTAAGGCTGATGGTTTTGCACAGCCCTGCCTTACTTAAATCCAATTCACTTGCAAGTCAAGACATCACTTCCCGATGTTTTTGGTCATCTTCGAGAATGAAAGATGAACAACAACCTGTGAGTAGTAGTAGCTGCTTCTTGGGGACCCAACTGGCCAGTTCCAGTTGGGTACTGTTGCTATTGCCTCCCTCTTCCTCCCTTCCTCCTCTTCCTCTTACCCTGTCCTCCTCTTCTCCCTCTGTACAAGTGGAGAGTCATATCTTTACATGTGGTTTAGATCATTTATACTTCACAAAATATCTTGGAGTTTGGAGGCTAGATATTTTTTCTTCCCTATTTATTTATTCTATCATTTTTGTAAACTGGAATAATTAACTTTTTGTCTTATGTAGTTTTCACTCATAATTTCTTGAAATACAGCACTGGAAAACCAAGCTTTGATAAAGCCCAATAAGATTCAAATGGAGTTACTTGACTATGCTTTTAAACTGAAATCACTTTGGCTCTCACTGATTGGTCATAATAGGCCCCAGATCAACTTTGGTAGCTCAAATAGCAACTGTTTCTGTTCTGGCCAAAAAAACTGAGGATCTTCCCCTACCCAACTGAATCTGTTGTGAAGTAAAACTAGGCCATCTTTTGCCTGAATTCTTGGCCTTTAACTACTGTACGGGTATTGCCTCAGACAAACTGAGACCTGGGAAAGACCTTAGCTTAAAAAGGCCAGCGGATCCCATCCCACTGCTTCCAGGGCCATCACCAGTCATCCTGACCTATGTCTTGTCACTAGATTCAGATGACTCTGAAGGAGAAAGTGAAGCTGATGGTTTTGCACAGCTCTGCCTCACTTAAATCCAATTCATTTGCAAGTCAAGACATCCCTCTTCTAATGTCATTGGTCCTCTTTGAGAATGAAGGATGAGCAACAAAAAGCACACCTGCTATACCACCTAACTACTTAATACATACGTGTTGAATTTCACTGAATTTACTACAATAGAGATACCTCTGAGAGCTGCAACATGGTGTAGTGGACAGACAATCGGCTTTAGTCAGAAAGACCTGAGTTTAAGTCCTGCTCTGACACATCCTGCCTGTATGACTCTAGATAAGTTCAGTTGACCTCTCAGTGCTCCAGGTAAACTCTTCATTAAAAGAAAGTGTGGATCAATATTGGTAGAGGAAGTTCCTTAATCACATTAAGAAAAAAATGATGCTTTAAGATAATGATTTTGATGAATTCAAATCAATTAAATACATACTTATTAAGTAACAGCTAGGTACAGAATGTACACTATGCTAGACATGAAAGATACAAAGTTCATGTAAAGAATGGCCTCTGCCATCACAGAGCCTGCAGTCTAACAGAAAAATGTGGTGTGTGTGTGTATATATATATATATATATATATATATATATATATACACACATATATTTATATATATACGTATATATACACACAGCTAAAACACAAAATAAATATCATAGTAAGATGTAAAGCCAAGAGCTATGTGAGATTCATAGGGGAAATGATGACTGACTGAAGGGTCACTGTAGCCTTCACAGACAAAATGGCATCTGAGATGAGTTGTTTTTTTTTCTTTCCTGAATATTTCTTTTCTTAAATATTTAAATTTTTATTTAGTTTTCAAAATTCATTTTTATAAGATTTTGAGTACCTATTTTTTTCTGACTCCCTCCCCTCCTCTCCCAAGATGGCTTGAAATCTGATATAGGCTATACATGTATAATCATATTAAACATATTTTCACGTTAGTCAAGTTGTGAAAGAAGAATCAGAACAAAAGGGAGAAACCATGAGAAAGAAAAAACAAACAAAAAAAAATAATATGCTTTGATCTGCATTCAGATTCCATAGTACTTTCTCTGGATGTGGATAGCATTTTCCATCATGAGCCTTTTGAAATTGTCTTAGATCATTGTATTGCTGAGAAGAGCTAAGTCTATCGAGGTTGGCCATGACACATTGTGGCTGTTACTGTGTACAATGTTCTCCTGGTTTGAGATGAGTTTTTAAGAAAGGGATAGGGATTCAACTGGCAAATAAGAGTATAGTGAATGTTTCAGATATAAGGAATAAATAATATGAACAAAAACATGAAAGTTGGAAAGCAGAGAAGAGGTTTTGGAGATAGTTTGAATAGAATATGTGATACTTAGAGGAGAACAATATGAGATAAACCTGGAAAGAAGGTAAGAAGATTTCTGATTGTAGAAGGTCATTAATACCAGGTAAAGGAGACTGATCATACAAAAGGAAGATTCATCTTACAGTAGTATATAGTATGGTGAGAAAGGGCAAAAAAGAATTGAGGAGGGGATACATGCTAGGAAGGAATTGCAATAGTCCATATGGGAGATAAGAAGAATTTAAAACTATGGTAGCAGGAGAAATACAAAGAAAGGGAGTATTTGAAGGAAGACTCTATAGATTGGATAGAGTTAAGTGAGGGAAAAGGAAGAGTCATTGATAACAATAAATTTTCGAAATGGGAGACAAGGTGAGTATTGGTGACATACACTCTAAAGAATATAGATGAGCAGGTTTAGGTGGAAAGATATTAAGTAGTTTGAATCATGTTGGAGTTTGGAATAATGGTGAGACATTCAGGTGAAGATACCTGTAGCCTTTCAGAAATACTGGAAATTAGAAGAAATTAAGAGCTAGAAAAATAGAACTAAGAATACTTTGCACGGACATGATAATTGAAGCCTTCAGAGTGAAGGCCATTTGAAAGGGGAAAAGAGGAGAGAGAAAGGGAGGGGTGCAAGGATGGAACTTTGAGAAATATCCATGATCCCCTTGCTGTTCTATGTATTATTTGATATTGATAATCAGAAAATTGCTAAGTAAGTATCTCTCTGTTATTGAATCTATCAAGGAAACTTGAATAACGGAGATCTAGAACATGTGTAGACCCCTTCAGCATGCTAAAATGGTGAACTGCTCCTGGAAAAATCATGATGATATGAGATCTAAGTGTCTTGGAGAGACAGGCATACATATGGACATTCTATACCTGGATCTAGTTAGACAACTGTAAAAATCTTAGTAGCCTTCCTGTAACATTAAACAAAGAAGCCAGGCAAGTGCAAGTCTTCCAAGTCAACCTGGCCAAAGTAAGGCTTATAATAATGCCCAAAATCTCCTTTTCATGCTGCCATGGAGTTTGAATGTAAACTAACCCACTAATTCCTAAGAATGTCCCCTGGAAATGATTCAGAACTAGTTCCTGGATCATAACCCACACACCAAGTCAAGGTTCTCCATTCCCTCTTCTCAATATCTGGTCCTACTTGACCCAGATAAGAATCTTATAAAACCCACCAGGACTTACCAGTTTTTGATGCATCATTCCAATGGCATCCCAGTAGATTTAACCTATTTTCACCCTTCCTGACTTCCCCCTTCTATTTTATCTCCCTGCAACAAAACTCATTTTATTTATTTTCTCTCTGTTGGCTTCTGTCTCATTTAAGTTCTGCCTCCTTGTACTATATCCTGGGATTCCAAACCTCACTCAGATTACCTAAGATAGCTATCACATAGTTGGGAGGAGCTTTTTCCAGTTGGCTGAGTAGGAAGAACTGTCAACATCTTCAAAAGAGTCTGAGTTAGCTCTGGCTCTCTCTTTGCTTGCATTTTCATAAGGAGGAGCTGGGTAACTCCACTCATATTCTCCAATGAGATCATGTGATAAGGAGGAGGGCCTTAGGGAGTCTTACTACCCCTTAGGTAATATAGCTGCAGAGAGATGAATTGTATTTGGCTTTTTCAGTTGTTTTCTGTTTTAGGTGAAGGGAGTGGAATCTCTGACGGAGTTTTAAGTCAAAGAGAACACACCATAGAATCTGGGAGTTAGAATCCAGGCTGGATTTTGCATCCAGCACAGCATCAATGCCCCAAGGCATTGATTCAGGAGTGACCTTTGGTACCCCAGCTTAGCAGGACTTATGTCACTTTTGATCTTGAATTTGGTGGGACCAATGATATATAGAAAGTGAGAGAAGAAAGGAACTTAATGACCCTCTTCCCCAAAGATAGGGGGAATTATGCCCAGCAGGGTGTTTGAGGGGTAATGTTTGGACATTCTTTGAAGTAAATGTTTTTTTGTAAGAGTTAATCTAATATTAATTGGATCTTGAGAGCTGCAAGTCACTGGCCACCCACAGTGGGAGGAGCATATCCATTGAGGGACTCAAGACAGTGTCAGGAGAAAGTGATACCCTAAGCCCTTTGAATGTTCTAGAACACTGAAGCTGAGATGTTAACAGCTTGGTGCTGAGAGACTAGGACCAGAGCATACCTGTTACATTTGTATAATCTTAATACATCCCTGGTAGAAGCCTTTCTAAAGGAGATGCTTAACTAATAGGTTTATCTCTACCAAATAAAATGATCTTTTAGAAACAATATACAGTAACTACATGATTATTATCTATGCCTCTCAGACAAATGTATAACCAATAATATCATCCACTGCATCACATTGGCAACCGTATCTGTTTCTTGCTCACATTTCCTTCAAGAATATTCTAAAGGATTGTATAATTATTTCTCAAAGTTTTTCTTCTTTTTTCCATAATTTTTTTGTAGAATTGAAAAAGTAGGCATATGGAGGAGATGCTATTGATATTTTCTCAGATACTATGTTTTATATTAGTAACATTCATGACATTTCCATTCAGTTTGGATTTTTTTACTCTTTGAGATTTTGTGAAAATAGATGCCCGAGTTTTGAAATTGTGTTACCCCCACTGCATATTGCCTCTCTGCATACTTGGTCAGGTTCATCTTCTCAGCTTCATTTTCTTGAGTGTCATCTCTATTTTCTCAGTATAGCAAATTGAGTGCTAAGGTTATAAAAGTTCAAATGCTATGGTTCTGCTGTCATCAGGGATGAAGAAAGATTATTACAGGAAAGCTGGCAGACCTAATCCATTTCAGATCTAACTCTAGTCCTTCTAGCTTCATCCATAAATGCTCTCTAGATGATCTGGCAAAAATTTTAGTGTGCACATTTTCTACTTTGCAGCATTTTTCTGTTCCTCATAATCTTTTCATCCTCTTTTGTATGTTTGGCAATTGAGCTTGCGTTCTGCACCAATGTTCCCTTTGGTTATCTTTTCCCTTCTGTTATGTTTCAATTATTGTTTTCCATCAGTTAAATTTTTTGACAATATGAAATGAAAACAAAGTCAGTGTTTTCATATTGTCTATTTCTCTTTTCATAGCCAATGGTTTATCTAAATAGGTCAAACTATAGCTATAGTATTTGGATATAGTATCTTTAATACCTTTATCCTTATGGTAACTTGGTGTTAATATTGACCTTTGCTCTAATCAGTCAATGATCTGACTATACACAGGCACTTAATTTTGAAATGCCTCCCATATCAATAACTAGTTGTTTTCTTTCTTTTACAATGTGGTTAATTTCATATTTCCCCCTAATGAGCTTACATCTAGAGCAATGTGTTCAGTAGTGAAACACTATAGTAGTTGAAATATGCCCAATGTGAAGAAGAGTGTGACAAAGGAACTGAAGACCACATCTTATCATGCATAGACGAGTTGAAGGTGAAGGAAATGGAGATGATGAATCTAGAAAAGAGCTTTGGGCTATCCTAAATGTCTTCTAGTATTAAATGACTTTCACTTGGAAGAGGGATTAGACTTGTTCAGCTTGGCTCCAAGGAGTAGAATTCCAGTTTGATGGAAACGAAAAAGTTTCCTAATAATCAGATCTATTCAAAAGTGATGGGCCTGTCTTAGGGGATAGTGGGCTTCCCCTCACTGGAGGTTTCCAAATAGAGCCTGGGTGACCATCTGCAGTGATGTAAAAGAGACTCTTGGTTAAAGGTTCTGTGATTCTGAGCTTCTTTTACTCAGTTGGGTGCCCCATTTCTTTTCTTAAAGAAAGTAATCATGTTATATATCCCTACAGTTAGAATGCACTCCCTCCACATCTTTAACTTAGAGAATCTCTCTCATCCTTCATAACTTTATTTAAGCAACGTCCTCTACGTAAATTCTTTCCTCATTGTCCCACTCACTAGTTCCTTCCCTCACAAATACCTTGTATTAAATGCTGCTGCTGTTCAGTCAGTTCAGTCACACCTGACTCTGTGACACCATTTGAGATTTTCTTGGCAAAGATACTGGTGTTATTTGTCATCTCCTTCTCCAGCTCATTTTACAGATGAAAAAACTGAAGCATAGAGGGTTAAATTACTTGCCCAAGGACACACAGCTAATAGGTGTCTAAGGCCAGATTTGAACTCACAAAGAGTTGTCCTCCTGACACCAGGGCTGTTAGTCTATACACTATGCCAACTAACTGTCCCTGGTTTCCTTCCCTAATCAGAGACAAAAGCCAGAACCCTGCCCTTATTAATCAGCTCAGGAATTCAACTTTCAGCCCTGCCCTTACACGTCCTCTTCCTTCCTCCTATTGAAGAAAAGTAGCAAAATATTTGAGGACCCTTCTTTTTGTTAACTGAAATATCTGTTTAACTGAGATCTGAGTATTATATTTCGTTTCTTTTTCTTTTTTTTTAGCCACTATTTAAAATCTTCCTCAAATGTGTGATTTTTTTCCTTCTGTCTTAGTAAATAAAATACAGAAATCAAACTTTCAATGATGACCCTAAATCACTTAGGGTCTTGACATCATCATTCTAAATGTCCATGACCAATATATAGTATTGTTTATGTAAAAGGTCTAGGACATTGTTAGAAGCTTTTTTTTTTCTTCCAGCTAATATTACATAAGTATGTGAGCTGACAAAGGATGCAACAGGGGCTCAGGTGCTTACTAGCTCTATGACCCTGAGAATTTCAGTTAACCTGTTCTCCTCAGTTTCTTCATCTGTAAAATGGCGATAATAAAAGTATCTCTCTCTCCCAGGATTGTTGTGAGGATAAAATGAAATAGTATTTGGAAAATGCTTTGCAAACCTTAAAGTACTGTACAATAGCTGGCTATTAATACTCATATATTGGTGTTGTTATTGTTAAAAAGGCAAACTTGTCAAAAATCACTCCTCTGTCAATGAATATATTATGTATTTTAAGGCTACAACCAAGAATGAAACAAGAAGTAATGAATGCCTCCAGCAAATTCAGTCTCCTCTTCATTATGTTACAAAATGATACTCTCATCCTTTCTTCCCTCATTCTATTCAGAAGCAGACAGATAAAAATCAGAAGTCAATTTGAAATGTGGTATTATGTCCTGCATATTTTATGTTTAGTTAGTTTCCAAATAGTTAACTATTAAATCATTTAAAAGATATTTCTCTACCTCAGTTTTGAAGGTAAAAACATCATATTTTAAAATGCTCAAAACTACTGATTTTTTTCCCGTTTAATTTTTTTTCACTTTTTTTCAATAGTGTATTCACAGAAATGTTTGTTTTGGAGAAATAGGGTTGCTAATAACAATAACTTCTTCTTTTTTTTTTTTTTTTGGCTAGGCAATGGGATTAAGTGACTTGCCCAGGATCACTCAGTTGGGTCCTTGCCATTTCTTTTCTTAAAGAAAGTAATCATGTTATGTGTGTGTGTGTGTGTGTGTGTGTGTGTGTGTGTGTATGTGTGTGTGTATAACTTCGTATGTACTAGATACATAGTTTCTCCCATTATGATGTGTTTTCTAACTGCAGCTATGAAAAGTATGATCTGCATGTCTTCTAAGTTTTTTAATAGTATAACTTTAATATTAAGTTCATGTATCCATTCAGAATATATTGTGGAATATGGCATAAGGTATTAGTCTAAGCTTAATTCTCCTAAATTGATTTCTGGTTTTCCCAGCAGTATTTCTCAAACAGAGAATTCTTCACTAAATGATTTATGTTTGTTCTCTTTTTCACATAACCTTCTTGAATAAAAATATCATATCCCTTCAATTACCACCCCAAGCCTTCAGACTAAACACTCCTAGCTTCTTTCATAGATCCTCACATAGACCCTTACATCTTCAGATCTTTCATGCTCTCCCCTGGATACTCCTTAGCTTACCAATGTCCTCTTTAAACTGTGGTCCTCTATACAATTCAATGAAACAAACATTCATCAACTCAATTAAAAAAAAAAACTTTTAACAATGACCTCTAATAAAAGTCATTTAATCACAACCCACTATCAACCCTGGAAAGGACTACCAGCTTGCTGTCCTACAGTTAGGTTTCAAGTCAAATACTTGTGCAAGGAAGCTTGCCTGGGCATGCCCAGATTGGTTAGCATGGGGACAATCTGTCCACTCTCACAGGATGGGGGTAGCACCCTTTAATTGACTATTAAATGAAATAGTCCTCTAGCTCCTTCCAGTTACTGAGGCCAATCATAATGCCACCCCTACCCACTAGTAGGGAATATATGATTTGGGAATGCCTATGAGAGCCTTTTCACCCTAAAGAGAAATTTCATAGTGCAGACATGGGAAATATTGCTTTCTAGAGTTTCTAGTTGGCTGACAGCTTTAACTGTGTTTAGAAAATGAGGTTATAAAGGCTAGGAAGCTTATAGTACCGAAAAAAATTTGAGAAAATTATTTTGAAAAGATGCTTAAAGACACTGATATAAAGACAAAGGGCACAAACAAAATATATTTTTAAAAATTAAGTTAAATTTTAAATGAAATGATATCTTCCACTGAAGAGGAATTTATGAAAGCACTTGATTGGAGGAATAAATATAGTATATCTCAAATAGTCCTTTAAAAAACTTTCTTTCAGAGCTTGGATTACAACCAAGGATCAACTACCCAGCAAAAATGAGCATGATCTTTCAGGGGAGGAAATGGATATTCAAAGAAATAAGGGACTTCCAAACCTTCCTGATAAAAAGACCAGAGCTCAACAGAAAATTTGATCTTCAAATACAAGACTCAAGAGAGACATAAAAAGGTAAACAGGGCAGAAAGAAACAACATGTTATTAATAAGGGCAAACTGTTTACATCCCTGCAAGGGAAGATGACACTTGTAACCCTTGAGAACTGTATTGTTATTGCACCATGTTAAAGGGGTGGGTATAAGTTGACTTTGATGTAATGATAAAAAAAAATCTAATCAAGTGGGTTAAATGGATCCAAGTAAGTTGATTAATCTGATCTAAATAAGAAAATGTACTGACAGAAAAGGAAAGGAGGAGGCAGACAAGGGTAAATTACATTACAGGAAAAGGTACCAAAACCTATTACAGCAGAGGGAAAGAAGGGAGGAAGATGAGCATTGTTTGAACCTTACTCTCATCATGATTTGGCTAAAGAAGGAAATAACACAATTAGTTAGGTATAGAACTCTAACTTGTCCTATAGGCAGTAGGAGGGTAAAGGAGAAGAAAAGGGAGGGGGCTAATAGAAGGGAGGCAGGACTGAGGGAGGCAGTGGTCAAAAGCAAAACACTAGTGAGGAGGGAAAAGGAGAAAGCAGAAAGAAAAGTATGGGGGGGGAGGATGGAGAGAAAGACAAAGATAGTAATCATAACTGTGAATGTGAATGGGATGAACTTTCCCATAAAACAGAAGCATAGAGCAGAATGGATTAAAAACCATAATCCTATAATATGTTGTTTACAGGAAACACATTTGAAACAGAGGGACACACATAGGGTAAAGGTAAAAGGCTGGAGCAGAACATATTATGCTTCAGCTGAAGTACAAAAAGCAGGGGAAGCAATCCTGATGTCAGACGAAGCAAAAGCAAAAATAGATCTTATCAAAAGAGATAAAGAAGGAGACTACATCCTGCTAAAAGGCACCACAGACAATGAAGTAATATCATTACTAAACATATATTCACAAAATAGTATAGCATCCAGATTCTTAGAGGAGAAGTTCAGGGAGTTACAGGAAGAAATAGACAGCAAACCTCTACTAGTGGGGGACTTCAACCGCTAGATAAATCTAACCACAAAATAAACAAGAAAGAAGTTAAGGAGGTGAATAGAATATTAGAAAAATTAGGTATGATAGACCTCTGGAGAAAATTGAATGAGGATACAAAGGAATATACTTTTTTCTCAGTGGTACATGGCACATACACAAAAATTGACCACATACTAGGGCATAAAAACCTCACAATGCAATGCAGAAAGGCAGAAATATTAAATGTATCCTTTTCAGATCATGATGCAATAAAAATTATATGTAATAAAGGGCCATGGAAAGATAGACTAAAAAATAATTGGAAACTGAATAATCTAATCCTAAAAAATGATTGGGTCAAACAACAAATCAGAGAACAATCAATAACTTCATTCAAGAGAATGACAATAATGAGAGAACATACCAAAACTTATGGGATACAGTGAAAGCAGTTCTTAAGGGAAGTTTTATATCTCTAAATACTTACATTAGTAAAATAAAAAAGAGGAGATCAATGAATTGGGCATACAACTAAAAAAAGCTAGAAAAAGAACAAATTGAAAAACCTCAACTAAACACCAAATTAGAAATGTTGAAAACCAAAGAAGAAATTAAGAAAATTGAAATTAAGAAAACTATTGAACTAATAAATAAAATTAAGAGCTGGTTTTATGAAAAAACCAATAAAATAGACAAACCTTTGGTTAATTTAATTTAAAAAAAGAAGAAAACTAAATTACCAGTATCAAAAATGAAAAGGGTGAATCCACCACCAAGGAAGAGGAAATTAAAATAATAATAAGGAACAATTTTGCCCAACTGTATGCCAACAAATTTGACAATCTTAGTGATATGGATAAATATTTACAAAAATATAAATTGTCCATATTAATAGAAGAGGAAGTAAAATATTTAAATAACCCTATCTCAGAAAAAGACATTGAATAAGCCATTGATGAACTCCCTAGGAAGAAATCTCCAGGGCCAGATGGATTTACAAGTGAATGCTATCAAACATTTAAAGAACAATTAATTCCAATACTATATAGACTATTTGGGAAAATAGGTGAAGAAGGAGTCTTACCAAATTCTTTTTATGACACAAATATGGTGCTGATACCTAAACCAGGAAGAGTCAAAACAGAGAAAGAAAATTATAGACCAATTTCCCTAATGAATATAGATGCAAAAATTTTAAATAAAATATTAGCAACTAGATTACAGCAAATTATCACAAGAATAATACACTATGACCAGGTAGGATTTATACTAGGAATGCAGGGCTGGTTCAATATTAGGAAAACTATCAGCATAATTGATCATATCAACAACAAAACTAGCCGAAACCACATGATCATCTCAATAGTTGCAGAAAAAGCTTTTGACAAAATACGACACCCACTCCTATTAAAAACACTAGAAAGCATAGGAATAAATGGAGTCTTCCTTAAAATAATAGCATCTACCTAAAACCTTCAGCAAGCATCATATGTAATGGGGACAAGCTAGAAGCATTTCCAATAATATTGGGGGTAAAACGAGGATGCCCATTATCACCACTGTTGTTCAATATTGTACTGGAAACATTAGCTTTAGCAATAAGAGAAGAAAAATAAATTGAAGGTATTAGAATAGGCAAAGAAGAAACAAACCTATCACTCTTTGTAGATAATATGATGATATACTTAGAGAATCCTAGAGAATCAAGTGAAAAACTACTTGAAATAATAAACAACTTTAACAAAGTTGCAGGCTATAAAATAAATTCACATAAATCATAGGAATTTCTATATATTACCAACAAAGCCCAACAGCAAGAGATAGAAAGAGAAATTCCATTTAAAGTTACTGTAGACATTATAAAATGTTTAGGAGTCTACCTAGTGGAACAAATCCAGGAACTACATGAACACAATTACAAAACACTTTTCACACAAACAAAGTCAGATCTAAATAATTGGAAAAACATCAGTTGCTCATGGGTAGGCAGAGCTAATATAATAAAAATGACAATTTACCTAAGCTAATTTATTATTCAGTGCCATACTAATCAAACTACCAAAAATTATTTTATAGAATTAGAAAAAATAATAACAAGATTCATTTGGAAGAAGAAAAAGTCCAGAATATCAAGGAAACTAATGAAAAGAAATGCAGGGGAAGGTGGCCTAGTCATTCCAGATCTTAAATTGTATTATAAAGCAGCAATCATCAAAACTGCTTGGTACTGCCTAAGAAATAGAGTTGTGGATCAGTGGTGTTAAGTATGCAAGAGACTACTGTCAATGACTATAGTCATTGACTACTGTCAATGACTATAGTAATTTATTATTTGATAAAACCAAAGATCCCAGCTTCTGGGATAACAACCCACTCTTTGAAAAAAAAACTGCTGGGAAAATTGGAAAACAGTATGGCAGAAACTAGGCATAGATCAAAATCTCACACCATATACCAAAATAAAGTCAAAATGGGTTCATGATTTAGATATAAAGGCTGATACTGTAAGTAAACTGGGAGAGCAAGGAATAGTTTACCTATAAGATTCATCAAGAACAGAAGAATTTATGACCAAACAGGAAATAGAGAACATTACAAAAAGCAAAATGGATAACTTTGATTACATTAAATTGAAAAGCTTTTGCACAAACAAAGCCAATGCAACCAAAATTCAAAGGAAAGTAGAAAATTGGGAAAGAATTTTCTACAACCAGTATCTCTGATAAAGGCCTCATTTCTAAAATATTTGGAGAGTTAAGTCAAATTTATAAGAATACAAGTCATTCCCCAATTGATAAATGGTCAAAGGATATGAACAGGCAGTTCTCAGATGAAGAAATTAAAGCCATTTATAGTCATATGAAAAAAATGCTCTAAATCACTATTGATTAGAGAAATGCAAATCAAAACAACTCTGAGGTACCGCATCACACCTATTAGATTGGCCAAGATGACAAAACAGGAAAATGATAAATGTTGGAGAAGATGTAGGCAAATTGGAACACTAATGCACTTTTGGTGGAGTGGTGAAATGATCCAACCATTTTGGAGAGCAATTTGGAACTATACCCAAAGGGCTATAAAAATGTGCATACCCTTTGACCCAGCAATAGCACTTCTAGGGCTATATCCCAGAGAGATCATACAAATGGGAAAAGGACCTACATGTACAAAAGTATTTATAGCAGCTCTTTCTGTGGTGGCAAAGAATTGGAAATTGAGAGGATGCCCATCAATTGGGGAATGGCTGAACAGCTTGTGATATATGAATGTAATGGAATACTGTTGTGGTATAAGAAATGATGAACAGGCTGACCAGAAAAACCTGGAAAGACTTGTGTGGTCTGATGCTGAGTGAAATGAGCAAAACCAGGAGAATGCTGTACACAGTAACAGCCACATTTTGCAATGACTAATATTGATAGACTTAACCCTTCTCAGCAATACAAGGATCTAAGACATCTCCAAAGGCCTCATGATGGAAAATACTATCCACATCCAAAGAAAGAACTATGGAGTTTGAATGCAGATTGAAGCACGCTATTTGCTATTTTTTCTCTGTTGTGTTTTGTTTCCTCTTTCTGGTGGTTCCTCCTATTGGTTCTAATTCTTACTTATAACATCACTAATGTGAAAATATGTTTAATATGAAAATATATTTAATAGGAATGTATATGTATATGTATAGCCTATATCAGATTGTGTACCATCTTGGGGAAGTGATTGTTGATAAATCAAAATAAATTAATTAATTAAAAAAAGCTTTCTTTTGTGATAATTGAATGTACCTAATAAATTGAAATTGTTTGAAATTTATGTACATTGGTAATATTGAATATTGAAATATTTTCAAAGTTATTCAATGGGTTTGGGTGCAAATGTGCAAAAACTATGCATTTCTCATGTTAAAAAAATGCTTTCTAATACAAAGAGAATCTAATGTTTCCTTTCATTTTGATTGATTAGTTATTTGAATATGTTCAAATACAAGTAAGAATCCAAATAGATTTGTGTCAGACTTATAAATCAAACTTGCTTGCCTAACCCACCACCTTCTAGAGCATGGGCTGAAATAGTGGGTTGATCAAATAGGACCTTGGGAGTCACTTGCTTATTTTCAGATTAAGAAGAAGTACAATATGGGGGCAAACAGAGGTAAGAAAGTTTGACTACCTAGGACTTAGGCTAGCTCCCATGTGGTAAAAGAAAAATTTCTTTTTTCCAATAATCTTCATCAAAGATTGTCAGGAATAGGAAGGTGGGGAGCAAGTGGAGCTAGGAAGGTCCACTCACCACCAGTCATCAAATGGAGTCATGGAATGGTCATTTTAATGTTCTTACCTCTTCTAGTTAATGACTATAGTTTTCCTGCATAAAAATCAGACAAACTATTGTCATCTCTGATCCCCAAATTGCGCAAATAGTGACCAACAATGCACATTCATAGGCTCACTGGCACCTGACACAGTAGTAAATCAATAAGAAAAATCAATGTGTGAGTGAGAAGAAATGGAAGTCACTTTGGGTGGGAGATTCTTTTTCTTTTCCTTTTGAAAGTTTGTAACAGATACCAATTCCAAATGTAATTTATTAGTCAAAATTGGAGGATGCCTTTAAGACTTGTCTCCAGTGGAAGAATCTTAAACTACTTTGCATCTGGAATCTAGGAAAAGAAAATCTTTATATCTTTATATCTATTTGAAATAAGTGGGCATGCTTCACTATTTACAGTCATAGCTACACATAGCTGATAGAGCAATTTGAAGGGATAGGAGATAGGAACTGGGACTTTAAATTTCATTAGAATAGGGAGGTCCCAGCAAGGAACTTCTACCAATGCAGGTTAATAATAATGAATATTTATATAATGCTTATTCTGTGCCAGGCAATTTAAAATTATTATCTCATTTGATCCTCCCAACAACCTGCTATTATTATCCCCATTTTACAACTGAGGAAACTGAGGCAGAGAGCAGTTAAGTGAACTTGCCTATGGTTATACAGCTGAGGCTGGATCTGAACTCAGGTCTTTCTTAATCTAGCACCAGTACTCTATCCACTGTTCCATCTAGCAGCCCAGCTAGGTAGTTAGTAGTTCTTCTGCATCTTAATAGGCTTAGGGTTACTTAGAACATTGAGAGGTAAAGCATCTTTGTCAGGGTGACATAGTCACTATGTGTAGATGAGACTTGAATTCAGGTTCTTCTGGTTCCAAGGTCAACTCTCTGTCTCCTATACCACACTGCCTCTGTTATGCCATTCTGGGCCAACTTTCTAATACAAAGGACAGAGATGTACTTTAGCATTTACTTCACACGTAATAGATGCTTAATAAGAATTTGTTGAACTAAGGAATCCCACCTGTAAGCAGAGAGACCTATGAGACAGAAATAAAAATTAAAAGCATATACAAAATAAACAGTCATTGTGGTTGAACTATTACTGAACCTATAGACACATGTGAACTTTATATGTATGCATGTGTCTGTAGAATCTTTTCCATTTTACTTAAATTCTTTTGATGCGTGTTAAAGTTAATTGATTCCAGTTACATTCTTGGCCCAGCAAAGTGTCTAATCTAATTCAAATAAGAACTTCCATACTGCCTAGTGCTATCCATTTAGAATGCCTCCTAAACCTAGTCTTTAGCTTGATGGAGGTCTATCACCTCTAACTGTATCCTTGTATTTATAATGGAATAATCATTGTAGTATGTGTTGACAAGTCTGCTACTTCAGCATAAATCAAGGAGTAGAAAAGAGTTTCTCCTCATGTGATAATGCTATTCTCATTCACTCTGTGGTCATGTTTCCAAGAGTCTACATGGGACTTTGAATGCTGTTTTTTTTTTAAGTGAAGCAATTGAGGTTAAGTGACTTGCCCAGAGTCACACAGCTAGTAAGTGTCAAGTGTTTGGTCTGAGGCTGAATTTGAACTCAGGTACTCTTGACTTAAGGGCCAGTGCTCTATCCATTGTGCCACCTAGCTGCCCCCAACTTTGAAAAATTTTGAGCAAACAGTAGCAAGAGATATTTCTTAGGTCCAAAATGAAACTCCAAAGCCCTAGTTTATAGTTTATCACTGACACTTTCAAGTTCAAGGTTATGTGTCCAGTGGTGACAAGGCAGAGCTCCAACCCTACCCCCAGTCAGCACGCAAACAACGTTTTGGACTTCATCCAATAAGTAAATGATGTGTACCAGCTCGTGAAGAAATGGAAAACTGTGGTATTAGATGAACTGGGAGATGGATTAGTCAGAAATTGGTTTGGCCCATAAGTAACCTCTGATACCAGCTCTCAGCACGCCGGATGCACAGCATGTACCAGAGGCAGCAAATCCCAGAAGACAGGCCGAGGAATCACTGCTCATGCAGAGGGAGTGTGTGTGGACTGCCACACATATCCCTCTTCCCTACACAGATATAGAAAGCACTTAGCACATGAGTGGGAGGTACATTAGCACTTCTAAAAGGAAGTAAAATTTTCCACTGCACCTGTCTAAAGGGGTTGTCTATAACAGTGTAACTACAAAGTAGAACAGTCCCCTTGAGAAAGCCTAATGTTGGATGGAGTGGTTGGAGTCATTCCACAAATTATCATTTTCAGACTACCCTGGAAACCAATATACCACATTGCTTCATAAATGTGAAATTTTAATAATAAAATTGACATATACAAAGCAAAAGAGCAATTCTTTCAAAAGAAGGTGAAAGAAAGATGTCAAACAGGGGAAGGGTCAAGGAGAGTAACAATGGTTTTAATAATTCAATGGGCTCTAGTGCCAGAAAGAGCTAAATTCCAGCCCAGAGATTTGCCCAGATAATGTGTCTCTAAATCCTCTAACACGTGCCATCCCATGTTAAAAACATTCAACATTCCAATCAAGCAAGTTCTAAGGAAAATTTGCTCACTGAATACTTAGAAATTAAAAAGCCCCATAGCTTAGTAGTGAGCTTCTTAGTAATCAATATGCAAAAAAGTTTTTCTGAAAAAAATTATGGTGATTTTTATTAAGATAATAGTTCCACAAAATAGATGGGAATATTCATAACTGTTTCCTAAAAGTCAATCTAGAACTGGGAGTAATAAGCAATAGCAAAACCTGACTCTAATGTATTGCTTCCTTCTTGTTCCTTATGCAGGGACTATAGTTCTCCCTTCAGTTATGTACTAAGGTGCCTAGGCCTCCATTGTCCTTTAGTTGTTGTTAAATAGGCCTGAATGTCTAAGAACCATACTTCTTAGATAGCAAGGAAGATATTGCAGTGTATGAAGCACTGGGTTAGGATCTAAAAAGACCTCAGTTCAAATCCAGTCACAGACAATTACTAGCTGTGTGACTCTGGGAAAGTAACTTAACCTAATCTACTCTGGTTTGCTCAACTGAAAATTGGGGATAATAATAGCACTTACTTCCCAGGGCAGCTGTGAGGATTAAATGAGATAATATTTATAGAAGCACTTGGCACAGTGCCTGGCACATGGTAGCCATTTATTAAATATTTGTTTCTCTTCTTCCTCTCACATTACAGGTGCCCTTTATGTTTATTTTTCTAACCCTTTTAGAATGTAAACTACTAACACTAGAGACAATTGTTTTCTTGTATTTCTATCCCTATAGATTAGCACAGTGCCCACTAAGAGCTTAACAAATGCTTTATCTATCTCATTTGAGAAGTGGATTAGGCTTCTTTTTTTCCTGGAAGAAACTAGCATTATGACAGCAACTACTTTAGCAGGGGTTTAAGATTTAAACTCTGATGTGTAGTATTCCAGTGAATCTGATATTATTTAAGCCATTTGCATGCATTCTCATGCCTATCTCTGCCGACTATGGTTTTTAAAGCTTTAAAAATATTTATACATTTTGTTTTCATATTACCCTTATTTTTAAAATATACTCTTCCTCCTTCCCCTGCCCAGTGTGCCATCCTTTATAACAAAACATTTTAAAACAATAAGAAAAAAAGTTGACAAACAAAATCAGACAACTTAGTAACTGAGTCTGAGAGTACAGGCAATATTTCACAGAGCTCTTGTCCCCTACCTCTGCACAGATGAGAGAGAGGTACATTTTCTTAACTCTTCTGTTGGACAAACCTTGATCGCTATAATTATAAATAAGTAATGTCTTTTTAAACTTATAAATCCTTCTGAATCCCAATTCAGCAAAGTAGGATGATGGAAGAAAAAGTCCTTTGTTAGGAAAACTCTAAAAGGAAAGGTTGTTGCCCTTGAGATATTTTTGAGATGATAAGGATTAAAAATAGCCCTGCCTGAATTATTTGCATTGAATCTTAGAGCAATTTTCCTTAAGAATAAAAGCATTTGCAAGGTCGAGATTGCTACAGTAGAGTTTGCATCTTTTTAGATTCTCCTACTAATAAACTAAGAAAGAACCAAAGAAATCAATTGTGCCTCCTTTTTCCTTTTCCCCTTACAACCCATTAAATTGTTAGAACAGATGGCAGCCATTACTTTGTTCTCTGGATTTCCTATGTTTCATTCTGATAAACAAACCAGAAGCCTGAAAAACATAGATTATCTTAGCACAAACTAGACAAATGAATGGGTCCAATGGCAAGTAGTAATCCCTCTGGTGCATCCACCTCATCTCCCTTAAACCCCCTATTAAATCCTAGTGTTTTTGCTACTCTAAGGATGACTTGAGAGGCTAGAGGTCTGCTTTTAACTTCATTAAGATTTCCCTACAATCTCTCATAATCTATTATAGCCCACTACATAAACACCCACTAAAAGCTTAGTCCTACTATAATCTAGGAAAATGGGATGGTTACACTAATTTCCATAATTGTTCAGCTAAGCTTTATCTCTGGCAGAGAGGAATTTTTTTTAAAGGAGGAAAATACAACAAATGTCAATTGCAGTCCTTGGAGCAGATTGATCACAAATTGCACCCATACAGATGTTTCATCAATTTAATACTTTTTTTTTACCAGATGTGTTATTTCATTGATATAGGTATCTGTGACAAAGAAATCCCTCCTCCCAGCAGTTCAGATTGGTACCGGTTCTGTAACTTATGGTCTTGAAGAATTGCCTGGGGATTCTGAGAAACTAAATGTTTTATCCAGAGACACACAACTCGTATGTGTCAGAGGAGAGAACTGAACCTGAGTATTCTTGAGACTGTCCACTATGTCACACTACCTCTCATGTTTAAGATCAGGATCAGAAAATTGAAAATACCAGCTTATGTTCTATTAATGAAATTTCATTTTCTATGATTTTTCTCTATCTCATTCCTTCTTTATACTCTCCAAAATTTCTACCACTGTTTAATTTCAGATATTATTACATTTTGTATAACCCAAATAGTTTTGCCATCAAAATGATAGTTGGTGCAATGGAAAGAATATGGTTAACATCATTGTAAAGACCAACAATTTTGAAAGATTTAAAATCTCTGATCAAAATAATCACCATCCATGATTCCAGAGGCCTGATGATAACCTATGCTTTTGTTGTTGTTGTTCAGTCATTTCAGCCGTGTCTGCCTATTCATGATCTCACTGGGATTTTGTTGCCCAAGATACTAGAGTGGTTTGCCATTTCCTACTCCAGCTCATCTTATAGATAAAAAACTGAGACAAACAGGGTTAAATGACTTACCCAGGGTCACACAGCTACTAAATATCTGAGTCCAGATTTGAACTTGCAAAGATGAATCTTCCTGACTTCAGGCCAAGCACTCTATCTACCGTACCACCTACCTGCTGATAATCTATGCTAATCACCTCCTAAGAGAGAGGTGATGGATGCAGAAAGAAACATATTTTTTGGACATTGCCAATATGGAAATTTGTTTTGTTTGCATATTTGTTACAAGCATTTTGTTTGCCTTTTGATTTTTTTTTTTAATTTGAAGTAGGGTAGGGTTGGCTAGAAAAGAAAAATTAAATGCATGTTACTTGAAAACATTTATATGTCTATACATACACACACACACACACACACACACACACATATATATATATATACACACATACATACACACACATATGGAGAGAAAGAGACAGAGACAGAGAGAGACAGAGAGAGAGGGAGACACACACACACACACACACACACAGAATGACTCTGAGTAAAATGGCCTTCATAATTGTTCTGGGTCTGATCCCATGCATACCATATAAACTTGATAAGCCTCAGTTTCCTCACCTAAAAAATAATGGTAATGGTGGTCATATTGTAAGAGCCATAGAGGTGTTTATGTTGTAAATATTCAACAGCTATATGAAAATGAGCTCTCACCATATTTTCCAATGGCCCTCTTGGAGTCCTTTCCCCAGTCTATCTTACAGAATGAAGAATATAGCATGTTTTCCACTATTTTAGATGGAATTGAGGATGAAGAGGATGGACACCAAGAGGGACCCTAGGCTATCAAAATGAGACAGATTATGCAGCCAGGCCGTTTCACTTTAACAATAAGCACGGCTCATTCTGTATCACTGGCCTCCAATTATTTTATCTAGTAAATGATCTTAAAGTTTTTGCATAGATCTTTTTATCTGATAACTTAGATAGTGCCAGCAAAAGTAAGGCCTCCAGTGTGTTGCCTCACTAGGAAGTGATTTTTATTTCAGTTATGGGAAAACATTAAATAAAGAAAAAAAATACAAAAATCTCTCATCCCTGTGTAGTACCCAACTAGTTCAGTGATTGTGGCAGAGTAGTGAAAAAGGGGGATAAGAATGCTAAGAATTACATGTCTTTTGGGCTGCTAATTACGTTAATTTAATTGTAAACAATTTCTTTTCTCATTGACTATTGACATGCTGCTGAGAAGAATGAACCATATTAGTATTTATATTCTAGCTCTAAATGAAACCAAAAGATGTAAAGATGTTCAAAGGATAACTTATGCATTGGTTAATAAAAGAGTGGGAGGAACTGGGGTAATCAGAGGAAGGTTCATAGAAGAAGTAGCACGTGAGCTGTGTCTTGTAGGAAGGGAGGGGTTTCAAGAGGTAAAGATGAAGAGAAATAACAAATTGCTTTAACCCAGTTAATATGGCTGGCTACTTAAGAAGGCCTTAAACTTTGTACATACTGTCAGGCTTTACTATCTGCTAAGTAGTTCTGCTTCCTTTTTCTCTCTTTTTTTTTTCTTTTTGTAATTCGTAGAGAAGGGAAAGAGACATATTCAGAAATGAAGGAAATAACAAAAACAACATTTATTTAGACTTACTATAGGCCAGGTACTGTACTAAGCATTTATAATTATCATCTCATCTGTTCTTCACAACAACCCTGGGAGGTAGGAGCAGCTATTATTATCCTCATTTTACAAAGGAGAAAACTGGGATTAAGTGACCAGGATTACACAATTACAAAGTGTCTGAGGCTGGATTTGAACTCAGATCTTCCTGACTCCAAGCCCAGTGTTCTATGGACTGCACCACCTAGCTGCCCATATAAATAAGAACAAGAGATATCAAGAAAAAATAACGAAAAAAGGATTAGAGGTTAAATGAAGAGAACTTTTTTAAATGAATGTTATATATTTATTAAAATGGATAGGTAATACATAGTGGAGTATAAAGCCTGAAGTCAGGAAGACCTGATTTCATATCCTGGATCACCCATTTACTGGCTGTGACCCTGGTCAAAACACTTGACCTTTCTAATCCTCAGTTTCTTTCATGTGTATAATACTGATCTCACCAGGTTGTTGTAACGATGAACTATGTAAAACATTTTGCAGACCTTAAAGCACAAACTAGCTATTATTATTTTAAACGCCTCAAAAAGAGATAATAAAATGCACCTTATATTGATATGGTCAATGTGTAGGTTGGTCTTGCAGAACTATTTTTTTTTCTTTCTTTCTTTTTAATCCTTGCTCAAGGGAAGGTTTTCTAGGTAGTGAGGGAGAAAAGAAGCATGTTCAAAAAATGAGGGTGATACAACCAAAGACAGCAACTTTAAAAAAGAAAAATTAAAGTTAAGGTTCAGAATTTCAGTCTATCCATAGAGGCAAGAAAAAATCTTTAGGGAGGATTTAAGGAAAACATGAACAAGAATCATACAGGATAAGAAAATGTGAAACAGTTTTAATCTGCATCAATGGAAAGGACAACTACACGGATAAGAAATAAGATTTATCCCTTTCTGATCAATATAATCTATTACTTGTATCTTTTAAGACTCTCTATCTCATTTAGCGCTCTCTCTCTCTCTCTCTCTCTCTCTCTCTCTCTCTCTCTTTCTCTCTCTCTCCCCCACAGCTTTATCCTTGCCCATCATTCTCAGCTTAGTGTTCATTTATGTCATTGGCTCTCCAGTACCCAGAGTTCTCTCCCCCTCTCTCCCCCATGTCTTGTCCAACTTTGTGCAGCATCCTTGACAGTGACTAATGGGCTCTATCCTTTCCAAAACACAAGGTTCATCTCCCTCCCTCCTCTAACTCACCACTGAGAGGACCCAAATTGCAGCTTAATCTCTAAAACGTCATAAGGAGGGCCCTGAATTCTGTATGCCTCGGGACATAAAACCCCAAATCTAATCTTGTCAGTTTAAATACTATGAGCAAAACAACATTTTTATAGGAGGTTTGACCTTATTGTGTCCTGCCTGTCAAAGCTGTCTTCAGAGGAACTTAATTTAGGCTGAACAATATCCCAGAGAGACTAAGGCTGGAGTCTCTAAATAAATTTTGAAATATGATTTAGTCTTCAACTCTGTAACATAAAACTAGATGGTCAAGGTACACTTTAAGCAACCTCATATTCTTTATTCTTGTGTCTTGCCCCTCTCTATAAAGCAAAGAGAAGAAGAATTTGGGGGGTTATAGATTATTTACCCACTAAGAACTTTTGTCACTTTCCCTAAACTCAAAAGGGCAATGGAGAATTCTCTCTTCCTTTTTGTAGTTCTGTGGAACCAGTAAAAAGGAAAATAAATGCCCAAATAATGAATGTGTTAACCTAGTACTATTCCCAGTCATGGTCTAAGGTTCTTGACCTGCATACACATGGTAGAATTCTACTCCCTGAGGCCAGCTCATTTGATCATCATTTCAACATCTGAAATGTAGATCCAAAATTAGACATTTACAATGATGATGATGATGATGACGATGACGATGATGATGATGATGATGATAGCAAGTTCACTACTTCCAAAGGTCACAGAAAATTCAGTAAGGTATCTTGTCTTAGAACAAGTGGTCTTAACCTTTTTGTGAACCAGGCCTCCATAGAGATATGATGTCACCAAACCTTTTCCCACAAATGAACCAACAAAATTGCTGTTGGACTAATGAATCTGACTGAGCCCCAATTAAGCCAGTTTTTAAAATAAAAGTGATCCTGTTAGAACCAATGGCATATAGAAATTGTAAGAAGACAAGAAGGGTGAATCAGCATATCTGATTCTTACATGCACAGTCCAATGTTCAAAGCAAATGAAAGCATATTCGATTCTCAAAAACCCTTTAATCACATGGGCTAGCTAGTTGAGACAATAGAGTTCAGATTTGGGGAGTACCCTAGTGATTCAATACTATCATATTACCTTTCTCCTGAGGTTCAGGCTTGCATCTACAATTGTCTGATAGACATCACCTGCATATCGCATAGGTATCTCAACCTCAACAAGTCTAAAACATAATTTGTTTTCTTTCCTCTTTCACCCATCCTACTAATTCCCTTGTTTATGTTGAAGGTACCATCATTTTCCTGGTCACCTGTGGTTCCAATTTGGGAAATATATTTGACTCTTCATTCTCATACACCTTCCATATACAATCAGTCACCAAGTTTTCTCTATTTGGTCCATTCAATGTCTCTCACATCTTCCCTTTTCTTCCTACTCACACCGTGACAACCCAAGTCTCATCAGCTGTCACTTAGACTATTGTAACAATCTGCTAATTTGTCTCCCTGTATGAATCTTCCCCCCACCCTAATCCATTCTCCATATATCTGCCAAGGAACTTTTCCTAAACCACAGAACTGATCATGTCAGTCCTTAGCTTAAGAAGCTTCAGTTACCCAATATCTTTAGGGGGGGAATCCTTCATTCAGCATTAAAAGCTCTTCAAAATCTGTCTCCAGCTTATATTTTCAGGCTGGTTATATATTATTCCTGTTCATGTATGGTATCATTTAGCCAAATTGGCCTACTTGCTGATGCTCCTTGCACAAGACATCCCATTACAGGGTTTCATATCTTCTACAAAAGTTGTACCCATACTATTCTCTCAGTCAATCAATGATTAAGCAGCCACTATGTGAAAGTAAATGCAAAGTAACTTAGAAAAAGGAGGTAGGAACTAACTGCTGCAGAGTTGAGGAAAGGTTTCATTCAGAAGCTGAGCTTTGAAGGTAACTAGACATTCTAAGAGACAGATGTGGATCCTAAGAGAAAGATGTGGCATGAGACTGACATTGACTTGATAAAGCAAAAGAAATAATAATATTCTAGGTATTATCATATTAAAGCAATAATGCATCCCAATGCATATATAAGTCAAGATCATGCTATTATTTTAATGCAATCAATAGTGATGGTACAGTGGCACATACTTATGGGACCATGGCATGCAAGTACATGAGGGAGGAAAACACATGTCCTTTTAGGCAACTCAGAACTCTAGATTGTAGGCTTCAATGTTGCTGGTTCATTCAAGAACAGCTCCACCACACAAAACTTGCTGTCTGCTCATTGCTTGACTGTTGGCCTTCTTTACTCTTCAGCTTAGAAATCTATTTTCTACTAGAAAACAAACATTAAAGCTCTTGCAATTTGCTATTACCTTTCAAATGAAGGTTAGAAAGTGTTAGCTCTTTATATGAATAGTAGTTCAAATTGCCCAGCTCTTTACTTCTGAAAATACTGCAGTTTTTGCAAAACCCCTTGTATTTATCCTTCTCAAACCAAAGGTGGCAGAAGAGAGCAACAAGCCCTTATGGAAAGCTTCACCTTTCTTCAATTCAAGATGGTGCAGAAGCCATCATGGGGATTCTTCAGTTTTGTTTCCAACTGATTAGAAAATGCTCAGCTGAAGCCTTCTCTCAACTGACTGCTTCTAACTGTCCTATCTCTTGCTCTATAACTTTTCAGTCTAATTGTGTCTTAACCACTTGGTTCCCCTTTACTTGCTACTATAGTTGCTGTCTTGAAGTCTTGCTGTTTAATATGTTTATATATTTTTATGTTTAATGAGTTTTTTGCCTCTCAGTGATTTACCTTTCACTTAAAAAGTCACAACTCCCCAAATTTCCCCTAACAAATTGATAGTCCTTTAAAAAGCATGCTTTGGTCTCCAAATGTTTATACAGTTCCCCATTTTGCTAATCTTACCCACTTTAGTCATATAACATTTCTATGCAAATTAGAGGAGGTCCCCATTGTGACTCAGTTCTGGAGTCTCCAATAAGACACTCACTCCATCTATCTGATGCTCTTGAAATTGTGTTCTTCACACACTTTTTCTACTTTTTTTCACAAAGATTTCTGTCTGCCTAGCATTTACCTGTTTTCCTACAAGCAAGGCATCAATCTATATTGTTAACAAAGAGAGTTGAGTCCTCAAATCTATACCAAAGATTATTTTCTCTCCAAACTCTCCAAATCCTGTACTAAAGTTATTTATTTATACACATTTTAACTGTTTATATGAAAGCAAAATTATTTTCCTACTGACATTAGACATAAAAATTTCATCCATAATAGCAGCAATATCTTATATCTTTCAGCAATCAATATAAACCTCTTCTTTTATAGAAAACAACTTTTCTTCCCATTTCATTTTTAACTACTCCTTATGAAAAAGGCCTTAAAGAGATGGTACCTTACCAGAGGTGACTAGACATTCTAAGAGGTAGATGTGACATGAGAATACTTTCCAGGCATGGGGTACAGCCTGGGCAAAGGTATGGAGGCAAGAGATGGAATACCTTGTGTAAAAACTCACAAATAGGCCAGTTTGACTAGAACAGAGATAATGGAAAGGTAGATTGGCACCAGATGGTAAACAGCTTTAAATACCAAGGAGAACAGAATAGAAGCAATGGGAACCAGTTTGGTTTGTAAGCAAAGGAGTGACATAATCAGAGCTGTGGCTTAGAAAAATCAATTTGGCAGCTACATGGAGAAGGGATTTGAAGGGAAAGAGACCTGAGGCAAGCCATTTACCCAGAAGGTTACTTCAGTAGCACAGGCATGGGGTGAGGGGGCCTGAACTAGGTTGTCTTCCATATAAATGGAGAAAAGGAGAAAGAGGAGAGAGCTATAGTGGAAGTAGAATTGGCAAGGTTTGGCAATTAATTTGATATAGTAAATGAAGGAGAGTGAAGAAGCAAGTGTCAAGGATAACTGCAAATGCCAATTTTGGTTACCGGAAGGATGGTAGCATCCTTGATGAACACAGGGAAGTTTAGAAGAGGAGTTAAGGGTGGGAGGGAGATAATGAGTTTCATCTTAGTTGAAATGAGTTTGACAAACCCACAGGAAATCCGTTTGAAACATCAAATAGGCAGTTAGAGATGTGAGACGAAAGCTTAAGAAAGATATATAGCCCTAGGAGACATCTGTATAAAGACAATAACCAAACTCTTGAGAATTTATAAGATCACCCCAAAGAAATGATATATATAGAGAAGAGAGTCCAAGAGAGTGTTAAATTCATATAGAAATGGTATCCATTAAACTATACATGAGGATCACTGAAGGCACATGTTGTCTGAGTTTGAATTTTCTCTCAGATACTTAGTCTCTGTGTCTCAGTTTCCTCATCTGTAAAATGGGATAATAATAGCCCTACCTCATGAGGTTGTGATGCAAATCTAATGTGTTAACATATGTAAAGCACTTTTTAAACCTTAAAGCACTAAATACTAGCGATTGTCATTATTAGATATTTGTAAGGTACTGTCTGGATCACATAATTATTTTGTATCTACCCCAAGCTTACTTAGCAATGAATACATATATATATGTGTGTGTGTATATACACACACACACATATACACAGATATATATACATACACATACATATGTGTGTAATATGTATATATGTATGCACATATACACATATGTATGTATATATATTCAGTCACTAGCGTCTAAAATATAAACATGATATGTGTGTGCATGTCCGTATATAAATGTATCTATACATGCCTATATACACATATATGTGTGTATGCATATATGTATATACATAGATACATATACATATAAATATATATGTGTAAATGTGTGTGTGCATTTGATAGGAAAAACAATAGAGAAATCCAAACAAGAGCAAGTACAACATAATGCATGTATGCATACAAATTCAAACTACAATGATAAAATGAGGATCATGAACCTGAAAAGGGACCTGATAGTTGTAGATTGCTCACTGAAAATATGGGCCCAACATGTATTGGTCACCAAAAAAGACCCCAAAATATTGTTTGCCATCAACAGGAACATTGGCAATAAAATGAAAACCACATATGCATCCATACCTGGAAGAGAATGCAGAGTTCTGATCTTTGACTCTTTAGACATTAATGACCTTAGAGAAGGTTAGAAAGATTCCAAAACAATTGGAGGAATGAGAGACTAAAAGGACAAGGACTCTATTCTAATAGCAAAAATAATCTTGAAAGGCATATGTGTTATCACTGAGACAAGGCAACACCTTTTGAAGCTTGATTCAATTTAAATAAAGGAAAGCTCTATTGTACCCCAAAAGGAAAAAAAAAACTTAGGGAACCAACTGAACTCTGAAAGTCCTAGAAGCATCAAATATAGTTGAATTTAAAAAGCATTTGCTCGAATTTACAAAAATATGAGAGAAACTGGAAAAAAACAAAATCTAACCTTTAAGACTGATGTCTGGGAGGACAACCATATCCTCCCACATCAAGTCCCTGGAGACTTCTGTTGAAAACAGAATACCAAGGTCTGACTTGGCAAATCCTGTGTTCCTGTATATACACAGATTCTCTCAGACAAATCTAAAAGTGGGCAATTGGATCTGGGAAAATCTCCAGAGCCTGAAAAATGTACATTTTCTAACCAGCAGACACCACTTTGCTACCGATTATATGTGGAAGATACTTGGGCCCCTGAATCTTGAAATATAACCAAAAATATTATGCCCTAGAACTATGTGAGAAGTTGGCAGTCCATAATGCCCTCATGCCTCTGTTTATACAAGCTTTCTTATCCACAGTTTTTGGATAGTTGGTTGTCAAGCAGCAGGCATCAGAACCCAAACAAAGAAAACAATAACGATGTGATGAATAGTCCATGCCACAAGCCTCTATTTATAAGAGGAGTCTGCAACATTCTGACAAGCAATACCCACCACATCAATTTGAAGCATTTTCCATTTCCATAGGCAATTCTACATGTGTACAATTAGAAAACTGGATGAGGGAAAATTGCAATTTTCTTTTTTTAAAACCATTTTCACATCTTCTTTATAGACAGCCTACATATTCCAATATATCCTTCCCATTTCATCCTTTACAAGAATTTGAAAGAAAGAAAAAAGCAATTTAGCAAAATTAGACAACACATAAAACAAGATCAACATTATATGTGATGTTCCACACTCACTATCCTATGTTTCTGCAAAGAGAAAAGAGAGACACATTTCCAGTTCTCTTTTATGAGGCCAAACTTAGTCATTACGGCATTGTAGCATTCAGTTTCATTTCAATGTTGGTTTTTCCATTTACATTATTGGACTCCTTGTATTGTCTTCCTGGCTCCACTTAACTTTCTTTTAGATCAGTTCTGTTAAATCTTCCTGTGGTTCTCTGTATTTATTATGTTCCTTATGTCACACATCACAGTCATATTTGATTCTATTAACATAACAAGAACTTTAGCCATTCCCCAAGCAACGGACAACTACTTTGTTTCCAATTCTTTATTAATTATAAAAAAGTGTTGCTATACAATTTTTTTTGGTGCATATGGGACTTTTCTTCTTAGCATTAACTTCCATAGGGTAGCCTAGCAATAGGATCTCTGGATCAAGAGGTATGGGTACTTCAGGCACTTTTTTTTAGCATAATTCCAAATTACTTTCCAGAATAGTTAAAGCAATTTACAATTCCACCAACAGTGCATTAATTTAGATATTCCTCTAAGGATAAATGGTCAGAGGAAGTGAAAGATAGTACTCAAAAGAAGAAAAGTAAGCTTTAGATAACCATATAAAATATATTTAAAATCACAAATTATTAAATATGAATTAAAACAATTCTTAGGTTCTACCTCCCACCTATCAGATTTGCAAAAATGACAAATAGGAAGATTACAATTGTTCAAGAGGAAATGAAAGGATAGGCACTCTATAGCACTGGTGACAGAGCTATACTTTGATCCAACCATCCTAGAAGGCAACTTGGAACCATACTCCAAAAGTCATTAAGCTGTACACAACTTTTAATCCAGTGAAATTCCAACAGTTCAACGGTGGTTATCTTCTCCAAAAGCAATAGTGTGGTTGCTGGGAACACCTTTCCTACCTAGCATTTATTGCTGACCAAATGATATAGATGAACTCTGGACTTCTCAAATTTGTAAGATCAACACCAAACCTTGATATGTCAATCTTGGGAAATTACTAATTTACATAGAACCAGGAAAGAAAAAAATACAAAAGAGGAAACTCAAACCCAGGCTCAAGTTTCACTACACAGGACCTATGCTTTATGCCATTGTTTATGGTGTCATGTAGTCAGATGAGGGAGTCAGAGGGTAATTTCCCCTTCTCCCACACTACTCTTTTGAAGCAGGTTAAAACAGTCCTGACACGATTCATAGCTGAAGAAGAAGAAAAAGGCAGAGGGGGAGATCACTCATTTTTATTCATCTACTGAGTAATCAGCTTTTATGAATCCAAAGGCAAAAAGGGAACTCTACATCTCCATGTACAAGCTTTTCAGTTCTGAATCACATATGGCTGAAAGTAAGGTTCATGGGATGAATCCAGTATAGCAATTCAACTTCATTACATATATAAATATATTAATAGCAGTGTTTTGGGGGATAGTGAAGTATTAGAAACAAAGTAAAAGTTCATTAATTGGGGAATTGTGAAGCAAATTCAGGATTGCAAATGTAATGTTACAAATGAATATGAAGAATTAAAAAAATAATGGAAAGACTTGTGTGAATTGATGTAGAGTAAAATAAGGAGATAAATACAAAGACCCTAGTTAATGGGATAAAGACTCATTATTTGGCAAAAAAAAAAGTCTTATGAAAATTGGACAGCAGAATGAAAGAAATTAGATGCAGACCAAAACTTTACCAACATGAGTTCCAAATAGATACATTACCTAGATATAAAAGGTCACATCATAAACAAATTAGAGAAACCTGGGGGGGAAAAAACCTAGCAGACTCACGGCTGGAAGAAAAATTCATGCCCAAAAAAGGATAGAGAGGATCACAGAAGTTAAAATGGATACTTTTGACTACATAAAACTAAGAAGTGGATTTTTTTTTTCACAAAAACAATTCCAATAGCATTAATATTAAAGAGGAAACAATTAATTGGAAAAAAAAATCTTTGCAATAAGTTTTTCTGAAAAAGTTCTTTCCAAGAGAACCAATGAACTGATTCATGTTTATAAAAAGAACCATTCCTTAGTTGATAAAATGGCCTAAACATATGAACAGGTAATTCACAAGGGAAGCAACATAGGCTATCTCTACCTATATGACAAAATGCTCCAAATCACTACTAATTAAAGAAGTACAAATTAAAGCAATTCTAAAATTCTACCTCATACCCATCTGATTAGTAAAAGATGATGGAAAAGATAAAATGATGAATGTCAGAAGGGATATTGGACAATAGGAATCAATAAATGCATAGTTGGTGGACCTATCAATGGAAATAACCATTCTGGAAAGAAATTTTGAATTATGCACAAAAAGTTACTAAACAGTGCATGCCCTTTGAGCCAACTACACCAGTGCTAGATCTTTACTCAAACGTGATCAAAGAAATAGGGGGTGTGGGAGTTCTTCTATGTACAAAAACACTTATCACAGATCTTCTTGTGTTAGTAAAAAAGTGGAAACTGAAAGGGTACCCATTAGTTGAGAAATAGCTGAATAAGTTGTGGTGTATGAATGTAATGGGTTAATACTATTGTGGAAGAAATGAGGAAACATGATTTCAAAGAGACATGAAAAGACTCACATGAATGGATAGAAAATGAAGTAAGCAGAACCAGTAGGTCAATTTATACTAAAACAATAGTATTATTAAAAAAAAATTGGAAGACTTTTATAAACTAATGAAGAATGAAATGAGCAGAACCAGATGAGTAATTTTTTACAATAGCAGCAATATTGTAAAGACAAATAATTTTGAAAGCTGTAAGAACTATGACCAACTCAACGATCATCTATGATTCTAAAAAACTGATGATAACATGTGCTACCTACCTCTGGACAGAGGAGTGATGGACTCAGAATGTAGAATGGCACATACACACATATACACACACACACAAAATGAGATAATTTGTTTTAGTTGATTGTGAACATTTATTATAGGAAATTTTCTTTTCTTTTCTTTTTTTCCCCAATGGGTGGGAGTGAGAGAGAAAATAGATTTCTAGTAATTAAAAAAGAGTGGTTGGGAAATTCTACAGATACATAATATTTCATATACTTTCAGATTAAGTCATCATATTTTAGTTTTGCTTAATTATTTTGTAACAAATAATCTCTTGGGGTCATCTATAAGTGTAACAGAAGAACAAAACATCAAAAAGACAGCAAAAAGAAGATACAACAAATGCACACAAATACAGACAATACTGTAAATAGAAAAAAAACAGAAAACAAAACTAAATATTGTAAATATAATGACCAATAATAAGCTTAGCCTTGGTGAAGAGGGGGGCTTCTTTCATCGTACAGGTTAGACAAGATTGACTCTAAGGTCTCTTTCAGTACTCAAATTCTGTGACTCCATGAAGGGCTGATAAAATGTACCTCTCTCTGTGTGTCTCTGTCTCTGTCTCTGTCTCTCTGTCTCTCTTTGTATCTCTCTTTCTCTCTCTGTCTCTCTGTCTGTCTCTCCTTCTCTGTCTCTCTGTCTGTCTCTCTCCTCTCAAGTAATGGTTTGCTTTTTCTGGGAGCAAAAGGGATAATATTTCAAAAATAAATATAACAAAAGGGCATCAGTAATTTTTTGGTAAATAGTATTTTATTTCTTTCTAATTACATGTAAAGATAGTTTTCAACACTCATTTTAATACGATTTTGAGCTCCAAATTTTCTCACTTACCCCTCCCCATGATGGCAAGCAATCTGATACAGGTTAAACATTGTGCAAGCATGAAAACATATTTCCACATTAGTCATGTTCTGAAAGAAGAAACAGAACAAAAAGGAAAAGCCAAAAAAGAAAGAAAGGAAGGAAGAAAATAATATGCTTCAATCTGCATTCAGATGCCATAGTTCTTTCTCTGAATGTGGATAGCATTTCCCACCATGAGGCTGTTGGAATTGTCTTGGATCATTATATTGCTGAGAAGAGCTAAGTCAATCATCGTTGATCATCGCGTAGTATTACTGTTATCATGTACAATGTTTTCCTTGTTCTACTCACTTCACTCATCATCAATTCATGTAAATCTCTCCAGGTTTTTCTGAAATTCATCTGTGCATCATGTCTTATAGCACAATAGTATTCCATTACATTCATATACCACAACTTGTTCAGCCATTCCCCAATTGATGGGCATTCCCTCAATTTCCATTTTTTTGCCACCACAAAAAGAGCTGCTATAAATATTTTTGAACATGTAGGTCTTTTTCCCCTTTCTATGATTTATTTGGGATACAGACCTAGTGGTAGTATTTCTAAATCAAAGGATATGCACAGTTTGACAGTCCTCTGGGTATAGTTCCAAATTGTTCTCCAGAATGGTTGTATCAATTCATAACTCTACCAACAATGCATTAATATCCCAATTTTCCCACATCTTCTCCAATATTTATCATTTTTCTTTTCTGTCATATTAGCCATTCTGATAGGTGTGAAGTGGTACCTTAGAGTTGTTTTAATTAAGGCATCAATATTTTTTTTTGTGAGGCATTTGGGGTTAAGTGACTTGCCCAAGGTCACACAGTTAGTGTCAATTGTCTGGTCGGAGACCAGATTTGAACCCACATCCTCCTGACTTCAGGGCCAGTGCTCCATCCACTGTGCCACCTAGCTGCCTCAGGCATCAATAATTTTTAAAGTCATGGTGCTGACATAGATATAAATGATCACTCATTAAATTTAAAAAAAAAGAAAGCATTTATTAAGCCCTCAGATCTTAAAGTGAATACACAAGTATGAAAAATTGTATAGTTCCTTCCTTTGCAACCTTATAACCTAATTGCTTCAGAAAGTTCCCAGAGTGACAGTTTTTAACATGGGAGCACTTTTCTTTGTTTTGATTCTTCTTGTATTAAAATATATACCCCTATGTCCAAAATATTTGTACAAGTCATGGATGTTCATATATCACTTTGATTTTCTTCTGTAGAGCTTGATACATAAGAGGGAGAGAAAAATGGAGAGTTAGAGAAAATAACATAGGGGAAGTATGAAATGGGAATTGTCAAATTATAAATTATGAACAAATACCAATAAAAATATATTAAAAAATTTAACTGATACAAATTCTATTAAGGTATACAACAGCAAGTACTCTGAGGGAAAATGTGTACATTGTTATGTATGTAAAGCAATATTTGACTGCTTGATACCAATATTTGTCATATTCTTTTATTATCATATTATCATATGTATAAACTGATTTTGTGCAAGGTAGAGAAGAGAACATTGTCCGAGGAGTCAAGAACCCTGAATTAAAGTCCTGGATCTCTATTACTTAGCAGCAATTTGACCTTGACCATATTGCTTAAACTTATAGATGATGCTCTGACAATCTATGATGCACTGGTTCAGTTTAACTCATTTAGCCTTTTGTATTTATCTCATACTACATCAAATGAATCATAAATCAGATAGATGTATGCAAGCCAAATATGTTTGTTATCATGGAATGTGTCCAGCACAGAGTCCAGATGAAAGACAGATTCCCTATGGATGGGCTCCAGATGCTCCTGTTTACAGATGGCATTGTGCTGATTGCATCAAGTGCTGGAATATTGCAGAGCATTCTAAATGGGAACCATAATCACTCATCAAAGTTCAGTCTAACTATCCATCCAGGGGGAAGAAATAAAGTGAATGAAGAATAGCCTCACTATCAAATATAGTTGTTCAACAGTGCATAGAGATGGTCCAGTAGTATACACACATACATACATACATACATATATATACATACATACATATATATATATATGTATACATACACACATACATATATATATATATGTATACATACACACATACATATATATTCTGGATCTGGATAATGGACAACACTTTTGTGGTTTCCACTGTGCAATGAAGTGAAACAAGGCTATGTGCTTGCTCCTGTGCTTTTTTAGTATGATGTTTTCAGCCATGTTGTCAAATGCCTTCAACAAAGATAATCACAGCATCAATGTCAGCTATCATATGGATGGCAAATTCTTCAATTTGAAAAGATTACAAGCCAAGACTAAAGTGGAAGGACTGTTGGTGCATGATTTTTTTGCTTGCAGATGATTGTGCACTCAATGAAGACTGAAGCTGAGATGCAACAAAGTATGGATAGATTCTCTGTTGCTTGTGCTAATTTTGGCCTAACAATTACATCAAGAAGGGGCTACATCAGTCACCACCACACCATCCATATATGGATAAGTTCACTTACCTTGGTGTAGTGTACTTTCCAGGGATGTATATATCTATAATGAGGTTGACACATGCATTGCCAGAGCTAGCTCAGTGTTTGGGAGGCTCCGAAGGAAAGTATGGGAGAGAAGAGGTATTAGACTGACTACCAAACTGAAGGTCTACACAGCCATTGTGCTGACCTCATTGTTGTATAACTGTGCAACCTGGACAGTATACCAATGCCATGCCAGGAAACTGAATTACTTCCATTTCAATTATCTTAGGAAAATTCTGAAGATCACCTGGCAGGAAAAGATACCAGACACTGAGGTCCTTTCTTGAACTAAACTGCTAAGCATTCAAACTCTGCTTCAGAGAGTGCAACTCTGATGAGCTGTCCATGTTGTCCAAATGCAAAGCATATGCTTGCCAAAAAGACTATTTTATGAAGAACTCATACTGCGTAAGCGTTCACATGGTGGTCAGAAGAAGCAATACAAGGACATTCTCAAAGTCACTCTTAAAAACTTTGGAATTGATTGTATGACATGGGAGACGCTGGAACAGGACCACTCAGCATGGTTTGCCCAAATCAGAGAAGCAAAGCAGAATTGAAACAGCTCAAAGGAAATTCAGGATGTACACAGTTAGAGAATCCACCTCAAATGTTCACACAGACTATTTGTGCCCAACCTGTGGCAGAGCATTCCAAGCTCATACTGGTCTGGTCAGCCACAGTCAGACACACTGAAACTTGACTCTAGCATAGTGATGTCATTTTAGTCTTCTTCAAGAATGAAGGACAATGACCTTGTGCAAGAAAATTATATATAATATATATGTATATATGTATATATATACACATACATACATATATGTATATATATACATACATATATATATATAATTTTCTTGCACAGACATTATATTATGGATAAGGTGGGCCCAGAATCAACTATAAGGAAGGGAGTGGGATAGTATACAATTTGGGAAATTGTACGGTACTTTCATTGATTCTAAGATTTCTTCCAATAAAGTCTCATCTTTTCAACACCAATCTTCTTTCAGCATTGTTAAATGTCTACAAGCAATGAAATACCAGTCTCTAAATAATCAGAAATGCAGGTGACCCAAGAGGCAATGCAAAGACATATGGTAGATACATATAGGCTGCAATATACTATCCATGATATCTTGGAACCAGTAAGTGATATTAGTGTCAGAAAAAAAAAAGTGGTCCAAAGCATGTGTACAGAATGAGGGCTAACAAATAGACAACCTATATGTCTCTTAGTCATACAATATTAAGATATGAAGAGAAAAGTCACTACTGCATTGTGTGGATTGCCTGCAGAAGATTTATGGGAACAGTTCATGGACTCTGAGGATCATAGATTTAGAGTTAGAAGGGACTTAGAAGTTATTGAGTCCAACCCCTTCACTTCAAAGACAAGGAAACTGAGTTGTGTAGATAAGATTGCAATCTGCACTGGAAGAAGTACCCCCATCAAAGAAATCACAGATCCATGGAAATGTTACGGAATTAACAATACATAAACAAAATATAAACAATAATGAAAACTGGAGAGGAGACCTCTGGAAGCCATCTGAAGATGTTAGCAAGAAAATCAGTTTCCTTACAATGATTTTGTGATTATTCAATGTCTTGATTTCATAACCTTTATTTTCATTAATTCTAAAGTCAGGGCTACAGCCATAGGGTAGACAAGAAAATTAAGTTCTATAATGTTAAATAACAAATGTTATATTTAGTTCCAAACTATTTTAAATTTCATTTGATTACGACCTGATGAGTTTGTGAACACTGATAGCTAGAGTATAAAAATAATTCAATGAAAATTTTGGTGATCTTTCACTGATGAACGAAATTAATGTGAAATTATGACACCACCATTTTAAAAAGCATCTCAATAAGGAAATTCACAAGAAGATAGAGACAAGTAAAGCAGATTAGTAGCTACAATCTTCAATTTAATATAGTCTTTAAAAACTGCACAATATTCTCTGTTTCGTGAAAAATCCTCTCTTTTGTTGAATATTGAAATGTTCATGCTTGTTGATGTTTTTTAAGTTTGTAATATAAAGGAAAGAAAGATAATCCAGTGCAGGAAGCTTACAACATCTGCCTTCATTTGATTTCTAGCAAGATGTGGATCAAAATTCTCCAGAGCGGCTTAGAGTTGAACCAGCTATCCTCAGTGTACTACATGCTGGGTCAACTAAAGGCCATTGACAGCTCGCATAGCATGAACTGAATAGTCAAATAGACTATGGTATACAAGTGGAGATACTACAAAAAAAACTTTTAGGGCTATGGGTAATATTGCTAAATATGCTTAAAACCAATCAATCATGAAGAATTTATTAAAGCCTTAATCTGTGCCTAATAACAGTTTTTTGGAAATAAAGAGACAAAAATAAAAAAGTCTTTGGATTCAATGAGAGTAGATTCAATCAGGGGAAGCATATAATATTAATAATTACAAGAGTAACAATAATAAGCATAAAAATAATAGCATTTATGTAGTACTTTAAGTTTTGCAAAGTGCTTTACAAATGTTATCTCATTTTTTCCTAACAACAACCCTGGGAGATAGGTGGTATTAGTCCCCCGATTTTACAAATAAGGAAACTGAGACAGATAGAAGTTAAGTAAGTCACCCAGGGTAACATGGATAGTGTCTCAGATCACATTTGAACTCAGGTGTTCCTGAGTTCATGTTGAGTGCTCTATCTATTATGCCATTTGAAAATGTATACATAGACAACACACAGTAATAAGCATAGGGGAGGGGAGGAGGCACTAACAGATAGATGTATCAAGAAAGCAGGAAGTCAAGATTTAACTGAGTGTGAGGGGAACACCCGCACACACACATATACACACCCCTACACAAAATCTTAAGAGTTCTAATTGGTGCAGGAGAGAGGGCAGATCATTCAAGGTATGAGGGACAACCTGAAAAATGTTTCAAAGGATAGGAGATGGAATGTCATGTGTAAGGAATAGTAAGAATGCCTGCTAGACTAGACCACTACATGAGGTAGAGATGAGTTTAGTAGGTGTAGAAATGGAGGCTGGAGTCAAATCATGGAGCTTTTTAAATGCCAAATAGAGGAGTATGTGTTTGACCCTAGAGATAAGAAAGAATTGCTGGAGTTTATTGAGTAGAGGAGTAACCTGGTTAGAGCTGTACTTTAGGAATATTACTTGGCAATTGGTGGATGATTGATTGGAGAAATTAGAGACTGGATGTGTACTATTGCAGTAGTCCAGGCAAGAGGTAATGAGTGTTTGACCTAGAAGGGTAGGCATGTGAATGGATCCAAAGACAGGAGAGAGTTCTCATCTGTATCAATAGAGGGAGTAACCTGAGAAATGAAATCATAGATCCTTGATTTAAAAACTATTCACTACCCTTCAATGTCTAACCAGCATTCATTGCCAAAGCTAGCTCAGTGTTTGGGAGGCTCCAAAGGAAAGTGAGGGAGAGAAGAGGTATTAGACTACCTATCAAACTGAAGGTCTACAGAGCCATTGTGCTGACCTCATTGTTATATGCCTGAGAAACCTGGAGAGTATATAGTGCCATGCCAGGAAACTGAATCACTTAAATTGTCTTAGGAAGATTCTGAAGATCACCTGGAAAGACAAGGTACTGGACACTGAGGTCCTTTCTTGAGCTGAACTGCCGGGCATTCAAACCCTACTGCAGAGTGCAACTTTGTTGGGCTGGCCATGTTATTCGAATGCCAAATGTATGCTTGCCTAAAAGACTATTTTTTCAGAGAACTCATACAAGGCAGACACTCACATGGTGTTCAGAAGAAGTAACACAAGGACACTCTAAAGGTTTTTCTGAAGAATTTTAGAATTAATTGTGTTACACTGGTAAAGCACTGCCCAACTTGGCATATCTGGATCAATGAAGGTGTTGCACTTCATGAGCAAAACAGGATTGAAGTAGCTCCGAATAAACACAAGATGAGCAAATTTAGAGAACCCACCCTAAATGTTCACATGGACTATTTGTGCCAGACCTGTAGCAGAGCACTCCTAGCTTATGTTGGTCTCATCAGCCACAGTCAGACACACTGTAACTCTACTCTACCACAGTGATGTCATTTTGGTCCTCTTTGAGAATGAAGGACAACCATCATTCACTACCCAGAGCTATAATTAGCCTGTGGTGAATAGGGTTTTGCTCCAGGGCATTGACATCTGGAGGGAAAGGAAGTTTCTCCCCGGAAATTACTTCTTCTTTAAGAAGGTATACTCCCTACCAGCAGAGACCACTCACCCCATATCAAGAGGCTTTCAAAGTCTTGAAACAATACATGCCACAGCCACCCTGTGGCACACCTCCCAGTTCTTCCTTCCCTTCCATCCCTGTGGGAGTGAGGACTCTAACTCTTCTTTTGACATATATCCTTACCACCAGACAGTACTCTATATTACCACCACCACCACCCCTAACTGATTTTGCCCCAGGTGATAAAATTTAAATCTACACCAAGATCAAGACATCTGTTTCTTATTCTTTTCCCTACTCCTATTCTTCTGTCCATTCAGCTTTTGGTTGGCAACCTCATGATCCTAAGATTTAGAGCTACAGTGACAGTACTGATGATAATAATAATGTTAACAGTTACAGCAATGGTCTGTAATTTATATAGCACTTTAAGGTTCACAAAGGATTTTCCATATGAAACTCTCCAGGTCAACTAGTTGGCTTCTGTTTACAGAGGAAGAAACTGAGAAATAGACCGATTAAATGACACATGCAAGGTCACAGGGGTAATAAATTCCAAAGTCAAACTTCCACCTTAGATCCTTACACTCAAAATTCAGTGCTTTTTGGATTGATGTTCAGTAAAAAGGAAGAAAAATGAACCCATTGAATCTATTTAGTTACTTATTGGTAAAACCATAAGAAATTCTAATTAAATTATCAAAAATTCTTTGTGCTACAAAAAAAAAAACAACATTGTATTAGTACAAAATACTGTGTTAAGAACTGTAAATTCCTTGGGAGGGCAAAATCAAAACTAGTAAAGGCCTATATTTTTATAGGGATGCATATATTTGGTTTGATAATCAATGCAAACATGTATTTAACTGGCCTCAGACACTTTCTAGCTCTGTGACTCTGGGCAAGTTATTTAACCTCTGTCTCCCTCTTTTTCTTACCTGTAAAATGGAGATAACAATAGTACCTGCCTCCCAGGGTTATTGTGAGGATCAAATGAGATAATAATTCAAAAGTGCCTTGCAAACCTTTAAGCAATATTTAAATTTTAGCTATTATCATAATATTATAAATAATAGAGATAAATAAGGTTGAATTAAGTACCTGCTTCAATAATTCAGGAAGCTTTAATTTTATCCAAGTGAGTACTCCCTCCATGAATGCATATCACTGTCCCTCTAGTGGAGCTGATCGTCTTCAAGAGTTGCAGTGATCAAAATATTCTTTACCTCATCAGCAACCTGGTATTAGGCTTCTCCAAAGTGAGCTAAACTGGTCTTCAGACAATCATCAAACAGTCCATCTCTTAAGCCACACTCCAAGTCTTTCCAGTTAGACAACCCCAATTTCACTGTCATATCACAATATAACATAGTAAGACTTTAAAGGAGGAATTAGACATGAAATATGGTCAAAACCTTTATGAAAATGGAGAATTCATTTTAGATAATTGTGTATCTATTTTAATTAATAAATACTTACTTGAGCTTTCAATTATTTTTCCCCTAGCTCTTCTCTGACTTCCTTGAAATTGTATTATATCTTTTGGTTCTAAAGAAATGCCCTAATGTAAAATTCTCAGCATGATCTCTTCAAAGACAAATAGAGGTGAATAAATAGTGAATAATGTATTAGGTAATAAACTTACGACTTGTTCTCCAGTATTTTTATTAAATCTTTGTTCATACTGACAATATCTACAATTTATATTTGCTTTTCATAAAGCAGTTTATCTATATACACATACATATTCATATGCATATTTTTTAATCAGACCCATGATTTCATCCATGTAAAGAGTTCCTGAAGAGGAACTTCTTCTACAAGTGTATATCGGCACCCTTCCCAAAATTTGAGAGTTACCTGGGACACCGAGCACTTAAGTGACTTGACCAGGGTTACACAGACAGTGGGCATTGTTGTAGACCTTGAACCCAGGTCTTGCTGCTGAATTTTTATTCTGCATGAGTCAAATCAATTCTCAAATATTCTGTTCATTTCTGGATGCCATATTTTAAGAGAGATATTGACAAACTATAAGAAATAACTTGGTGTAGTAGATAATGAGTTGGAAATGGAGTAAGTCACTTCTCGGTACCTCCACTCTTCTCTCTAAAACTATAGATTGATGCAATCTGCATCAATTAAAGAAGCTTCCACACTGAGGGTTCTCTACACTAAAGAAATCACAGATCTGGACCACTTCTCCAACCTCTTAACCAGAAAAAAAAGTCAAACTAGAGTACATATATTGCAAATGTGTATGTACTCTTATTTGGAGGATTATGTACATATTGATTACTCTGGTGAAGGGACTAGAAATCATTCCCTATAAGGAAAACAAGGGGCTATTGAGAGAATTTCACCTGAAGGGGAAACACTAGCAGCCTTCCAAAATTTGTAAGGTTGTCATGCAGAAGAAGGAACAAACTTGTTCCATATTGCTCTGCAAAACAAAAGAAGAATCAATGGATTGAAGTTATAAGGAAGACTATTTCACATAAATATAAGAAAAAACTTTCTAACAATTATAGTTGTCCAACAATAGAGTGGATTGCCTTGGGCACAAATGAGTTCCTGTTAGATACTCCAAGTTTAATCAAAGTTTTGGAATGACCATTTGTCAGGGTTGAAGTTGAGAGGGTTTGGTTTAGATGAGTTCTAATGTCTCTGAATTCTCAATTCTATGATACTCCAATGGATCCTTAATCTCACTGATGTGGATGTTCTTTCTATGAGTACAGATATCTTTCCATGTGATTCTTTTCCCTTTTTCCCAGAGATCCTCACACAAGACCCATTCAATATAACAGAAGTCTTTCTTCCTTAAAGTTTCTACACACACACACACACACACACACACACACACACACACACACACACACACACACAAACACATTGCAGTGGAGCCCTTAGGCTGACCATACATTGATCCTGAATTATATCATATAACCAGCCCACTTTCTAGTTCTTAATGGTCTCCTTTAAACCATTTCTTGAGCAAAAAAAAGTTTACTGGAAAATAAAAATGTAGGCTTCAGCCTACATGTGGCCACTTTGCATGAAATCATAATAATGTAGGGATTGTGGGATTTGTTGTTTATTTTTTTCCTTTGTTTGCTTTACTTTTTAATCCCTTTTCAAGTTTAGGAGCAAATGAATAAAACTAGAGCTCATTCTGTTTCCAAGTCACTGCCCCACTAAAGTCCAACCTGATGCTGAACACAGCAAATTACTTAGCCTTGACAACCAGTTTTCAACTCACTTATCAAAACATTTTTCCTTATGCTGAGTTTCCCAAAGAATCAAACTGTTCTTAAAATGAGGACTTCCAGAATGTTGCTCTTCTTATTTTCATTTCATTTCACCAGTCAGATGTTTGTCATAATTTTAATCTGCCTAAGCCCTGAAGTTCATTGTTCATAGTTCCATTTTCTTCTGAGGGCTACAAACAGGAGGTATAATTTAAGAAATAATTTGTAACATCTTTAATAGGGCCATCACAGGTTGCTCTGTATCTTTTTTTTTTAAAGATTTATAAAAATGTACCAGTCCTGATGGCATTTGGAACTATATAAAATTAAAAATAAACATATTTTGAGCTAGCTAATGGAGGAAAGGGAAAGAAGTAGGTCAAGAATCAATAACACACTCAACAAGCATTTATTAAGCACCCACTATGGGCCAAAGATTGTTCTAGGTACTGGGGATACAAAGATAAAAAAAAAGAAATAATCCTTTGTCTCAAGGAACTTACATTCTATTGGTTGGTAACAGGGAGAATTGTGGAAGATTAGAAGAATGGGTTCCCCTCCATTCACAACATCTCTGATGTTGTTGTTATACTTGAAAAGGATCAATGACATTATGATGTTGGGTAAAGCTATAGCATGTTTGCCTGTGGTTGATCACTCCAAGATGAGCTCAAAAGGCTCTACCACTGGTTGGGCACAAATAGTCCATTTTGGGATGGAGATGTCTCTAGATTTTCCCCTCTAGTTTCCTTTGTGCTAGTACAATACTGATGTCTATAAGGGCATAAGAGGGTTAAAAAAGAGGGGAAATGTAGGTAGGTCTTGACTGATCTGACACATCACAAAACTTACACAGAGACAGAATATAGTTGTCATAAGGGGTTTCAACTAGGTATAGATATCTGCTGGAAATCTCTCTCTTATAGAACCAGAGCAGTTGATATATTTTAAACTTAATTTTGAAGATTACTTCATATTTCAGGACAGAGAGTAAACAATGATGCTATAATACTATATGCTATAACACTAATGAGACTATAATTCTGACCAATAAGAATAAATGGAAGTGGCCAAAACCTAGGATGGTATTGATTATGCCATCTTAGAATTTATCATAGAGGGGCAGCTAGGTGGTGCAGTGGATAGAGCACTGGCCCGGGAGTGACTTGAGTTCAAATCTGGCCTCAGACACTTCACACTAGCTGTGTGGCCTTGGGCAAGTCACTTAACCCCATTGCCTAGCCCCACCAAAAAAAAGAATTTATCATAGATAATAATATTCATAAGATCACATTTTGATATAGCACTTTACAGTTTTAAAATACTTTCCTAGAAATGACTGTGATACAGCTAGAGCAATTATTTTCATTCCTCTTACAAATCTTGAGCAACAGTACCATATCACCAAATGTGCTTTTATATCCCAGACTGTTTTTCACATCCATAAGCATCCCAACTCAACATGTCTAAAACAGAACTTGTTATCATTTGTCCCAAATCTTTCTGTTTTCTGAACTTTACTATATCTATGGAAGGCTATTAGCCATCATCCCAGGCCCCCAGGTTTGTAACTTCAGGGTCATCCTTGACGCCTAACTCTTCCTCACCTCACATATTCAATCTATTGTCAAATCTTATTATTTCTACTTTCACAACATCTGTCATACACATAACCATCTCTCCACTCATATAGCCACAATCCTATGTCAGGCCTCAATCACCATTTGCCAGTAGTTATCTAATAGGTCTTCCTGCCCCAAGTCTTTGCCTACTGGAATCCTTCCTCTACAGAGTTGCCAAAGAGATTTTCCTAAATCATATGTTATTCTCCTACTCAAGAAACTTCAATGGCTCTCTATTACCACCAGGATCCAATATAAAGTCATTATGTCTCTTTTAAAGTTCTTCATAAAATAGTCCCTTTCTGCCTTTCTAGTCTTCTTATACTTCATTTCTCTCCAAGAACTCTGATCCAGCTAATTGAACTTCTTGTTGTTCCTTGAATCTAACATCCCATCTCCTATCTCTCTTTCTCCTCTTCTCTACTTCTTAGGTTCCCTGGAGTCCTTCAAGACTCAACTCAAATCCCAACTTGTGCACAAGGCCTCTGGGCCTTGTAGTTACTTCAGTCCTTCTCCTCTGATATTACGTTCAATTTATCTACTCTGTATATATCCTGTGTGTACCTAGTAATTTTTCACATTGTCTTATCCATTAGAACGTAAGTTCCTTGAGGACAGGGACTATTTTTGCCTTTCTTTGTATCCCCAAGCACTTAATACAGTCCCTGACATATGGTAAATAAATACATACTTAACAGTTGACTAACTGGTACACATTAAGTGGATTCCTCATGGTCACATAAGGGTAAAGAGGCAGAGTTAGGACTTAAACCAGAGTTTTCTGCTTTCAAGAATAGCATTCTTTTCATTACACCACTGAATCCTGGGCATAGTCTACTGCATTCCCTAGACCCTAGAAAATCAGATTTCAAAATCCAAAAAGGAAGTTGGCTCAAAAAGCATGAGCGGCTTTCAGGAACTGAGACCTGTCAGTAAAATTCCAAATCATTCCAAGAAGGAAGAAAAGAGATATTCAAGGAATAAATAAGCATTTATTAAGCACCTATTATGTGCCAGTCACTATGCTAAGCACTTTACAAATACTATCTCATTTGATCCTCACAATAACCTTGGGAGATAGGGGCTGTTATTTTCTCTAGTTTATAATTGCAGAAACTGAGGTAGAATGAGATTAAGTGATTTGCTCAGAGTCACACAACTGGTCAGTATCTAAGACTGCGTTTGAACTCAACTCTTCTTGACTCCAAGCCCAGTGCTCTATTCACTGGACCAGATGGCCCAGCTGCTAGCAATAAAAATTTTGATGCAAAAGGGACTCATATTTTTTTAAAGGACTCATAGAAGCTCATTCTTCTAAAAAAGATATATTCAAAAGGATATATATATATATATGTATATATTCTTTTGAATATATACCTGCTTTTTAGCAGGTAATCCTCCAAGGTACAAAAGTGTAACAAAGTGCTTTAATAATAAAAGGAAAACTACTAAGAGCTAAGGCATATGAAAAATGCTACAAACAACAAAAAAGGGTAAGTTTTTGCAGCTCTTTTTGAGGGCGGGGACAAGAAATGGATAAATGGATAGGACTCATCTTAAGCCCAAATGAGAATGGAGGAAAGAGAGAAAACAAAATTAGTCAACTTTCATGATCCCAATTTCCCTCATAAAGAAAAAAAAATCTTTAGACTTGAAATGACACAATGAAAATTATCTGGCAATTGAAACTCAAGGTATAAGAGAAGATAATAAGAATACTGAGTTACACTTAGTGAGATCAAGTTACTAGGCCAAGTACTTACTTCCCAGGGTACTGAAAGAACTTGTAGATTTGATTTTGGGTTGATGATCTTTTGCTGAGGAATTTTGGTGGATGCAGGAGGTGTCATGAGACTGGAAATAAGTAAGCATTGTCCTGATTTTCATAAAGGAGAATAGTGTATGTAATTCAGACAATAGGCCTGTTGACTTGACATTATAGGATTAATGGCATGAAGTGGGGAAAGAATTTAGAGATTGCTGAGTTCAATTATTTGTTTTAAAGATGAAGTAATGAGAGCCCAGAGAAGTTAAGCAACTTGTCTGAAACTATATGGGTAGTAGTAATTAGACCTAGTTTTTGAATCAGACTTCAGACTTTACAAAACTGTACCACACAATTTAGTACTTACTCAAATATTCTTTTGTATTCCTCATTGCTATTTCATCTTTGTTCACTTTATCTAACCAAAAATATTATTAATTACTTGAGGAACATATTATGTGAGTTATTAAATCTCTTTATCTAATATAGAACATCACATTGAGTTCATATTAATTATTCAATAAGCACCTGTTAATTAGTTAAAATAAATATGGAAGTGGCCAAATATGAAACAAGTTGAATAAATTAAAAAGTCATTTGTAACATAAAAGAGATGTTTATTTCCATTCCTGTCACTTTTCTCTGCCATTGAATTTTTATGCAAATTGGATTTATTATTAGTGAGGAAAACACCATGGGCTTCCTGATTCTCCTGAACTTTGTTGGGGAAGTTGGAAAGGTAAGTCAGCTAAATGCATTCTAATAGAAGTTCATTTATCTGAACCCTTATTCTTGCACAACAATCTTTTTTATTCATCTCTATCACATTATCCATTAATTCTATGTGGAGAAAAAGAGAAAGAAGCCTTTTACTGTCCATCTTGGTGACAGCAGTTTCATCTTTAAACCAGCCTCCATTCCAGTGTAAATAGAGCAAGCCTATCCTTACCCCTGTGTCTGGGTATTTCCCACATTCCAGTCCATAAAATGTTATGATCATCAGCAAAGTCCTCTTCTCAAAATGACAAGTTTGTAAAATGCTACAAACCTATATCTAAGAACTGGAGCTATATTTTTCCCTCATTGTATGAAACATTATTATTTCATAGCTAGTAACAGGTTATCTATTCTAATTGTACTGGTTTTACTTCTACATATTTTCTGGCTAGAAATTATTTGTAGACAAACTCCCCTAACTTGTAGATTTCCTATGTGACAATGACTTTCTTCCTGCCATAATTTGTATTATCAATAAACATTTTGCTGATATGTACCCTAAAATGGGAAATTGCTGGGTTTTTCCATGACTCTGCCCATTGATCATTCCCTCTCTTATTCAATCTCTCCCTCTATCTATGCTAAATTTTTAAAAAATTCTTTATTTTACATTGCTCTCCTTTCAAGTTCATCTTATATCTTTCCATCTTAACACTGCCAAACTTTTTTTTTAAAACGGTGTATGTTTACTGCTTCCTCTTGCTTACTAACTACTCATTCCTCAATCCCTTTTGCTCTGGTTTCAAACCACACTGCTCTAGTGAAATAGTCTCTCTCAAAAATTATCAATGATCCCTTAATTACTAAATTGAATGTTCTTTTCTCAGTCCTCATTAGCGTTTATCTTTCTGAAGTTTTCAATACCCCCTTTTCTTTGATATTTTCCTCCCAGTTTCTATGATAAATCTCTCCTGTTTCTCCTCCTAGGTATCCGACATTTTCTCAATCTCCATTGCTGAATCGTCATCCATCTCCTGCCCCCTTAACATTGGTGTCCCTTGAGGTTCTGCCTAGGGTAGGCTTTTCATCTCTCTTTATAATCTCTTTTGGTGATCTCATCTGCAAACATGGGTTCAAAAAATTCACCTCCCAAATTTATATTCTGCTCTAATGTCTCTTCTGAATTCTAGCACAAAATCTTCATTTGCCTGCTGGTTATCTCCACTTGAATGTTGCTTCCTTTTCTCAAAAATTCCCAATTTTTGCTGTAGCTACCACCACCACCAGCATCATCATCTTAGTCCTCTGATTTAAAACTTTGGTGTCATCTTTGATTCTTCCTTCTCGCTCTTTCATCTTCTATCACCTCTAATCACTTGCTAAGTCTGGCAAAGTCCTTCTGATTCTACCTCTACAAGATCCTTCATCTACATCACCTTCTCTCTACTCACATGGCTCCTACCCTTCTCTGAACTTCTCTGTTTCTGGTGACAGCATTACCATTCTTCCAGTCCCCCAGGTTTGCACTCTTGCTGTCATCTGTGACTTCTCATGAATGGCCAAGTCTTGACTTTTCTATCTGTTTACTATGTCTCATATCTGTATTTTCTCTCTACTTACATGGATACATTATCCTATTTCAAGTTCTTAATGTTTCTAACCCGAACTATTGCAAATACCTGGGCTTCTTTTCTTAAGTCTCTTCCCATTTCAGCCCATCCTTCACATAGATGCCTAAGTGATTTTCCTAAAACAGAAATCTGACCATATTACTCCATTACTCAATGAACTTCAATGACTCGCTATTACGTCTATGAAGTCAAACACTTCTGATTAGTGTTTAAAGCTTTTCACTACCTGGCTTCAGCCTGCCTTCACAGATTTATTATACACAACTTTACATGCACTCTTTAGTCCACTTAAGTTGGCATTATTGTTCTTCTTCACACAAAAACACTCTATATCCCATCTCCATACCTTTTTGTAAGCTGTCATCATGACTAGAATATATGCCATCCTCATTCTTCCCTTTTAGAATTGTTATTTTCCTTCAAAGCTTAGCTCAAATCTCACTTTCTACTTGAAGTCCTTCCTGATCTTCACAGCTACTCATGTTTCCAGCTTCTCCCCTTTCCAAATCATCTGTAAAGCAGCTAGAGAAAATAATCTTCCCAAGATAGAGTTATGCCTTATCATTCTGTGCTCAAAAACCTTCTGTCTGTGTGATAATTTTTAGGAAAATTTGTTACCACTTTATGACTTTTCCTGTGCTTTCACAGGTTGCATAATACCTTGATCCTAAATGGTCTCCTCTATCTCTGATTTCTGCCTGTGGACATGGCTGGCCTTTCCCTGCTAATTCCTGCTTACTATGTTATATAACTCAAAGTCATGCCTTTTGAGGCCTTTACAAGGCATCATAAGCACCATTGAGAGTTAGAGGAGGTGGGGGGAAGAACAATGAGAGCTGGAACATCCAGAGAAAAGTGCATAGAGCATATAGAACTTGAGTATAAATTCTCGGGCACCTCTTCTGCATTCCTTTTGGCAGTCTTGGTGAATCCTCAGATCCCTTCTCAGAAAAAAAAAAAAAAAAACAACTTTTTAAATGCACAAAATAAAATTCACATGATTGCAAAGGAAACCAATTATATTTAAAGACAGTTATCAAGATAGTAAACCAAAAACAAGTTTTTGGCTCCCCACTTAAATCTTCCTCAGAACCCCTGCTCTAGAAGTCCTTTCACAATTGGGAAGCCTTCGAGTAAGGGTGGAGGAAAGCCTTAAGGTGGGAGTTAATTCAACCCAGCTGGAAGGATTTGGAGACATGAGAGCAAGGTTCATTGTTACATATGTCAGGGAATTGTAGGAAATAAAGTTAGATAGGTAGGGTGGAAGCATATTAAGAAAAACCTTGGAAGTTAGGCAGAAGAATTTGGACGATGTCATAGGAAATAGGGATTAAAGTTCTTTGAACAAGAGACAGAAATAATGAAAGCACCAGTAAGGAAGATTAGTGTAGCAAAAAAATGACGGAAAAATGCCTTTCTTATGACACTTGATTTCTGCTTTATATTATGGTTATTTGTGTACTTGTCTGATCTATTCTCCAATCTGCATTCGTAGGTGTGTTTTAAAGCTAAAGTCATTATATTTCATTATGAAACAGAGAATTTTTGTGAAATCAAATATTTCAAAGTTGAATCACAGAATAACATAATTTCAGAGTTGAGGGGACTTAAATGGACATCCAATACAAACTATATCTAAAAAATATCCTTTGCATCATATTTTACAACTGGTCATCATCCGGCCATTGCTCCAACACCTCCAAAGAAACCCACTGTCTCTCAAGGCAAACCCATTCCACATTGGAGTAGATCTGTTAGGAAATTTCTGAAATTAAGCCTAAAATTACCTTTTTGCAGTTTTACTTGTCATTCCTAGCTCTGTCCTTTGGAGCCAAGAAGAACAATTTTAATATTTCTTCTATGCAACGATCTTTCCTTCTCTAGGTTAAACAACCCCACTTCTTTTAATGGATCATATAACATTCTGACTGACTTTCTTTGGACATTTTTTAGCTTATTATTTCTACAGTGTGGTATTAAAGAGCTGAATAAAATACTTCAGATACGGTCCTACCAGGACAGAGTACAATAGGACTGGCATCTAATTTCTGGACACTATGCTAAGATTGCTTCAGTTTTCTTGGCTGCCATATTGTTTGCTCATAATGAACTTGTAGTTACATAAAACTCCTAGATCTTTTCAGATGAACTGGTCTAGTTAGTGGAAGGTGTGTATCTCCATCTTAGGCTATTGAAGTACATTTTAACCCAAATATAATATTTCATATTTATCACTGTCTTCATATTTAGACTAAAATATAAAATCTAACTAAATAGAATATATTTGTTACAAATGTCATACTTTCTACTGATGAGGTTAACTCCAAATAGAATAATAGATCTTATGACAAACAATGGTTTCACAGAATGGCTGGCATGTATATGAATCAAACAACTAAGTTTCAGAAGATGAACACAAAAGAATTATAGTGTGAAAGTATTGCCAATGACAAGTTATTTATAGACAACAGTTCAGTTAACACAAATGAGGCCTTTTCATCATTCTTAAATCTGTCTTAGTCATGGCCCCATGTTTATTCCAAATGAAAATCTCTCATTCAATTCTATAAATGATTATGATGTGAAAATACTCATACATGCTGCAAGCAGTATGATATAGTAGATAGAACATGGATTTGGAGTCAAGAGACCTTTACCTGAAATCCTGCCTCAGACATTTACCAACCATGTAATCCTGGGTAAGTGTCCCAAGGATATTACACACACACACACACACACACACACACACACACACACTCACACTGATTTTCAAACATTAAAGTGCTACATGTTGCTGATTATTATTATTGTTATTGTTATTATTATTAACCTCACAGAGTCAGTTTTCTCATCAGTAAAGCACCTGTCACAGGTTTGCAGTGAGGATTGATTAAGATAATCTACATAAAGAAAACTTTAATGCATTATAAAAATGAAAGCTTCTAAGTTCAAATCTGGCCTTAGATACTTGCTAGCTGTTTGTCCTTAGGAACATTACTCAATCTCTCTTTGCTTCAGCCATAAAAAAAAAAAATGGGGATAATAATAGCACTTACTTCCCAGGGTTGTTGTGAGGATCAAATAAGATGGTATCTGTAATGTGTTTAACACAGTACCTGCCACATAGTAGGTACTTAATATATGCTTGTTTCCTTAATTCCTCCCTTATAAGTTTCTTATCTGCTACCCACAAAAATATATATGGCTGGTTCTATTTCCAGATTTCTCTTCAACCCTATCCCTACCTAAAGCCTTTTTGATAGCATAGCATGAAGATGACCTAAAGCAGCCTCGTGGGTCTGGTTAGGACTGGATATGATGAATTATCATATTTTAAACCAAGGATCCATGAATGGAAAATGGGGTGTTGGGTTGGAAGTAGAAGTTGGAATGGAGGATTATGGCATGATGGCTAGAGAGCAACAGGGTTGGTCAACATTGGTAAGATGTACAAATATTAGTAGTGATCTTAGTAAATTCAAGCCTTCCATTTCAAATATGGGAAGATAGTGGCCAGCAGACTATGTTTTATTTATCATGTATTTTCTCAATTCTTCCCATTTGCTCTCTAATGATTTTGTGCAGCTTTTTTATGTAAAGATTCAATTCTAATGGAAAAAAAATTAAACACCTTGGTTACAAAGCTTTAAAAAAACATGTGCACAGAATATATTCCCTGTACTCAAGGAGTTTACAATCTACTGGAGCAGGAGGGAAGAAGGGAGATAGAATGCAACATGTAAAAAGATAGATATTGAGTAATTTTAGGAGGGAAAGGGCATTAACAGCTGACATGATCAAAAAAAGGTTTTGTGTAGAAGACGGCATTTGACATTAGACTGAAAGAAAACTAGGGATGCTAAGAGGCAGAAGTGAGGAGGAAACACATTGCAAGTTTAAGAGAAAACCTGTGCTAAGGATCAGAGTGGGAGAAGGAATTCTGAGGCTGGGGCACAGTCATTACGTCATTAGCTGAGAGTCATATGAAATGTATGGAAAGGTAAGTGAAGGGCTATAAAGATTAAGCTGAAAAGTTTTTTTAAATTCAATCAAAGAGGTTTTAGGGAATCACTGAAGATTTTTGAGCAGAGAAGTGACGTGGTCAGACTTGTGTCTTAGGAATGCAAATTCGAGCAGTTGTGCAAAGGGAAAAGAATCAGATTTCTGAACAGCCAAACCAGAACAAAGATATAATAATAATATCTAGGAGAGTGCCTGTGCTAACCCAGTTCTATGGATGAATGAGACACACAGGAGAAGCCTGAAGCAAGGGGTGCTAGTTAAACAAACAAACTGCTGCAATAAGCCAGGTATAAGATGACAAAAGTCTGGGTAAGGGTTGTGGCGGTGGCAATGAAGAGGAAAAGACCAATTTGAGAATCTAAAGCATCTGGCAACTGGCTGGATACAGGGGACAAGAGAAGGATAAGACACAGGCAACTCACAGGTTTTTATCCTCAGCAACTGAGTGAATGGCAATGGTATCGATAGGTACAGGAATAGGGATAGGGAGCAAAGATAATGAGCTCAATCTTAAACATGTTATGTTTGAGATGACAATAAGACACGCAAGTAGAGAGGCCAGCAGTCAGTTTGAAGCATGGAATTGGACCTCAGATTAGAGGATAGGCATGGAGACGTTATCAATGATAATCAACATTCACATGCACTTTAAGGTTTGCAAAGCATTTTACATACATTATCTCACTTGAAGCTATTAGTATCCCCTTTTTCAGAGGAGCAAATTGGTCTGAGAGAGGTTAGTTATCTAAGGTCACACAGCTAATAGTAAGTATTTAAGGCAGGATGTGAATCTGCCTCTCTCTCACTCCAAGTCTAGTGCTCCATCCATTTTTCCACCAAACTCATCAGTAGAGAGTGGTTGAAAGCACAAAAATGAGATACTCTCTAAGTGGAAATATATATATATATATGTATATGTATATATATAAATAAAATATATATATGTGTCTGTGTGTGTATACATATATAAATATATGTGTATATACATATATAATATACATATGTGTGTATACATATATATATATATATATATGGAGAGAGAGAGAGAGAGAGAAAGGACACAGTTACAATAAAGTCCATATTTACAAAGTCCAAGGTAGGCAATCATCTAAGGAAACATTAAAAAAAAATATTTAGTGAGATGAGAGAAGAATCAGAATAATATGCTATTATGAAAACCAAGAGAGGAAAGAGTTTTGAATGTGAGCAATGCAGTGTACACTTTTTTTCAAGTTTTGAATGATAATGGCCCCTAGATTTAAATATCACTCACTTACCTTTCTTTTGTCCCTTGAATGTCAAACTGGGCAACTTTTCCTAGGCTAATGGTACAGACACCAATTTAGGAACATAGTGGCTTACTGCAAGAGCATCTATACAGCAGCTCCATTTTCTTAAAATAGTTTAGCAAATTTCCTGCTGACAGCACTGAAATAATGCAAAAGATTGAATCATTTTCAATAGCATATTTTTAATGTCTTGCTAAAAGGTAATAAATATAGGATGGAAGGACAAGAGCATGGCTGAAAATACAGAAACATTTGAGTAGATAGGAGGGGGTGTGCTGAGAGAGCTTTTGTCAAATGGTTTCTGTCTTCTCAATAAAACAGAAGCCAAGGTCAGATGAGGAGAGTAAGTCAGCAGTGGAGGGGTGGAATTAAGAGGCTGAGAAGAGTTGGAAAAGTTTTAAGTAAATACTTGCTTTGGAAACTGGGATAGAGAATTGATGACAGTGAGGACCCAGTGGAGAGATTAAATAACATGAATTTGTGTATAATCTTATGGTTCCACATACATCTGAGAAAATACATGGTGCTATTTTGTAATATAAGGGCTTTAGACCACCATAAACCATAGCCATGATGCTAACAAAATAAAAGGTTATAAGGCTCTTCAAGGCATTTTAAAATTGCTATGAAAACCGGAGTTGTGTGTGTCTTAATATAATAACAGACCATTTGCATTGTCCTCCAGCCATACTTTTGCCTTTCACATAGTTAAATTAGATATCCTAGAACTGCAATAACACTCTTCAGAACTGAAAAAAAAAAAAGATGTAGAAAGCATTCTACCAGCAGCAGGAAAAAATACTCAAGTTAACAGGGGATGATAAAAACACATGTCTGATTTACATCACTTACGAGATCAGCCATCAATAAAACGTATTCTATTCTCTCTCAGAGGTCAATATGTAAATCCTCAATTGGGAAAAGACTTTAGAGATCAACTAGGCCAGCTCCGTCCTAATGGATATATCTCTTCTACAAGTCTACTCTCTGTCATTCAGCCATGAATTGAACATTTCTATTAAAGGAGAACTTGCTTCCTCATGAGGTAGTCCAATGCATATGCAAATCAAATGCAGTCACACTATTACTAAAATGGCTCTGTGATCTGATCCATATGGATACTCTCTCCAACAGAATGGTTAGATGACATTCAAACCATTTCTTCTCATCTTCTGTGATTCTAATTAATGTCATTTCATAAATCCTCAATAAAGGTACAATTGAATCTGTCAAACAAAAATCATTTATTAAGCACTCACTATGAGGCCAGGCCTAAGTGCTGGTCTCTATTAGCATATGATCTCTCAATGGGCATGGATGGATGGTGTAAAGAGTCACTATTTTGGGGGACCAAGAATAGATTGGAGTGAATTGGAAAGCCATTCTTACTAACACTAATGGAAGTGACCTTAACCTCTCAAAACTCAACATGGACAAGATAGAACTCATTGTTTTCCCCTTCAAACCCATCCATTTTCTAATCTTTCCTATTTCTGTTGAAGGCATCACCATCTTTCCAATCACCTAAGTTCGTATTCTTAGCATATTATTAAATCTTCACTTTCCTTCATTTCTCAAATGAATGAAAAAACATTTATTAGACACTTACTGTGTGCCAAGCACACAGTATGTATGTAAAATCAAAAGTGAATACAATCACGCTCACAGAACTTACATTCTATTGGGGGAAATATTACATTCTATTGGGAATTTGGGAGTATTTTGGTTTTGGAAAATTACTTTTAATTTTTTTTATTTGGAAAGAGTTGAATAGCACAAGATGAACAGACATGAATGAGTTATGATTACATCACCCTCTCCCCAAAACATAGCCCTGGTCTAAGCTTGCCTATGTCCAGGGCATGGCACCATTCCAGTCATCCAGGTCTGCAATTTTGGACCTCACCTTTTCACTCCATAGATCCAATTAGTTGCCAAATCTTGTCATTCCTACATTACATCTGCCTTCCTCTTTCCATTCACTCTAACACCATTTCTTCTCACCCTTTTTTGACTATTCAAATGAGCCACCTAATTGATCTCCCTACTTCAAGGCCCTCCCCTCTCAAATCTATGTTCGCCACAACTCCCAAAATGATGTTTGTATAGCACAGGCCAAACTATGTTACTTCTCTGAAAGATAAACTCTGGTATTTGCCTGTTTACCTTCAAATCAAATATGACCTCCTCCATTAGGCATGTAAAGCCCTTCACAATTTGGTTCCAACCCACCTCCCAGCCTCATTAGGCATTTGTTCCCTTCAAGTACCAGTCAAAGCAAACTGTCTTTCTTGTTGTTTCTCTCACATTACATTCTATCTCTCATCTCCAGGGTTTTGCAAAGGGGAGCTCTTACACCTTTAATGCTCTCCTAATTCTCTACAGCATTTTAAAATTCCTAATTTCCTTCAAAGTTCAGTTTATACACTTCCTACAAAAGGACTTTCCCTTTCTCTAGCAGCTCTTTATAAAGTCCTTTGTATTTATGTTGTAATCATTCCCAATTTATTTATTTATGTGTGTGTTGTCTCCTTTAGAATACAAGTTGTTTAAGGTCAGGGATTTTCATTTTTACTTTTGTATTACCAGCACCTAACATGCTGAACACATCCTAAAAGCTTAACAAATGCTTCTTCATTAAGATTTACTTCACCTTAATACAGCAAGAACAGGCAACAAGGATACAATGGCACTTAACTTCTCTGGAGATGTTTTCTGATCAGTTTTTTTCATTAGGGTTTGGTGACTCCCCGAGTCTTAGAGACCTACCAAGTCTAAGAGGCCTGGACTCCATATGACTAGAACATTTTATGCCTCTTGATGATCCAGAAACCATGGGAGGGAAGCTAGGAACTTTGTTATGGACCTACCCCATGCTGGGTGAGGGGGTGGGTGTGGAAGCAAGCTATATGTGGGAAGCTAAGGTCAATCAGGACCCAGATATACTATCATATACCACTCCTTATTGGCAAGGTCCTAAGAACCTGCCAGAGTAGTGGTGTCAAGCTCAAATAGAAATGGCAGCCCTAAACCACATATGAAGATCCCTACAGGCTACATATTGATTTAGAAAACCACATACTAACATTATCTGTGTTTTGTTATATGTTTATTTTGTTAAATATCTCCAAATTCCATTTTAATCTGATTCTGATCACACTTGGGAGTGTTGTGGGCCTAATGCAGCCTGTGGGCCACATATTTGATACCTCTACTCTGTCAAGCTTGGCCTGCTTACAATGTGAGACATATATCCATATAACCCTTTGAAGCTCTTCACTACAGTGTCAGTGTTAACAGTACCTGGGATGGGCCTTTTCACCTTGTGTCAAAGGCAGATTCACAGAGACATTTCTTCTCTTATATCCACTTGCCAATATCAAGTCATGCAAAGCCTTTTGTGGGATAGGTAATGCTGCTCAAGCCTGCTAATGATAAGGTAAGATGATTTAGTAGGGACTGACAAAACCTAATTACATTGATCTTCCTGTAACTAGTTCATAAGGTAAAATACAGGGCAAACCTCATGGAGTTAACCATCTACATATAGCACTATATGAAGACCATGAAGTGAGATAACTGCAACTCATCTGGAAGTTTTGATAGTTTTAATTTCCTCATGCGATTCATTCTTTATACCTTATCTAAGCCCTGTATGTGATATGGACAATGTTGCCTATAGGTTAAAGAAAGAATCTTTAATCATTTTCTGCCTTGATATTATAAGAGAAGAAGAAGATATCAAAAAGGAAAAAAAAAAAAAAACATGACTTAAGAGTTAAGCTTCAAGCCAACTTGAGATCTTACAATTACTAAAACATAACCAAAGCCTGTGTAAGGGCATTTATATTAAATTCATATGTGGATATTCAAATAGACCTGGAGGAAGTTCAGTACTTCCCTATTACCTCTCAGATCAAATTTAAAATATATCATTTAAAACTATCATCTTTGTTTGCTTTTTTTGTTGATACAACAATAGAAGTTCCAACCAATACATTTACAACTATTATGAATGCTTTAAGTATAACCTTTTACCCACTGGAAAACACTGGGAAGTCAACCACATATAACTTAATTCCCAAAATGAAATAGTTTGATCTTGTTGTTTTTCTTAAAGTAAGGTTTAATACACAATTAAGAATTAGAGCTTTTAACATATTTATCATTCCCCATCCCTTTTTGAGGACATATTTTATCCTCATATCATGGGAGATTAAAGACTTATTTAGATGGAAAGAATTTGAGGCCTTAAGGACATAATCTTATTCATGGATATATTACTAGTAAAACAATGAGCAAAAAGATGACAAATCTAATAACTCATTTGTCCAAGTTGTTTAGGTTAGGAAGTTCAAACAGTAATGACCACTAATTAAGGTGAGTAGAAATATAAATAGCAGGGTCCTTTATTTCTTTACTCTCCTTAAAGTAAGCTTAGTGATGTCCGGTGTTTGCAACAGTAAGATTCATTATATAATATTTGCAATTCATCTGCCTCAATCAGAAAAATTTCCTATGAAAGGAGAAGGAGAGACATGGTTGCAGCAATACCAATTTCCATCAAGCATAAGCCTAAAGGCTCAGGCTGATCTGTCATATGTATAACAGGACAAAACTCCCTCAGCTCTGTTTTATTTGAGGTAAATGTCATAAATACCTTTTGGAACAGGCAATCATGCAACAAATTTCCACATTATTCAAAGGGTCTCATAGCCAGGCTCATGATCAACCAGGTGGGAAATATCTCTATTCAGAAAAGAAATAGAACAGAGGGAAAACTAAGTCAAGAAGAATGGGTCATTACCTTCATAAGGCCATGTTCTCAACATTCCCAGTAGTGCACATTCACCTATCGAATTTTAGATGGAAAAATCAATCATTAGAAATTGAGAAAATAATCACATTCTGGGGATTTACAAATAAAGTGTTGCATGATAGTTCACTGAAACTTGGAAAGGTCCTGGTTATGAATAGACAGTGTAGCTTGATGCACTGCATATCAACCCCTAGGACAAAAGAGAAATCTTTTTAAACTTTGGTCTGGTGACCAAAGTTGACTTAAAGATGCAACTCTGCTATATACTACTCTAGATGCAATTTATTCAGTTAGTTTTCATAGATTTCATAATTAGTAGTCAGACAATTCATCATATAAATAATTTCTGTACCATAAGTAAAATTTTAGCCATCTTTCCTATGATTGTGAGTTTATTTTTTTTTAAACGACTGCTCAATTTTAAATCTTACTGCATGATTCCAGGTCCTTCTTCCACATCCATGGGAATATCACAGTCTGTGAAATAAAGCTTAGAAATCATGAGAAATCTAAAACTAACTTTAACTTCTAGGGGCTTTTCCTTTAATCTTAAAACCAGACAGGCATCTGGCTTCTTAGCCTGGGTAATACTAGGTAGCAGGGCACAGGAATTAGATTTCTCTTAATTCTAGCCCAAATTGCCATAAAAGATTAAAATAAAAGATGAACCCTCAGAATAAAGGGTTCTCTGAGCCCTTGCATTCTACTCCCCAGTCACTGTGAGCTACTCATCAAGGAACAGGTATAGCTCCCTAAGGCAAATAGTCCCAACTCTGGACAACGGTTCATCACAACAAGAACATATCAAGCACAAAAGATCTGTGAAAGTAAAAATAAAAGAAGACAGAAATTGAAAATGACATAGCTAGAGAGACAAAAAAGACTCAATTATCCCAAGGCAGGAAACTTAAGAAAAAAAAAGCAGATTATCCATTAAACAGTTCAACTAACCCTAACAGATTATGTTTGAGTTAGCCTCATCCCCAGTACAAAAAATCTGAGGAAAATTGCTCTTACCACCCTGCAGAACTTTGGAGACATTCAGATGCCAAGATGCTGATGTGGGTAAGAAATCTGATCTGGCAGGTGCCTCAGTGATCCTGGAATATGAAAGTCCTATCTGTCCCATCAGGTGTTCCAGTGAGTTTTGTTCATAATGGCAAATTGTTGAAGGATTTAAGATTCTCCCAGAGGAATAGTTGCTCCCATGTTGGTACATTTGACTACAAGTCAAATCAAGAAGCAAGGCTCAAAAATAAAGTGTCCCCTCCCCCACTCACCTCACCACACTCTGCCACCATCACTACAGAAATGGAAGGAGATCATACTGAACTGCAGAACATTTAAAATTTCTTTGTTTCATAGGTTTCCATGGCTAAATTTTTTTAGTCACCAAGTGGTCGATGCCTTGGGAAGGTGCTTCTTTCTGTGATTAGCTAGGCTGGTGCTCAAGAAACAGATTTGGACTATTCCTGGAGCCATATTTGAAGCCTTCCCATAAAGTCGTGTAATATAAAACACATTGAAATTATTTTCTCCAAGAAGCCCCCTCTCCTACCCCCAAACAGGGGCTACTTAAGGGTTCAAACCAAAGGACTAATTCTTGTCTTTACTCATTCATTACCTATGCTCTCTCTTCCCATGTAATTTGCATTTAATTTAGGATATGATTACATGCTCAGGTCTGGTGTATATGACAAAGATGTTGTAAGAACACACACACACACACACACACACACACACACACACACACACAAAACTATGATGATCTAGTTCCCAGAATTCTTCACACCATCTCAACACAACTCCAGATAATCAGGATGATTATCTGATCCTTTCAAAGAAGGAAGAATTACACTCACTATTATCTTTTTCTTGAGTTAGATGAACTGACTTCACTAATGTATAATTGTATGCCTCAAAGTATAGTAGTGATCTTAGGTTCTTGAAAGTTAGACTATAGAAACACGAACTCTAGAGTGAAGATCCCATGAGGCCAAAAAGACTTTAAGTAGGACTGGAGGTAGGAATAAGGAGAAATCTAAGGACAAAGTCAGCAGGACTTTTAAAGTTAGGTTATTTTTTCTAGATCTTTAATATAGAGAAAAGAGCATTTTTCCTACAATCCTGTAGACAATGCAAGTATTATTATGCCCATTTGGTAGATAAGAAAGTTAAAGTTCAGGGAGATTAAATAATGTTAAATAACAGTAAGTTATCTAAACTTTATTGCTTTTCCCACTACAGTCCTCTCTTAAAGATGTTGTTACTGATTCCTTTAAAATTGCACTCTTTGATGCAACAGTCTCAGGAAAACTAGAGTACCATCCATTTAGTTCTACACTTATTAAACATTTAGTACAGAGGTGGGGAACCTGCAGCCTTGATGCCACATGTGGCCCTCTAGGTCCTTGGGTGTGTCTTTTTGATGGAGTCCAAATTTTACAGAACAAATCTTTTTATTAAGGGGATTTGTTCTGTGAAGTTTGGATTCAAAGGGCTACACTTCAGGACCTAGAAGACCACATGTGACCTGAAGGTGGTGGGTTCCCTACCCCTGACCTAGTACTTGCAAAGCACTGGCTCTGGTTGTTGCCTTAATGATTCCCCTGTATATCTAATACTCTATAACACTTAGGTAGCATTTTAAGATTTCCCAAATACCTACATTAACTCATTTGATCAACAATGAAGTGAATCTAGATTAAGAGCAAAGCTGACCTGGATGTGGAGAAAGACCTTAGCCTTAACCCTTTTATAACAACAAGCCTAGTCCTATCTCTCCTTAATGGTCAGGCAAGACATCTACTCTGCCACCATACCAGTAATTAATCAACATTGCCTCTACCACTGTGAAGGGCTTGATGACCTACTGCCCTTTGGAACCACTCAGTCTTTCCTATGTTTCTAAATTGTGAACTGACCAAGCTAAGGCTCTCTTGCTTGACTACCACTCCCTACTGTCTTATACCAAACCATGTTGGCCCCATCCCTTCATTGTACCTGTGCAACTCTTCTCTGCCCTTCCATTGCACCCCCTGGAAACCTTGTTTTATTGTTAATAAACTGATCTTCATATTAGGCCTGCATCATGCCACCTAGAATTACTTGAGATATTCACATACATATACATACTGTGTACATGTGATATATATACTAAGTATATGAATATATGTATTTATGCATATGTTTGTGTATACATGTAATATACATATAAAGCATTTACTTATATGTATATAGTTATATAACAAACATATACATATATTTTATTTACTTATATGTATATATTCTGTTATATGTATTTATTTATATTGGGACAGCTAGGTAGTGCAGTGGATAGAGTGCCAGGTCTATAGTCAGGATGACCTGAGTTCAAATCTAACTTCAGATACATACTAGTTGTATGACTCTGGGCAAATCATTTAACTTCTGTTTGTCTCACTTTCCTTATCTATAAAATGGGGATAATAATAGCATTTACCTCACAGGGTTGTTATAAGGATAAAACAAGATAATAATTATAAAGTGCTTAGCACAGTGCCTGGCACATAGTAAGTACTATATAAAGGTTAGCTAGTATTAGTATTGTTATTGTAATTATTATTATTACTACTATTATTATATGTATATATACGATTTCCTTTCAATAGAATATAAGTTCTTTGAAGTGAGAGGCTATTTCATTTTATCTTTTTTGTACCCAGTGGTTAGCACAGTTCCTGATACAAAGTAGGCATTTGATAAATGTTTGTTGCATTTAAATATGGGCCTGGTAACAGACTAAAGTCTGTTATCTGAAGATTGCCCTTGTTCAGAAACGCAAGACACAAGGATGGCCACAACTCAAAAACACTGCTAACAAATAGAGGAGTTGTAATCTACATCAAAAAACTTCAAGATTTTTAAGAAAGAAGTGATTTAAGAGGCAACCTAATCCAACCTATACCAGAACAAGAATCGTGCATTGCATCATACATTTTCATCCAGTCTTCACGTAACTCAGAGTAGGATAGAAGGAGTGGCTCCGAGATAGCTGGCATTGCCTCCAGGTGAAGCTCATTCTACTTGTGGACAGTTCTAATTCTTAGGAAGTTTTCCTTGAATCAAGCTAAAATAAAAAATTCTCCAACTCTCTCTCACTATTCATAATTTGGCCCTTTGGAACCAAGTACAGCAGGTATAATCTCTCTTCTATATGGATGGCCTAACAACAATAATAACATTTACATAGGACTTTAAGATTTTCCAGGCACTTTTCAAATACCTCATTTTATTCTTACAACAATGGGAAAGGGGTGTGATTATTATTAGCATTTACAGATGAAGAAACTGAGGCAGAAAACTTAAATGACTTACTCAGAGTCACAGAGCTAATAAGTGTCAGAGGTCACATAGCAATTTAAAACTTTCTGGTTCCAGGTCCATTGTACCACCTTAATGCTTTAAGACAGCTATTACATCCTTCCCTAAGCCTACTTTTCTTCAGGCTAACTATCCCAAGTTCATTCAACTGATCTCTGCATGAGATGACCTCCAGCCCTACCACACTGGTCACCCTTTTCTGGACATTCTCCAACTTCCATCAAAGTCTTTAGTAAAATACGGTATCAAGAACAAAAGGAAATAGTCCAAGTGTGGTTTGAACCAAGTAATAAAGTAGAGCAAAAATATCACCTTCCTAGTTGTGGACTTTACGCCTCACTTTATGTAGTCTAAAATTAAATTAACTAAAGTGTAACTCGTCTTGAATTTGTAGTTGAACTCCCCTGATGTTTTTTACATGACCTGTTGTTTATCCATTTATCTCTTAATTTTTGCCTATAAATTTTTTTAACTTGAGAACTTTATATTATATCTATGAAATTTTTATCTTTTTTTAGATTTGACATCATTTGACTTAACATCATTTAGTATGCCAACCTCTCCAGGGTCATATGCAATAAGTGGATGGCTTCAAGTCCAAAGTTCATTCCACTGCTCCATGCTACATTCAAGTCTCCCAAGTCCCATTATAGTGCTGTAACTACCCTCATTCCATCTGCTTCCCAGTCACAAATGTCAATCACGGAATGACACAAAGTTCAACTTCACTGATCTATTTTTATTTCTTGAGGCTTTCCACTCTATTCATCCTAGGCTCCTCTATGAGCTTTTCCCATACAGCATCATGACTTGCCTCTCCTACTCCCCTCTGCCCCCCACCCTCCTCCCTCAACAACAAATGACTTTGGCCACTTCCTTGGGACAGTGACCATCAAATACATACAAAGAATTTAAAGTATCTTTTCAGCAGCAACCCCCGGACTCCAAGTACTTTTAGACAAGACAGAGAACATACCTCGGTAGGGATACCTTTCTCTCAGCTAAAGTTCTGTAGAACATAACAATCTACCCCAGTCTTAATCTTTCTTTTTTTAATCATAGTCACTGATAAAACCAGGAGTGATTTAGACTCCTCCATCCCTCAAGCAGGTGCAACATCTCAGAAACAGGTTTAGCTTTGGGGACATGTCAAAATGAGACAGAGTCAAAGTGTTGCTCTTAAGCCACAAAATGTTGCACAGCTAAAGAAAAGACCGTGGAAAGAGCAGTGACCCAGGAGTGCAGAGTAAAAATTTTTGTTCTGTACCCAACTATTGACCACTAAAAGATCTCTCTATCTCTGACATAATGCACATATCCCATTTCCCTTTTCCTTCGGATCTATTCTTCCCCTTTATCCAAATTTGCTTCTTTTGTGCAAACCCTCATTTCCTTACTCCTCTCATTCTTATCTATTATATAAAAGATGAATACAGACTCAACAATGGCAGAATTCAATGAAAACAGACCCCAAAATAACTTTTCTTCTCATTTATTATAAAAGAAGGTTGTTCCACGGGAAAATCTCAAGACCCTTGTAAACGTGCTCAATGTAGCTGAAGAGGAATAGGGAATAAAGCAAAAAAGCTTAGTCTTTCCTCCTGGGAGTTATGAAAGAGAAGATGAAGAATGGATTGGAAAGTGGAGAGATGAAGTAGGAAGCTCAGTTAGAAGACTAATTATGTAGGTGAGAGATATGAGGACCTGTACTAGGATGGTGACAGAATGGAGAGGAGAGATGTGATGGAGGAGGATAGAGGAAGAAGAAGAAAGAAAGAGCAGAAGGAAGATAATGATACAATTAAACTGGCCAGCCTCTTTCATTAGGCACTTATTTTGACAGCTTTGACTTACCTCATGAATTGAGGTACTACTGATAAATGAATTTCTACCTGTAGAAAAGAGGGTAAGTGATAGATCAAGCCATTGTCCTTATTATTCCATACAGAAACTTTAAGTGTAACCTCCATTTTGAAATATAACTTTCCTGACTAGAAAAAAAACTTTATTTTATGTATGGTTTATAATAAACATTTTTTGCTTGTACATAGAGTTAATTAATTTATTTGAAGCATAGCTACTTATAACCTCATAATTTGCACAATAAAATTCAACCATTTTTTTAAACTTTCTTTGTAACTTTTGCAAAAATGTTTTTTCTCCATTCAAAAAAATTATAGCTTCCTCTAAATCCTAGTAGACTGCCCACCCTGAGAAGACAATTATATCCCAAGGTAACTGAATGTATATCATCCTTAGGTTAATTACAAGGACATGCCTATCAAAGCTTTCATTCCAGAGAATAGCATCCTGTATTTGAAGCTACTCATAGTCTTAAATGCATACCAAGATCAAATTGTCTAAAACACTAAATTCTAAGAATTTAGACAGTCCAAGAACATAGCCATGTGTGCCCTGGTCAACTAGCACCTCTAAATTTTCTAAATCAATTTAAAAGTAAGACTCATGATAAGGAATGACATTAGGAAAAGAGCTTTTTATCTCTATATAAGCAAGAGCAATCTAGTATCAAATTGTTTTATTGCCAAAGACTCATCCTATGACCCTCATATGAATACTTGTGTTTAAACAGAGTGTTGAAAGCTGGAATAAGAAAAGGATCTTTATAAACTTGAAGGAGCATCCTCCTCAACTGGAAGGATGCAAGAGGACCCTGGAAGCTTCCATTTTCCCTGCACTCACTATCCATCTGACATCTAGCTGACTGTAACAGTCAGATCTAGAATATATGAGCTGTGTGTTAGATTTCACTTTCACCCTTTCAATGGAACTGAATTACCACAGAACTGTCTATTTTGAGAGCATTTGCTAATAAATGTTAGGGATTTAGTCAGTGAGAATAATCAATTATCCAATCTTTGAAATTAACCGAGGACACTCATATTCACATAATGCTTCAAAGTTGGCAAAGAACTTTGCTTATTTTATATTATTTGAGCCTCAACATAACCCTATAAAGTAAGTGCTATAGAAATTATGATCCTTATTTCACAAATTTGGAAATCTAGGTTCAGAGAGTTGAAGTAACTTACTAAGAGTCACACAGTTTATTCCTTTTAGAGACAGGATTTGAGTCTGTCTTCTGAATGTAACTTAGCACTCTCTTCACTACATCACATTCCCTTTCAGACTGTGAAAGAAGTTGCAGAGATAAAGAGTTTATAGGACTTGGTAACTGAGAAGTGCAAGAGAGGAAAAAGACAAAGATAAACCCAGGATTTCAAATACGGGGGAGTGGATATACATTGGTAACCACTGTCAAAACAGGAAATCAGAAGAAGTAGAAGGTTCGGGAGAAAGTTAATAACTCAGTTTTGGACATGATTAACTTTTGCAGCTAGTAAAAGATCCAGTTCTGAGATGCCTTATTGGCAGATGCTATTTAAGGCTGAGAAGAAAAGTCAGGTCAGAAGATACAGATTTCAGATCCTTGAATCGACAGAGGTGAATTAAATTGCGTATAGAAAAAGAGAATATATGAAAAAAAAATAAAGGTCCAAGATCACAATCTTGTGGAACATTTAATTTCAGGAATGGGATAAGGAAGAGATGCTTATGAAAGAAATAGCGAAATAGGAAGAGAGATGAGAGGAGAAACAGAAGTATGCATTATATCAGAAGCCAAGGGAGGAGTTGGTAGTCAATAATGTAAAAAACTGTAGAGAAGTTCAAGATGAGAACTAAGTAAATAAGTTTGGATTTATTGATAGGAAGGTTAGTTGTAATGCTGGAGAGAACTATTTCTATAGTATGGTGGTGAGAGAAGTAATTTTGTAATGAGTTAGATATAGAGTAAAAGGTGAAAAAGTGGCAATCACAGATATAAATAATTGTTTTCAAAAATTTCATCATTTTAAGGCAGAGGAGAAATGAAACAACATTTTGATGAGATAAAATTAAATTCAATTTTACAAGTAGTCAAAAAGTACCTGCTATATTCAAAGGAATGTTGTGGACTAAGATATAAAGATAAAACAAAGAGTACCTACCCTCAAGGAGCTAATTTTCTACTAATGGGGGGCTTTAATATTTAGATAGATAAAATAAAATATAATTTGAGAAGGGAGAGAGTACTACTAATTAACTGTTTGGGAAAAAACTTTTTTGTTGGTGCTTTTTTTTGACTGAGTCCTAACTTGCCCAGGTTGGAAATACTGCAGTCACTCACCAACCCAAACTCACTGCTCATTGGTACAGGGTCTTTGACCTGCCCCATTTCTATGATGAGCCAGCTGTCCCTCCCTAGGCAGCCTGGTAGTCTCCTATGCCAGACTTAGTGAGGACACCAGATCAATTCAGCCTGCTACAGTTCAGAACTCTCAAGCTCAAGCAACCCATCAGCCTTGGCCTCCTCTATTGAAGAGATTACATGCATGTGCCATCATGTCTGGCCTGCAACACTTTCTATAAGAGGTGATACCTGAAATGAGCCATGGAGAAAGCTAAGAATTTCAAAAGGGAGAGGGGTAGGAAAAGGGCATTCCAGACAAGCAAAAGATGGAATGCTAAGTTTGGGGATCAGTAAGAGGAGCAGTTGAGCTATAATGTAGAAAGTCCAAAGGAGAGTAATATGAAATAAATTTGGAAAGCAAAGGCTATTTCAGGATTTGGGACAGCTGAGCTTGTTTTTGTATAAATGAGAAAGAATCAATAGAGAAGAAGGAGATGTGCCCAACATGCAATATGATTTCTTATAGCAGAAGTCTCCATGTGTCATTGGAATATGTTGGAGCAGATGTCTCTAAAGATAACTGTCCTTGGTGTCTAAGGCACTCATTCTATCAAGAATGAAAAGATAGTCAACAGATTTTCAAGAACATTCATCAAGAAACTAGGAGCTAAGAAGAATGATTCTATATGGAGCCAACCATTGGGTGAATTCAGATCAAAGACAGTAGCAAAGGTCCACTCTTGTCAACAAGGCTTTGAAACTAGCAGTAAAGTAGGCGAAATTTGTCTCTGGCACATCCCCACATCCCCCTTTGTCATCCTTTTAAAGTATCATGCCCTTCAGGTAGCTAGTGCTCTTTTCTTCCCTGAGAACCATTCACTATGACATTGTAAAATTTGACCACCTCAGTAGCACTTCATGCTCTAGAATCTTTGATTCCCAATTCCCTCCTTGAAGTTTACTTATCCTGTTTCCCATACCATAAGGCCTTGTTTATTTTTGATAGGTTACTTTACCACTGGGAAAATAAGATGGTTGCATTTTACAATGGGATTCATAGAGCCAGTTCCTTAACTTAAAAGAATAATTATGGTAATGAAAATTCCAAGTACAATTGTAAGTCCATAGAGGAGAGGTTTTGGAGGAAAAGAGATCCTCTAGGACCATGCTTCCAGATATGGGGATAATCTGATTCCAGGGTCTGGCTCTAATAGATGATTAGCATTTCCTTTGCCATGTCCTGTGCCTCCCAGTTAACTATGTAGCCTATGGCCTAGTCCCCTCACAGGGGATCCCCAAATGGGATCACATGAACTGGCTTCAAACCTGGGAACTGACCTCAAGGTTACAAATTTCTATCTTTTATTTATTGTCCACACATATAGTGCAATTAGGTAAATCTCCTAGTATACTTATGGTATGACTCATTTCTAATTGCTCAAAATGTGGATTATAGAGTTCCTAGTTCCCAATTATACACTCAAGTTACAATAGCTTTTATTTCATCTACAGAAAGCAAATAAATGACTCCCAAGAGCTCATAAAAAGATTCAGAAATACAAAAAACAATTAGCGCTTCAGCTCCTCCTGAAAAGGAACTGAACTTGGAGTTCCTGTTAGGGCAATCCTTTGACATTCTGCTGTGTCCTCTTTTTCTCAAAGAGTCTTACACGTCCTTTCCCCCTCCAAAATTATAAAGGTAGCTGGGTGGCACAGTGGATAGAGTGCTAGGCCTGGAGCCAGGAAGACCTGAGTTCAAATCCAGCTTCGGGTACTAACTAGTTCTGTGACCTTGAGCAAGTCATTTAACTTCCAGTTGAGAAAACTGAGGCATACAGTCAAGGGTTGTTGTGAGGATCACATGAGATATGTAAAGTACCTAGCACAGTGCCTGGCACAGAGTAGGTACTATATAAATGCTATATAGTAGTAGTATGTGTTTTGGAGGATACTGAACAAACATTTACCTTCCCACCATAGCTTCCTTGTTTGTGTAACTCACTGACCTTGCTCTAAGTGGAAAATCCTCTTCTTTCTCTGTGGAATGCAGTGTAACAGGAACTTTCCTCTTATATCTGGAAAATCAACTGCCCAGGTTCTTGAACTCAATAATCCTTAAGCTTGAGGTTATCCAAGAGGCAAATCACTCTTGGACTTAGTAGGAAAGCACTGTCTACTTCTGTCATGTGCTTTAGTTCAGAGTCTACTCCTAGGTCGCTGGTCTTTAACTTCTGCTCAGAAAGACAAACAGGAAAGATGGAGTTTGCCAGGAGCTTGGGGCACAGGAACACTCCCCTCAAGCCAAATGCTTTCATGGTTAATGGTCATTAGTGATTCCTTAGGGTGGGGTGGGAGGGAAGAGGGAGTGAGGAACTGCCCATAGACACAGATCTTTCTTTGTCCAGCCAGAACAATGCTAGATTCAGGTCTGTCTACTGAAGGTGACAAGGAGAGCATGGCCAGCTGCTTTTTTATAGGCCATGGGAATAAGTGACTAATTCTCAATCAATCTTCAGAAGACAGGCCCAGTATTTGAAAATCAGGAAAGCATGCTCATAATTCAGTGGGGCTGCTACCTAAATGCCTCCAAACCAAAGGGTCCACACTCTGTAATACTGTTAGTTTAACTAGGGAACTCATGAAGTAAATCAGGGACCCTTGATACTTCTGAGACACTTTACCACTTCACTGTAGCACTTGCCAATTGGTGTGTTTTATAAGCAATAATTACTCCTCAGCCTGGCTATGCATGGTAAGTTAGCCTTAAAATCCCAGTCTTGCAGATGGGGCAATGTTGCATGGAAAATAATTGGCAGCACTGGGAATAGAACTCTTTAATTCCTGATAACCAGCTCTGAGCTCTGTCCACAGGGAATGCTTAGTGATTATAAATAGAGGACAAAAAGGACAGGTTTGAACAAATGACCTCTATTGCTTGTCACTTATTTTAATACTTCTGTGTTCAGTCCTTTCCCCAGAGGAAATGGTTTCCTTACTAAAAATATATTCTCCACAAGGTCTGTGTGGTTCTACAAAATATCAGACAAGAGTAGGAACATACCAAGGGACAGTACCATTTTGCTAGTAACTAATCACTTATCTATTCTGTCTGTGGAGGATAAGATAATCTTGATTCTAATATATTCAGTAAGTACTTTTCATATCAAATGTAGTGGCAAAGGACGCTTTTTTTTTTAACCCACTGAGATTAGAAAATCAACAGAAAACCTAGCAGTCCCATTTTAATATTCGTTAGAAATAGTCCTGTAACTTTTTTGCACAGGCAAATGCTTAATAAATACTTAAGTTTTTACTGCCCTAATTTTTTATACTATGTCTTCTATGTTAAGTATTATGAGACTCAGAAATAATCAGTGTCAGCAAATGTACATCATCTCCTAAATTCACAGCTGGAGCATCATGATATTACCTCTGTCTACTCAATATGCCTCCAATAAGTCTTTCTACAGTGCCTCATTGGGGCATGGAGGTGACCTTAGGTACTCCAGTGGAGGAACACTGGCTCTGGAAGATTATGCCATGCTGCAAAGGTTTCAATATAGCCCTGGAAACAGAGTGAGTCAGTTTCCCAAGGAATAATCTATCTCCTACAGAGAAGCACATTACCAGAAGGCTAACCACCTGAATTTTATTGACCACAGGAACCTATGAAACAAAGAAAAATACAAAATGGCTCTCCATCCTGTACAGTCCACATCCACTTCAATAGGGACAGTGGGAGAATGGCAGCAAAGGGGGCAGAGTTTGTTTTTAGACCAAAGTCAAAACCTGATTCGACTGTAAACTCAGAGATTTTTAAAATCTTGTGAAAATAGATAATGGATAATTATGAGCAGTACTGTCTCATAAAGCAGAGAGTAGCATTACAGAATAAAACTAGTTTAAAGAAAGGTTGGGCAGAGACCTAACTATCCCAAAGGAATTCAAGAATGAAATGGAAGGAATACTATAAACAGAAGAAAAAAAAAATGGAAATTATTTAGAAAAAAAATTATAACAAACTGTTTCCTTCATCAAGGGCAGTGAAACCGAAACATTTGAACCCTAATTTCATAGTCCCAGAAGTGCTTAAAGAAGAGGTAGAAATGGCAATAAAGAGAACAAAGATTGTAAAAATGAGCCAAATGGACCAAGAGTACAAAGTGTCTCAAAAGTCAGAGTACAGTTTTAAGCTTTAAACTTTACTAAGACTTTTGGGACATCCTGTATATAAAGGAGATACATGTTGGAGGTAACTGAACTGTGAGGGTATCAAGGGACTGATATACAGGATAGCTAAAGTAGTGGAAGATACCAAAGGTGTAGGGGAAAAAAAACCCAGACCCTATCAATATTGTAAAGGTGAGTAAGAGAATATCAGTAACAACCAACTTGCATACTTACCCTTCCAACTGTAAAACATCTTTATGAGAGTCATATGTCCCTGAAGCATTAAAAATGAATATCATACAAAGCACAATGGAGAGGTGTATGGTGGGCATGAGCAGACTGCAACATATAACCAGTGAGGATCTCTGAAAAAGAATAGGAGTAAAAGATTCCATTAAAAAATTATATGATAGGTAGAGAAAATGAGTTGTTTATGTAATAAGAATGAGGGATAACAAGTGGGGAGCATGGACACAAGGCACAGGATGAAGAAGCATGAGTAGTTTGTAATCTGCATTATTGGAAGTTATTTCCTAGTTGATTCAATCACTCACTCATTTAAAAATCTAAGTATTCAGTGTAGAAATGTTCTGAGTTACAATCACAACTACAATCAAGAGAAAGCTGACTATAAGAAACATATGGAGATAAGGATGACAAACAGATCTGAGTCACATTTAGAATCTACAGAGTACATACTAGTATTGGTTCGAAGTTATTCAGCCAAAATCAGCCTCCCTACAGTTTCCTCTCGACAAACTTCTCTTCTCTCTAAGATGCAGATCAAGCACTGTCTACGTCAGGATTGCACAACATAGTACCCGAGGGGCATTTGTAGCCCATCAAAGGATTTCTGAGGCCAGTGAAAAATCTAGGGTGGCCACTGCCCACTCTCCCGTTCATCATGTGACCTGTAGCAACCAACCATCGTCAGTGTGTCTCTAGTCTAACTTGTTTGCAGCCCAAATAAGTTTACAAGTTGTGCAGGGCTGATCTATGTGAATCCTTTCCTCTTCTCCCCATATGTTAGCGCCCTCCCTCCCAAACTACCTTATGTTCATTCTCTTTGTGTTTAAATGGTATATAATTATATATGTCCTTATTTTCTCCCCCATTAGATTATAAGCTCTTTGTGAGTAGATTGATGATTCACTTTTGTATTTGTATTTCCGACACCCAGCACATAGGTGCCTGGTTGGTATGTGATAGGTACTTCATAAGTGCTTGGAATTTCACAACCCTTGGAGTCAGCTCAATTTTACCTGTTGCTTTGAGTTCTCCTCTCTGGGGCCAAACAAATGAAATGTAACCTCTTTTGCACTTGACTATCTCAACTACTTAAATAAAGCTAACATAACCTTCCTCCCTCCAATCAAATCTGCTCCTCTTCCTAACTACCTTATTTTAATCAATATTACCACCATTCCCCCAGACTCCTGTGTTCAGAATCCTATTGACTTTTCACCTCCTACATCCAATTGATCTCCAAGCCTTTTCTATTCTGCCTTCACAATATCTCTCATAATTTGCACCTTCCTATGTAAGAGGCAGCATAGTATAGACGAATATTGTTGTGCTTAAGATTAGGAAACCTGAATTTAAAAATTGTATTAAGATCAATCTTGTAGGAGAGTTGGACACAAGAAGGAGGATCTCTACAAGAAGAGAGTCTGCTGGACACTGTTTGAACAGCACTTAGACCAGAAAATTTCACCAGATGATGTCCAGAGTGTCACACAGCTATATGAGAAGAGACTTCTGAAGCTTTAAATGGATAATTTATCATTACTTTTGAGTCTCTGTATCTGTACTTAATAAGGAAACTGCCCCCTTTTTAATTTGTAAATGCGTCGGTCAATTTCTCTCTTCCTTCCCCATATTGTTTTAAGTCCCCGAAATCCCCTGATGAAATGTTGTCCAGCAGCACAGCCCCAGAAACAACCATCACTAAGGCATAGCAAGGCTTAACCATTTTAGCTGAGGAGTTGGCAGAGAACTCTGGGATAGAAAATTAATTAAAGAGATGGTTAGAATCTTGGTTTGGCAAATGGAAAGGAATGGTTGTATCCATTATCACTAAACTAATTGTGGCTGCAGGAGTTAAATGCTGTAGGATGTTGTATAGTTCCATGCATTAGAGGACTGGTACAATGATTAATAGAGATATCTCTCACTAAGATTATCCCAGTAGGATCTACAGTAGGAGTTCAGATGGCAAGCTCTGGAATATAAAAGGATGATGATTGAAAGTACCAATGAGACTTCCCCCAGTGATGCCAAATCATGTTAAAGAGATTAGAGGATAAGAAAATTGGGAACGGGTGGAAGCCAAATATTTACTAGAAAAGAAAAAGGGGGAAATTGTGGGAAAGGTTTAGAGGTTAGGATTCCACAGCAGAACATGGGACTTCTGAGGAGGACTTCCAAGATCTTGTGGATAGCCCCTCAACCAATCAGAAAGTGCCCCAAACATTCTGCAAAACAACTAGTTCCTTAAGAAAGAGCCCTGGAGGCTAAACTGGTTGTAACCCATTGGGGTCAAGGACAGGGTAAAGGCTTTTCTCCACTTTGCTTGCTTATTAAACTTATTGAATATTAACCAACACACCCAAGGGCAGAGATAGCCACCATTTTTGAACATGGGACATATGATCCAGGAGGGGAACTATGATAAGGAGTAACATGCAGGAACATGGAATGGGCAGTTCAGGAAAAGTGTAACCCAGATGAGCTGGTCCAATCCCAATTCAAATGGGAGGAGTATGGATCTTACTAATCATTAAATGGTTGATTCTACCTCTGCACCGACACGCAAGTGCCACTAGTGTGTGATGTGCCAGCTTCTCGCAAGAAGTGCAATGAAGGCTTTTCTTCATTCAAAAAAAAAAAAAAAAATTAAGAAACCTGGGTTTGGATCCTAGCCCTGACACTTAAAAGCCATGTGACCATAGGCAAATGACTACACTTATCTGAGCCTCACATTCCTCATCAGTAAAATAAGAATAGTATTTCTTGAACTATGTACATTACAGAGTTGCTGTTGTTTAGAAAGTGTTTTGTAAATCTCAAAGCATCATATAGGTGGGAGTTGATATTATTTATATCCACTACTACTGCCCAAGTACAGGCCCTCACTACAATCTGCCTGAATTATTATAATAGCCTCATCACAGGTCTTCTCACTTCAAATCTTAACCTTCTCCATTCATCCTTCACATTCCTGCCAGATTAGTCTTCTTTACATACAAATGTCATCATGGCATCTAATCCTTTACTCAAAATATGTTAGTGACCACTGCCTGCTCAATAAAAGTTACAGTTTCTAGACTGCCATTCAAGGCCTACCATAATCTAGGGTCATCCTGTTTTTTTAGACTTCTCTCACTCTATAACCCTCCATATATTATATTTTACAACCCAATCAAACTAGATTCCTGGCCATCCAGTACTTTCCTGCCTCTAGGTCTGCTAATACCAGTTCCTGTCTTAAGATTGTTCTCCCCCTCACCTCCTCTACCTCTTGAAAATCCTCCCTCCCCCATCCCCCCTCATTTCTTAAGACTCAGCTCAAATGCTGCCTCTTTTGTGAACCGGTCAGGATAGATCTTTACCTGACTTGAACCCCATGGTGCCTTTGTACCTTTCATGCAACTATTTTTATTATAACTACTGTGAATTTTTCATGCCTCTCTGATAGACTATAAACTCCATAAGGTCAGTAATTGTGCCTTATTTAATCTTTGCCTCCTCCTCAGTGATCTGAGTATGATAGTCATTTCATAAAAGTTTGTTGAAATTGCTGAAGTAAACATAATCTATTATTAGCTGCCATTTATATAACACTTTAAGATTTGTAAAGGGTTTTGCCAATATTATTTCATTTGATCCTCACAACAACCCTAGGAGGTAGATGCTATTATTATTGTTCTTATTTTACAGGTGAAGAAAATGAGGCATATAGATAAGAAATGACTTGCCTGGGGTCACCCAGCTAGTAACTTTTGGAGGTTGAATTTGAACTCAGATCTTCTTGACTCCAGGCTCAACACATCCACTCTATCTTCTCTGTGCCACTACAAATGAGAAAGAATAGCATAACTATGGTGGCTGTAATTACACCAAAAAAGAAAAAAAAACAAATATCTATTAATGCTATATAACAGTAGGGGAAACAAAAAAAAATGGAACTTTCCTACGGTGGTGGTGAGGGATTAATCATACTGCCATGTGACCAAAATTGAAAAAAATATTTTGTTTATATGATGAGAAAAAATAACAAATGCAGCTCAACACAAGCATCAAGATTAAAGCCACCAAAACATTTGCATTAGTAACACAAATATATTCACTTGGTATCTTATACAGATGGCAAAGCCACTGTATGTAATAACAGTGATAGATTGTATTTATTTGTTGGTTGTTTTTTGTTTGTTTGTTTTTGTAGAGAGAGCTGGGGCCTTAACAAAAAGTAAAGGGAGAAAGTGTTTTTGTAAATACTATCAGTTGCTGAAAATGAGGAGATTAGAAGAACAAAGTCAGTGTCCAAATTAATTTATAGAGCGTGACCCAAGTTAAACAAAAACACTGACTTTTGTATATTGATTATTGTTTTCAAGAAGTTTTGCTAGGTAAATTATAAATTGAGATAATTTTTGTGGCCAAAACCAATTGTAACTGTGGCTCAAAAGCAAACAACTGAGGGTGGAGCCAAGATGGCAGAGTAAAAGCAGTGACTTGCTTAAGCTCTCCCCCAAATCCCTCCAGATACCTGTAAAAAATGGCTCTAAACAAATTATAGAGCAGCAGAACCCACAAAAAGGCAGTGAAACAAATTTCCAGCCCAAGACTACCTGGATGGTTGATGTGAAAGGTCTATTGCGCTGGGCTGAGAGAGAAACGCAGTTCAGCATGGGTGAGCAGGCCTCAGCGAAACTGGAGCAGGCATCAGGGGACTGAAACATGAGCAGCTGTGGTGGTTTCCAGACTTCTCAACCCACAAACGCCAAATACAACTTAGAAGGTCAATAGGAAAAGTCTGTGACCACAGTGAGAGAGAAGCTTGGTCCCAACCCCAGTCCCAGCGCAGCCCTGGGGCAGCAGCTACTTCCAAAGCTTTAGGCCCACAGACTGAGGGAGAATTGAGTGGCTGATCACAGGGGGATTGCAGGGATCTCTTTGCTGGTGCTGAGGCAGGATTCTCTTGCTTTGCCTGTGTTTAGATCTAGGTGACAGTTCTAGGTGGTGATCCTGGGGCGAGGAGGAGTGCTGGCCTGGTGGAGCTTTCAGTAGTGGTGGAGAGGAAATCCTCCTCACAGTTCCAAGGCAGAAAAGAGTGCTTGTGGTCACTCATAGACCAGAGCACAGGCCAGGAAAGGAGTAAATGCCTCGCCCTTGATCTTGAAGAACTGAAAATTTACAGGTCCCTAGAAGTATCTCTGAAAATAGCTGCACAAAACCCCCGAAACTTGAGACAATATATTCTCCACACTGGAAGCAGACTCCTACCTTAACAAAGAGTTTATAACTCAAGTAATTAGCTGGGATCATGAGCAAATTGTGCAAAATAGTCAGACCATAGAATCTTTCTTTAGTAACAAAGAAGATCAAAACATACAACCGGAAGAAGACAACAAAGTCAAAACTCCTACATCCAAAGCCTCCAAGAAAAACATGAATCAATTCTGGGCTATGGAAGAGCTCAAAAAGGATTTTTTTTTTTGGTGAGGCAATCAGGGTTAAGTGATTTGCCCAGGGTCACACAGCTAGTAAGTGTCATGTGTCTGAGCCCAGATTTGAACTCAGGTCCTCCTGACTCCAAGGCTGGAGCTCTATCTACCACGCCACCTAGATGCCCTTCAAAAAGGATTTTGAGAAGCAAGTAAGAGAAGCAGAGGAAAAAGTGGGAAGAGAAATGAGAGTGATGTAAGAAAATCATGAAAAACAAGTCAACAGCTTGCTTAAAGGAGACCCCAAAAAAATACTGAAGAAAATAACACCTTAAAAAATAGCTTAACCCAAATGGCAAAAGAAGTCCAAAAAGTCAATGAGAAGAAGAATGCCTTCAAAAGCAGAATTGGCTAAATAGAAAAGGAAGTCCAAAAGCTCACTGAAGAAAATACTTCCTTAAAAATTAGAATGGAGCAAATGGAAGCTAATGACTTTATGAGAAATCAAGACATTGTAAAAATTAGCAAATGGAAGCTAATGACTATGAGAAATCAAGACATTGTAAAAAAAAAAATCAAGACATTCAAAAGAATGAAAAAATAGAAAACAATGTGAAATATCTCATTGGAAAAACAACTGACCTGGAAATAGATCCAGGAGAGATAATTTAAATATTATCAGACTATCTGAAAGCCATGATCAAAAAAAAAAAGAGCCTAGACATCATCTTTCAAGAAATTATCAAGGAAAACTGCCCTGATACTCTAGAACCAGAGGGTAAAATAGAAATTGAAAGAAATACCAATGATTTATGTGGGTTTATTTTATATCCCACAATTTTATTAAAGTCATTAATTGTTTCAAAAAGTTTTTTAGTTGATTCTCTAAGTATACCATCATCTGCAAAGAGGGATAGGTTTTGTTTTTTTCCTTATTGCCCATTCTTACTCTTTCTGTTTCTTTTTCTTATTGCTAAAGGTAACATTCTTAGTACAATATTGAATAATATTGGGAGTTGGGGCTAACTTGGGAATAACATCCCTTTCCTCAAAAGAGTGCCACTTTAGTTCACCTTTTCTATCAGCTGGAGATGAAACAATAAGAAGGATTTTTAACTTTTTAGAGTAATAATAATGAATACATGTTTCTGTATACCTCCTTCTAATACTTGGCTTCTTATCTCCGTTATCCCTATTTTCTGCATAATCTTTCAGCCTTCAACCTATTCGCTAATTATCAATTAAAGTGCTAGGAGAAATTGACAAAAAAAAAAAAAACTCTTATGTTACTAGCCACTCTCTAGGTCTCAGTTTCCTCATCTGTAAAATGAGGAGATTTATATGAGGAGATAATAACTATGGGTCCTTGCAGTTCTAAAATTGTATAACCCTGTGAAATAGGCACTCACATTGCTAATGCTAGATAAACATCAGTGTTTCAGAGAGACAACTTTTTGAAAACATTTCATAAGAAACAGTCTTTACAAAATATAGACTGTTAGAAATCAATTGAATTCAGGTCAAGGTGTTGTACATGCACACAAGAGTCCAAAGAAAGCTTTTCAAGAAGCTTAAAAAAAAAAAACACAAGCTTGCATTTTCCTACATTCAGGACATCTTTTCAGAATTTGAACCTAGAACTAGAAAAAAATAGTATGGCTAGCTAATTTACAAGCCAAGATTAATGATCATTCTTTGTGAGTAATGCTGTGGTATGTAAATCAGAACTACAGCAAAAAGAAAATGAGAGTTACTCTTTTATTTTTGCAATTTGAAGCAAAGGGTGCTCATATAATGAAAGCCTCTGGAACAATGCAAATTGTTCATTTAAAATGTTTCAAAGGGCTATTCACTGCATTTCCATTAAGAAAATCAAACTGCTGTTACCTAATAATGTTAAAAGACCTTTGCCGGAAACCAAAGGATGGCTGCTTTTATGCTTGCTTCAGTTTTTGAAAACCAGCTGATCTTGTTTTGTGCAGGTGTGCTTTTGCTGAGTAAGTCTTTGCTTCCACCATCAAGGGGACAAAATAGAATGTGCTTTATTGTGCAAAAAAAAAAAAAAAAGGTAAAAACAACCAAACCAAAGAAATACTCTTTTCCTCCATCAGCATGTACCAACTAAAAATTCTCATTTAATCACTTTAGGAGACTTTTTTTTTCACACTCCCAAATCTAGTAGCAATTATATTGTGTCAATGTAAAAATGACTCAACATTTATATACAATAGCATTCTATGAAACCAATCTTTTGTAACTATTATTAAAAAATCAGGAACCAATTCCATGTTTCAGAAGCAATCTACAGAAATTATATAGGAAAGTAGCATATAAAGAATGGTAAAATATATATATCTATATATGTATATACATATATATACATATATATGCATATATATACATACATACATACATATATAGATATAGATATATATATACAGTTTAGAGATGAAGCACAGCTTTGTACTTTTAGGGGATAGCATAAGAAAAAAAATAAAAAATTTAATTTTAAAAGGAAGGTTAGCTTTTAAATTTCTACTACTGTAAAGAATTCTCCAAAGAATTTTTTATGAAAGACAATGTACATGAGTGTTATTGAATTTTACTATGGTAAATTGTCCCACCTGTGGTCTAGGGAGGGGGTTGGTTCAGGAGCCTGGATCATATAGGTCATTACAGGCAATAGGCAAACCACTCTAACATCTTTGTCAAGTACTTTTCCCAAATTGGGTCTAAATATTAAATACTAAATCACTAATTATGTAGCAGCTAATAACAGTATGATCTTCAGCATAGGAAATATGTCCCTAATAAAATACTATGGTCATGAACAACCTTCCCCTTCATTCCAAATTGTGTATCTCTTTTTCTCCTCCTTTCAACCAGTCTTTCCATCAGCCCTCAAACAACAGAGAAGGTGGGTCCCTAAAGTTGTCTTGCTGAACTAGGAAATGGCATAAAAGCCAAAAATAAAATTCTAAGTTGTACGGACCAGTCAAGCACTATTAAACATTGCTTATAACCCACTGTTATACACTTCAGAAAGTAAGTATTATCCATGTCAAATGTTCTCTGTACTTTTATTTGACATCATCTTTCTCACTGTCCTTGTACTGCCAAGAGTATTATTGTTCATCCTTTGTACTTGAAGAGGACCAAAATGGTATCATGATGTTGGGATCAAAGTACAGTGTGTTTGACTGTGGCTATTCAGCCCAATACAAGCTCAGAAGGCTCTACCACAGGTCAGGCATAGACAGTCGGTTTGAACATTTGGGATGGATATGTCTCTAGATTTGATCACTTCATGCTTCCTTTGTGCTATTATAATTCTTGTTTGCTCATAGAGCACAGTGCCTTCTTTGATGTGGGCATGCCATGCTGAGTGGTCCTGTGCCAGCATCTTCCATGTCTCACAAATTGACTCTAAAGTCCTCAGAGAGACCTTGAGACTATCCTTGCACTGATTCTTCTGACCTCCATGTGAGTGCTTGCCTTATGAGTGTTCTCTGTAAAATAATCTTTTAGGTAAACATTATGTTTGGCATTTGGGCTGTGTGTAGCCCATCGGAGTTGTGCTCTCTGCAGTAGAGTTTGAATGCTTGGCAGTTCAGCTAAAGAAAGGACCTCAGTATCCAGTAACTTATCCTGCCAGGTAATCTTCAGAATCTTCCTAAGACAATTCAAACAGAAACGGTTTAATTTTCTGGCATGGCTCTAGTAGATTGCCCAGGTTTCACAGGCATACAACAATGAAGTCACCACAACGGCTCTGCAGACCTTCAGTTTGGTGTATAGTCTAATACCTCTTCAAACACCTAGGGCAACTAGGTGGTGCAGTGGATAGAGTGCCAGGCCTGGAGTCAAGAAGACTCCTCTTCCCGACTTCAATTCTAGCCTTAGACACTTACTAGCTGTGTAACCCTGGGGAAGTCACTTAACCCTGTTTGCCTCAGTTTTCTCATCTGTAAAATGGGGTGGAGAAGGAAATTGCAAAACAATCTAATATCTCTGCCAAAAAAAAAACAAAAAAACCTCCAAATGGAGTCACAAAGGGTTGGCAATGACTGAAGAACAACAACTAATACCTCTTCTTTCCCATCCTTTCTTTTGGAGCCTCCCAAATGTTGAGCTAGCTTTGGCAATGTATGCTGTGCAAAAGTTCACTTACCTTGGCAGCATACTTTCCAGGGATGTACAGATGATGAGTTGATGTCAATAGTATTGAGCATTGACAGAACAGTCAAGTAGGTAATTTTTGTTGTAAGTATCCCTTGTCTTCCCTTTCTGTACCTTTCCCATATTCTCCCTATACAATGCTCAATTCCTCCTTGCACCTAGTAAGTATTTTTAAAATGCTTTTGAATTGAATTGATTAGTAGATCAGGTTAAAGAGCTCACATTTATCTTATCCTAGAAGCACTACGAAGCCACTGAAGCATTTTAAGCAGGAATGTGACAGTCAACCCATTACATTAGGAACATTTGTTGCCATCTGTAGAAAAACTCAGAATCATAGAATTACAGATTTGGAAGGCACCTAGAGGGCTACCTAACTCACCCCATTTCTGAAGCAAGAATCATTTAACAACTTCATCATCAGTTGGTCATGCAGACAGCATATTTAACAGGCAAGATTTGAGCTAAGGTCTTTCTGAAGAAGAGGCTGATGCTTTATCCCCTGTACTGTGCTGTTGTTCATCTTTATTTTCTTATACAAGCTGAAATCTGTAATTTTCATCTATTGTTAATGGGAAGTATTCCAGTGGCTAGCTGAGCACCTGAGATCACAGGGGCTGGCAACCTGTAGTAAACCCATTCTCTGTTCCTTTATCTGCCCTCTCAATTGCCTTGTGTTTGTTCATTGATCTAAGATGGCTTGGCTTCTCAATAGGGGAAGTAAGGCCTTTCACCTACTAGCTCTTCACCCCCACATGGCTACTCCAAGGAAAATTGCTATTTGTAGAATTGCTAACCATAAAAGTGGTTATGGGATCAAGGTCTAGGGTTTTCCCCAGCAAAGAAAAAAAAATTTGAATTTAAATAAAAAATTTGAAAGAAAATTTTAAAATTCACAAATATGAATCAGATATGGAGCAGGGAGTTTATTCCCATGAAGAGAAGGGAAGGCTAAGCAATAAGGAATGATAGCATGATTACAACAGAATCTAGTGCGTTATCACTATTAGAATAATCAATTGAGTGGCTAATATTTGTTACAATAGGCCTTCTTACAACACAGTGTTTGCAAACCTGGTAATTGGCTACTTTACATTTCACCTCTGCACTGGGATTGTCCAATTTATTAGCCAAGCAAGATCCAAATGGGATCTACTTTTCTGGAAAACTCCCTTTCTAATGTCAATGATTTTTCTCATCTAAAACCTGATTCTGCTACTGATACTGAAACCACAACCACTTTAGCAGACATTGTCTTATCACCACTGCTTACAGGCCTTCCATGTGTTATGGACAGCAAAGATATCTTTGCATGCTTAAGTATCTATGTGATACTGTGTGGACAGAGGTTATCTGCAACTTGATGGGCAGAGAGGGGGGTTGAGCAAAGACCATTTACATTAAGCTTCAATCAGACTCCAATTTCTACACACTTGCTTGTTCTGCCTTCTAGATCCAAGCAAAGCCCTCTTGTTAGTCCCCTCTCTCATAACTATCCACCTCTTTATCCACTAGATTCTTGTTGATGACCTATAAACATTTCCAGCTCTCCTTTGTCCAAAAAAAACAAAAACAAAAACAAAAACCAAATCCATTCATTTTTTCGTGCCAGCCCCTCAAGTGGCCATACTTTTTCATTTCTCCTTTTCATGTCCAAACCTTGGAAAACCTGTCCTCATTCATTGCCTTCTCTTATTTACCTCACCCCCTCCCAATTCTCTTCACAAACTCTCATGGATCTGATCCCACTAGTCAATCAAAACTATTCTCTTCTAGATTTCCTAACTTCCAAATATAATGGCCTTTCTATAGTATTCATTCTTTTAGTCCATCTGCACCTTTTGAACTCTTTGACTGCACCCTCTTCCTAGATGCTTTCTCATTCCTGGATGAAAATGGCACTGATTCTTCTGATTCTCTTGCTATCTGACCTTTTCTTCTCAATTTTTCATCTATACCATCCTCCATGCCCTACCCACTGTGAGTGGGTAGTACATCCAAGGTTCAGTCCTAGGCCTTCTTTTTTATTCTCGGCACTCTCAGTAATTTCAGCTTCTCTGGAATCAATTATTATCTCCAAGCAGATGACTTCCATATTAACATATTTGGTGCTCATCTCTCTCCTAATTATATTATTTTTAAAATGGGTTGCCTTGGGAAATATTCAAACAGAAGTTGGATGACCATTTGTGATGTTTTTGTTCAAGGTCAGGTTAGACTAGATAAACCCAGTTCTGGGTTTCAATGATTCTGTAACATTTGACAAAGAAGAGAAGAATGATAGGATAATTAATTGATGCTAATATCATGACAATAGAAAGAAGACAATTTTAAGGAGGCATTTTAGAGTGTCAAGTACCAAAGGGTTCCAGGATCATGAGGATTGAAAAAAGGCCACTGGATATCACCTTTTATTTACATTTTATTTATCTAAAAACTGGTACCATTCTAGAGAGTTTAAAGTGGTGCTATGGAAAGGAAGGAATGGAAACTTTGAATACTTATCAGCAAAACACTTCTGGAAGAGTTAAAGCATCTCCTGGCTAAACTTGTGCTTGTAGAGTTCCTATTTTTCTGTTATACCAATTTTTCTTTCCATAATAATAACAATGTTCTGCAAGTTTCTAAATAAAGACTAGATGCTTAAGAACTGTCTTAATTGGAATGTTCCACGAGAAATTAAAACCTGAAGATGTGCTATTTCAAAAAACATGGGAAAGGGTAAAACACAGGCTAAAGTATTTCAGGACTAGAAATATTGTTAAAAAAAAAATGAGAAAATCTAATAGAAGGCATAGGATAGCAACTAGTGGGGGGGATTAATCTTGCTGGATAAAAGAAGTAACAGAACAACTAAGCAAAATAATTATATAGCTTAATAGTGATAATGTTTTTTTATTCTAGAATTGACCAAAAATAAAGATGAAACTGAGGGAAAAAATGATAAACTGCAAAATTATGTCATATCATAATTAAATACTTAAATTAGGCACATTTTTTGTGTCTATAACACACTTCTGCTCTTAGTTCTACCCTCTGGGGTCAAACAAAAAATGTAATTCTTCTTTCCATGATAACCGTTGAAAAAATTAACAAACGTGATGCCCCTTCCCTCACATCCCAATGTCTTCTCCAGGCTCAATATCCTCAGTTCCTTCAATTGAGTCTTACAAAGAATAGTATGTAACTCTTTCAGCATTCTGGTCCCTCTCCTCTAGATGCTCTCTTTGTCAATATCCTTTATAAAACGTAGCAATCAGTACTGAACATAGCTTAGCTATGGTCTGACCAAGGCAGAACATTGAATTCCAGTTCATCGAAGGATCCAGAAGCTGGTGTGGCTACTCCTTCTGATACAGATAACAGTCCATTCATACCTTCCATATTGAATTAAGCTATTGTGGTGGAGGGTTTTCTCTGTTTCTTTTAATATTTCATCAATGTTATATAGATACAATCAAATTACTCATTTATTTTCTCTTTGCTCTTAATATATGACCAGTAAACTTCCTTTTCCAGTAACATCCACCTTGATGATTGCTTTTACATGAATTCTTACATAGAAATCATCATTGATAATATGCTGAAGCTTGCCACCCATTTTTTTACTGTCTTGAAGTAAAACTGCAATTTTGATTCTTCTAAAATTATTGAATACCATGATTTACAGAATTATATCACATGGAGAATATTGGTGTCTTAAAAAAAAAAACTTTGTTGAGGAGAATCTTGGGATCATTGAAAGCTTCGCAAAAGTGATCTAAATGTGACCCAACTTGATATCCTGCTATTCAATTTTAATTCCAGATCATTGTCTATTTGCAATACCTGTTCCCCCACCCTTCTCTCTCTGAATGTATACACATGTGTATATAAATATATACATATAGAGGCACGTGTGCTCATGTATAGCTATGTGTATGTATATATACACATCTATGTATTAACACATATGTATCCACACACATGTATGTGTATAAATGTAACTGTAAATAACAATCTGGTCAAAATGTATTCCTCATTCACTTGATTTTTCCTGTGTAGATTACTAGGATTATTTCTTTTGAGTACTTAGGGGTCTCGTTGAGGTCCTGGAGTGTTCAAGGATTTAATGCAATAATTCTAGTGTTATGTAGAAACAGGATTACTATCTACAGCATTCTTCCCTAGGCTTTCTTTTAGGGTTTCCATGTGACATGTTCCATGACAAGGACAAACCTATTCAATGGGAATAAGTCTCCTTATATTATGCCTTACTTGGTATTGATAATCAGAGGACTATTGAACAATGTTGCCTCTCTGGTCTTATATCAAGGAATCTTCCCATATGATATAAATGGAAAGTACCATTAAGGATGTTTTGCTGTACTAATTTAGCAAGATCTTGTGTTCTCTATACTTCGCAATCACTTGCTTGACTGTGAATATCTGCTTTAGAGAATTGTCTGTGAAAGCTTACCTCTCCCCTTCTCATATATTCATTAAAAATACCATTTATGTATGTGTATATATATATATATATATGCATAGGCCATTCTCATAAAGATTTTATTGAGATGATAAAGTAGACATAAGCCAAGAGTTACAACTTTTTCTTAGTTGCTCTTTTTGGGGTAACTATACTGTTACTGCTTATATCTATTCTTTTTTAATCTTCCTTTCTTTGTGATATCTTGAAAAGTGAATTCTGAGTGCCTTTAAAATTGTATAAACTCTATACACATGAGGTCAGGTTTAGATGTTTTTCCAAAGCTCATTTTCTTGAGTAAAATTTCTACTTTCTCATATAATACATTCGTATAAAAAAGATACTGAGGTAATGGACTTTAAATGTGGTAGTTCCAGTCATAGATGATGAGAACAGATTACAATTCTGACAGATCTGTTCCATTTCACAGCTGACTGTCCTTCTCCCCCTGGTTTCATCTATAATTGCAAAGCAACAAGATGGAGAGGAATGAACAGTGAATGCGAAGTTAAAGGATTTATGTAACTGGATAAATCACCTAAATTCTCTGGAAATTATCATCTGTAAAATGAAGGAGTTAATGCAGAACATTTCCAAGGTCCCTTCTATCTCTAAATCTTATTTTCTTGGAATGACCAGATTTAGTTAAGTCTCATGCCAAGCTTTCTATTTTCCCTTCCACTAATTTTGTTTTTGCTCTTTCCTGAGGTAGTGTTGTTTGTAATCCTTCATTATCTTCTCTATATAAGCTTTCCACCCCCTAAAGGGGCTGTCTTTTCTTGGCAAGAAGCTTAAATTTGGTGGGGGGAGACTAATTTGGCTACGGTATTTTTTGGCCAGCTCTTCATAATAATTGTTTAATATAAAACTTTCCTGAGAAATAGAAATTATTCATCCAATCCAATTCAAACAAGTATTCATTAAACAACTACTACATGCAAAATACTCTACTAGGTGATAGACATACAAAGGAAAAACAAAAGCAGTCTGTGTATATGACATATAGCAATTTCCTTATTTGAATTCAAATTCCTCATTTAAATGATTTTATTAATAAATAATATTCACCTGATATATCATGTTCTTGATAAAAACTCATCAACTATTACAGGTCATGCCTTCCCTCTCTAAGAGCTCACAAAACCTTTTTAAAATGTGTTCTAGAATTTCTCAAGCATAAAAATCAAGATTAACACTCTTTTGTTGATGTAACTCTCTTTTTCTGAAAATCACAACATTTGCCTTTTTCCAGGCAAGAACAAACTTTGAGCCTGTTCTGCCAGATCTTTCTTTTAGTGACAGTATATCAGCATTCACAACTGCCACTTTCCTTAGTACCTAAGGAAATAGGTGGTCCAGGCCTGGTGAATCAAAGTCTTTGAGGGCAATGGGATCCTATCTGATCATAGTCTCACTTATTTTGGTTTTCCATGCCCTCTTGAATTCTCTCATGCTGTCTTCCCAGTCCAAAGATCAGTCTCCTTGGAAGATTTTTTTTTCTTTTTCTCTCTCCATTAATTCTCATTCAAATGTTATCTTGGATTCACAGATTTCTCTATAGGAACATAACTTCTCACTATACGACGCTACTCCATTTCCCCCACATAGCAGATACTTAATGCTTTGTTAACTTGATCTCACCATCTGTCCCAGAATGAAAGAGCAAGGAAGACCTTGAAATGAGGGTGGTTAATCTGTGAAATGAAAGTTTTTGTTAAACAACAGGAATAGATGGAGACTAGATTAAATTTAGGAATTTAGTCAGTCATTAAACATTTATTACATGCCTACTATACGTCAGGCATTGTACTAAGTGCTGGATATATAAGGAGAGGTAAAAGAGAGCTTCCGACCTCAGGAAGTTCACAATCTAATACAAATAAGCTATATACAGTATAAATTGGAGGTAATCAACAGAGGAAAGGCACTAGAATTAAGGAGAATTAGGAAAAGCTTCCTGTATAAGGTGAGATTCTAGCTACAAATTGAAGGAAGCCAAGGGAGTCAGGAGGAAGAGCATTCCAGGCATAGGGGACATCCAGAGCCACGAGATGGAGGATCTTATTCAAAGGAACAGCAGGAAAGCCAGTGTCACTGGATGGAAAAGTACATGGTGGAGGGTGAGCTATAAGAACACTGCAAAGGTGGGGAAGGGGAACATTTTATGGAGGACTCTGAATGTCAAACATAGCATTGATCCTGACAGTGATAGGGAGCCACTGCAGTTTATTGAGCAGGAAAGTAACATGATCAGACCTGTCCTTCAAGATCACTTTGGCAGCTGAGAGGAGGACTAACTGAAGTGGGGAGAAATTTGTAATAAATCACTAAGAAAAAGAAACAAAAAAGCAGGAAAACAACATTATGATACATCAGCAACAAGAATCAACTGGACCAGGAAATTAGTAACATGTATACTTGCATTAACCTAACTATATTTACGTGAATACCCATATATATGCTTATGCACGTGAAGTGGTGATTTAATTAGTATAGGTGTTGTCCAGAATTATGATTGCAATTCTTTCTGTTTTATTCAGCTGAATGCTGATCCAGCCTCTCATTTTACTTCTACATGAATCTTTGTTTTTCATGCAAGTTGATTTTTGTTTTCTTATTTATAAGCCTATTCAATGTTATGAGCAAGACCAGTCCATCCACATGTAAGATTATATTTGTTAAGCCTGTTTTTCTATGCCTTCAGGTTCTTTCCTCTGGGTTTTCATGACTTTACTTATCTCTTAGTTCTCCCCCCTGCATCTCTGGCCACTCCTCAGTCTTCTTCTCTGAATCTTTATCCATGTCATGTCCACTAAGTATGGACGTCCCCCTAAGCTCTACTCTTTGCTATCTTCCTTCTATAGTTGTTCATTTGGTGATCTCAAGAAGAGCTCCCACAAATTCGATTATCTCTATACAGATGATTTCTAGACCTATAATATATATATATGGCTCTCTTACCTGTGCCACAGCATCACAACACAAACTGTCTATTAACATTTATTTCAAACTGGATGTTCTATAGCTAATTAAATGTCAGTATGTCCAATACTGAACTCTTATTTCCACTCTCCCATCCCCATTCCAAACCTGCCCCCTTTCTGAATTTCCCTATTACTGTGGAGGGCATAATCATATTCCTTGTGACCTAAGTTAATCTTAAAATCCTATTCTTGTTCTTAAAATCCTAATGCTAACCCAAAAAATTCAATAAATAAGTATAAGACATGACTTTAAAGCAGGTCACATTAAAAAACATCAAAAAACAAACAAATACCTGGGAATTTAATAGACTTCATATTAAATATGATAAGACAAAAGTGTAACACGATGTCCAAAGAACGCATTAACAGAATTGTATTTTCCAGAACAAATGCATTTCTGGACACCACATTTTTAGGAATGACCTTGTAAAGGATGAGTGTAACTCAGGCCAATACCGTCAATTTAAGTTCACTATTGAAATGAAATGAGAGATTCACACCAGTCATCAGGTAACAAAAGGTTTATTTAATCATAGCATAGAAAAGATATTCAACAGGCTTACTTCAGCACTTGGGTAGACCTCCTTATGGAAACAATGAACACTGGTCTGTAGGGCCAGAAGCTGCGAGACACAGCTTGAGCCAATTAAGTCCCAGGTTTAACCGTTGCTTTACAGTGAAAAACTTACCTTAACTTGCATGGGAGAAGAGCTTGGGGTATTGCTCTCACTACAAACATAGACAAGCTAGAACATATTCAAAAAGCAGAGAACAAAACAATGAGGGGACTAGAAACTTTCATTTAAGAAAAATTTTAAGAAACTACTTATTTAGGTCAGAGTACAAACAACTTGGGGCAGAAGGAACAGAGGAGTATCTAAAGTATCAAAGTAAATCTAATGACCTAAATATTTAGACTTATTTTAACATCGAAATGAGATTTAATGAAAAGCGCAGACGATGTGAGAAGAGCTAGCCCTGACACTTATTAACTATGGGCAAGTCATTTACTTATTCCAACAGAATATAAATTCCTTGACAGCAAGAATTATCTTACTTCTGTCCTTGTATTCCCAGGATCTAGCATAGCTCCTGGCACAAAAGAGGTACCTGACAAGTGACTGTTGACTGAGTGGTTTCCTCATCTGTAAAATGGGAATAATGCATGAATGCACCATCTATTTCACAAGGTTGTAATTAAGAGAAGATATTGTTAACCCTTAAAAACTACTGAAAATGCAAGTTGTTACTCTTATTCTTTCTCCAGAGGCCAAAATTTGTACCAAGAGGTAGAAGTTACAGAGCCAGATTTGGCCTTCACAAAAGGAAAAACTTCCTAACACTTAAAACTACCCAGAAAGATAATGCATTGCCCCAGGAGATGAATCCCTATTACTGCAGGTCTTCAATCTTTAAGGCTAGATGACCACCTCAAAATGCCATAGAAGAGACTCATCCTTGAGGTATATGGGTTAAACTAAATGACTTCTATCCAGGATTTTATTAATTTGTAACAGCGTAAGTGACTTAGGAAGAGATGCAACAAGATTATTTTCATAAATTCTCTTAAAGAAAAGCACAGTCCACCAGATTAACCACGGAGTAGAATGTTAAATTTGTTAATTAGAATTAGCTAGCAAAATCCCTCTTTTTTTCTGTTTTCCATCTTTTCTCCTGAGAAATCAGAAGGCTTCAAGAGTAAAGGGATTATAAAAGTTGAAGTAATGAAGCTCCATTTTATTTTCCTTTTTTTCCTGGGAGGGAGTTTTTGGGTTTAGAGTGTCACTGCATAGTTCTTTCCTTTTGTTAGGGAAGACTGTTACAGTAGAAAGAGCCCGGGAGTCTGAAGGCCTCAGTCCAAATCTTGCTTTGGACATTTATTATTGCCTGTGTGACCTTAGGTACATAACTTAATCTGTTTCGGCTTTAGATTCCAAATCTATAAAACAAAGGAATTGGAATATATGGCCTCTGAGTACCCCTCACAGTTCTACATCTGTAATCCTATGATCTCAGCTACCCTTAAAAAACTTTGAGACACTCTCTTTTCCTGATCAGAAATTCCTATAGGCACAAACTTTCCTTCGTTAAGAATGGTCCATTGGGGGAAGCTAGGTGGCACAGCGTGTAGAGCACTGGCCCTGGAGTCAGGAGGACCTGAGTTCAAATCCAGCCTCAGATCAGACACTTGCCATTTACTAGCTATGTGACCCTGGGCAAGTCACTGAACCCCAACTGCCTCACAAAAAAAAAAAAAAAAGAAAAAAGAATGGTCCATTGGAACTCCAGGAAAAGTTTCTATCCAATTCTTTTGGATCCTCTCCCTGAAAACTGCTTTTTCTCAGTTACATATTTTCCATTTCATGTTCCAGTCTCATTCTTTCTGTAGCACATAACTTGTGTGAATGTGCTATATGACACATTTTGGGATTTATTAGAATTAAGCTCCCAGTAAAAAGTAATTCTCTGGTTAAATGAATTTATTCCATTTTTTTTTAAATGAACAAAGATTTAGATAAATGTCTTTGGGTTAAAATTTCACAAAATAATCAATATATATATATGTATAGATTTTGATTCTATTTGTTTAATAAACACACAATGTGGTTTGAAGAAGTTTCTGCATATTTGAATTACAAATTTGTGTAGAATTTGCTAAGGTATATTACTTACACTATTCTAAGTTAATGAAACTTTTGGAAGGTACACAGTCAAAACAAGTCCACAGATGGAAGTACATAAGGAATCTCAAATTTTACTACAGGAGACACAATCACTGCTACAATCACAAGCAGAAAATACAGCAATTTTAACACTGAAAAATAAAGTATGTTCACATTCAAACATGCCCTGGACTTATACTATCTCTACCAACTATTTAAGCTGGGTACTCTTAGGAGTTAATCCACCATAGGATTCAGAGGCAGAAAGGACATTATCTATCACCTACCTCAATCACCACCTTTTACCACTGATTATGCTTAGAGAAGTTATGATTTAACCAAGGCCAATAAATAAGAGCTAGATTTTCAATCCCTTTCTTCTGACCCCAAATTATTACTCTCTTCTCTCATTACTTCAGTATACTGTATTAAGTCACAGCATCCTAGAACTCATTTCTAATCTGTTGATTTTGCAAAACTCTTCATTTGTTCTACATCTGGAATTAACAATTGTTCAGGTATTTTTTCCAAGACTATTGTTTTAGTACATCCAAGGAAAATGTGTTTAATCTCAGAATACTCTTAATGCTCTATTAATGAGAAAAACAGCTAAAAAAAGAATATAAAGAAATGTCCAAGTGAAAGCACCATCTGCCAGGATTTATATAATGTTCTCCAAATCTCAAATGATACACCTTTAAAAAACACTGGTGTCTTTAGGTGCAAACTTCTTTGTGCCCAGAGACCACAGAAGCTCAAAATTGGTAGAGATCCTGGAAGGCCAGTTACTGTAACACATACATGAAAAGTTAACTCCCTCTAAAGCATTCCCATCCTGCTAGGTATATATATCCACAGAGGTCAAAGACAGAAAACTCCCATATACACCAAAACATTCACAGTAGCACTTTTTTGGTGGTAGTTAGCAACTGGAAAAAGCATATAACCACCTTTTGTAGAGTGACTAAACTGTGATTTATGAATGCAATATTACTGCGCCATAAGAAATGATGAATTCAGAGGTGCATGGGGAAGAGTTATACACTGAGAGAGTAAGAAGAATCAGGAAAACAATAGACTCACAAACTGACTACAACGTAAATGAAATGGAAAAAAGAAAGCAAAATTGAATCAATTATGACCAAGCTTGGCTCCAGAGAACTGATGAGAAAATATACTCCCCTTCCTTCTTTTGGAGGTGGGAGTCTGAGTACATTACAGTGAATATACTGTCAGATATCAGCTGATATACTATTTACGTTTACCAGACTGTTTTTTCTTTTGCTTATTCTCTGTCACTAGGTATGGGAAGGGGAAGGAGGAAGGATATATTCAGAAATAAGCGATAGAAAAACATATGTTACAATTTGTAAAAACACCTCTTAGTCACCACTTGAAGACCTTCATTGACAAGGAATCATACTTGCTGAGGTAACCCAATCTTCTTTTGGACAGCTCTTTTAGGAAGTTCTGCTACTTATCACTGTTTCTAGTTCTACACTCAGAAGCCAAGTAGATAACTAATTCCCTTCTACTTAACTGTCTTTCAAACATTTGTTAAGAGCATTCATGTTTCCCTATTATCTTTTCTTTTTCTGGCTAAATATTCCCACTTCTCTAAACTAATCATATGACATTTTCTCAAGTCAATGTCCTTCCTACAATGTGGTATCCAAAACTGAATACAGTTCTCCAGATGTGGCCTGACCAGGGCAGAATACTTTGAAAAAATATGCTTGGTAGAGCTATCTCAGCACTTCACTTAAAACCTGATTGTGTCAGCAATATATTTCTCTTCTATGAAAAGGAATAGTACTGAGACTCCATCCTAGATTTTATATAACCTAGTTGTTCCTGGTTTGGATCAATCCAGATATATAACACTGCAATATCTATTTGTATCAGTATATGGAATGCTCATAGCTGTCATTCTTTATGATTCCACATTATGACTACCAATCAAAAAGGACTTGGATTGGTTGTAAGACTTAAAAGAGACCAATCTAGAAAGATTTTTAAAGTATATTTTGAGAGAGGGAAAAGACTTAGATTGGATGATAAAGCATTTTACTATGTGACACGTATAGCGTGAAATGCTAAAGATACAAATAGAAAAAGGTACAGTCCCTGATCTTGAGGAGCTCATACTCTAATGGAGAAAGACTCAAAACTCAGTATGTCCAAAACAAAATTCACTATCTTTAGCCAAATCCTCCCTTCTTTTGAACTTATGTCAAAGGCCCACGTGTCAACCTCAATTTCTCTTTCACTCCATGTAATCAATCACTTACAAAATCTTATAATTTCCTTCTTTACAATATCGATTGAATATATCCCTTTCTCTCCATTCACACAGTCACCCATTTCAGGCTTTCATCACCTCTTGCCTGTACTATTACAAGAGACTTCTAATTGATTTATCTGCTGTGAGTCTCTCTCTACTCCAGATACATTTTCAACTCAGCAACCAGTGATTTTCCTACATTTTTGGTCAAAACATGTCACGCCTCTTGCTGAATAAACCCTTTTAGCTTCAGATCACACATAAAATCCTTTGTTTTGCATTTAAAGCTCTTCAAAACATGGCCTAACTTTCCAATCTTATACTCTACTTCCTTCCATAAACTGTAGAATCCAACCATACTGGCCTACTTGTACTTACAACACTCCTTCCTGTCTCTGTGCTTTTGTCCTGGCTGTTCCCCATATCTGTAATTCTCTCTCCTCCAAATCTTGGCTTCCTTCATCATCTCAAGCATCACCTCTTCTAGGTAGCCTTGCTTTTGTCCCTTCAGTTGCTTGTGCTATCTTCTGTTACCTTCCTATACATTGAATTCATCTTGTACACACTATATTTATACATATGGTCTCCCCCATTAGAAAGTAAGCTACTTGTTTTTGCCTTTTCTTTGTACTGCCAGAGCTCAGCACAGTTCCTGGAACACAGTAAACATTTTTAAAAAATGCTTCTTAACTCATTGATAAAAAAAGCAGCCTAGTTAATTTGAGAGGTACCATGCCAAAAGGTTGGTTACAAGGTAATTTAAGCTGCTGTGGCCAAATAAAGTTATCAGCTAAGAAATGGAGTATTCCAATAGGTTTTAGTGAACGGAGTCTTCCACTGATGAAAATCACAGACAATCAGAGGTATCTTAAATTAAAATTCTCAACAACATTATTTGAAATAGCACAAGAAAAGCTTAAAAAAGCACAGTAAGAAATATTTCTAAAATTTATTCCAGGTCTTTACATTAACAATTAACTCAAATCATAATTGATTTATTTTACATTCAGTGAAGTCTAAGTATTCTGAAAGTATTTATAATAGTTGTGATCTGTATTCTTCTGGTCTGTTCATTAGAAACTGGACCAACTGAAGCAAAAGTTCATCACTGAAGCCTTTAATATCACCATCTTCAATAACTTCAAAAAGAGGCCTGCTCTCTGTCCCCCAACAAATATTCTTACGAGGGTTATTCTGATCAGCCTGTGCAGTGAGTGCCAAAGTATTTAACTGATAACAAAAGAAGGCAAAATATTTTCCATCTGTGACCACACCCTGAGAGACAAACGGACGGGTAACGTCAGCTTCACTCCAGAATCCTGTAGAAAGAAGTTACATTTACGTTTACATAAATATGATTTTTTGTAGGAATGCTTACCTAGAGGAGATAAATCACAAAGACATTGATCCACAAAGTACTCAAATTTTCACCATGTTTCCCATTCTTACCACCCCTACCCCTCTATGACATACCACTGTGTCTTCACCTTTTTTCAAACTATTGTTCATAATGGAACTAAACTTGGGGCACATCATTTAACCTCTCTAGACATTCATCTCCTCATTTATGAAATGAGAGGATTGCACTGGAAAGGTCTTTACCTGTTACTCTAAATTGGAATGAACCTCATCCTGTCAATTCAAGAACTTTCATTCACAAGATAACTATGAATTCTCTAAAATGATGTAGACTCAGAGCTGAAAGCACTTGATAGATATTTCTGTCCAATTCCATTGTTTTAAATGTGAGGAAATTGACACCCGAGGAATGTAAGTAACTGTTCAAGGTCAAAAGCCAGGACCAGACAAATTTCCAGACTTCTTAATTCAATGTCCTTTCCACTGCACCAGCTGCAATCTTCCCTATCATTACTTATTACACCTTGAGAACATCCCTACTTCCCCATCCTTTCCTAGACCATTACTTGATCTTCATTTCCCAAATGTCATCTTTTCTTTCTTTCCATTCATCTGAAAATTCAAGCGACATACCTATTTTTGATCTTTCCCATACCATCCTGCATCTTCACCATTCCATTGAAACTATCTCCCAAAAATAATAAAGATTTCAACTTGTCTTCTTGGATAATCTAAACCGTCTCTTTATTTTATCTGATTTGACTCCAACACAATCACATCTCTGATCAAGAAGCCCCAACTACAATTTCTGTGACACTGTCTCCTACTAGCTTTTTTCCTACTTCTAAACAGCAACTTCATTATTTGCTTCATTGCATCACCTTCTTAATATTTTGTCACTGGTAATACCCAAGGATATATCTCTCCTTTACAATTATATTCTCTAAGGGAAAATAATCTGTTTTCATTATTTCAGTTATTATTTACACAGAGAAGACTGACAAACAGTCCTGTCCTATACCTCCTCATATATTTTCACACAGAAATACCCTAGCCATAATACCATAAAATGAAACAGATTCCCAAATAGCCAAATTTCTTGATTCTAGGCACATTGAAACTTGAAGCATATTAACAGAAGGTGTTATGTGAGGGAAGAAGGGGGAGGAAAAGATATGGCCCAAATGAATCACTGGCAAGTTCTCATCATGTATATTGTATGAGTGTACAAACACGCATATACATTGCATATATGCATACACATACAATTACAAAAAGTAAACTATAACAAAGAAAATTTCAAGTAGAGATAAAAGATGTTTATATTAGACATTGTAACCTCCATGTGTGTTGATAATTTGTTTTTTGTTTTTTTAAAAAAAGTTCAATAGGGTTTGGTTTGGTTTAGTTTTTGCTGACTGCTCCCTTCTTGAGTTCTGTGGAAAGATATTCTGCAGAGGCTTCTAACTCTGAGAAACATTTTATCTCCCAAGCATTTTCCTAAGCTATAAGAAGTTACTCTAGTCAAGCCACACACGATACAACTTTGATGTAACAACCACCTCCCTAAGTTGCTGAATGGGTTGTCAGGGATAAGGAGACCCCCCGCCCCCTCCCTAAAATTATGATTTCAGCCACCTACAGCCTGGACAATCAGTGTCCCCAAAAACCTTCAGGAACAAACCAAAAGTAAGATTTTGCCTTTGCCGATGGCATATCAGAAACAGAGCTCCCCCCCCACCTGCAATTACCCTTTTTTTTGCTTTCTGGAAAGGACAGAGGATCTGAGTCCACATTGTAACACAGACACACAGATATGAAAGTTCATTGTTGGTGTGGAAATATGAAGACTCATCACAGATAGTTACATTCCATTACCCTTTCCCCTTCATCCTGCGACACCTATACTAGGGCTTTCAATATACCCCATTGGGATAAGTTTATTATATACTGCATCCCACTTTCACTTCTGGTGTCATATCTTAGCATGTGATTCAGGGCAAGAAAGGATATGAACTACTGAAAACCTTTTTAGTCTCAGAAAGCTTGACCTTCACCCTTGCAAAATGAGGACTACTTATCTACAAGTTTATTTGTATTGAGCACTATATGACTACACAATGAAAACAAGCCCAAAAAGTGAAAGGACAACATAAGCTCTTATTGTCAAAGTGAAAATCATTACAGTATTACCACAGGACCTCCAAGCCTCCTAGCACAAAAACTAATTATCTTAAACAATCAAAGCCTATGTTTCCATTGTTTTTAAATGTTAAAAATATGTCAACCTCTTCTCAAGGAAACTAAGTCCAATTAAATTACTCAATTCAAGCATATATCAAACTGTCAAATCAACCTTACCTTGATACATAGCTTGTGCACCAGTCCAAGCAAAAAGACTGGCAATGGCATTGGCTCGATAACCAACTTCTATCTGATCAGCACGATTGCTCTTCAAGAGTCTCTCCCTTTTTATTTTGTCAGGTAACAAATGGAATTGAGTGTGGCCATAACAGCATGGATCTGCTAATTTTGTCCCTGAATTCCAAAGCAAATTGAAAAAAAGATGACAAAACACAACAGATGAGAATTTCTATTAAGTGTTACTTTACTAATTGCTTCATACTCTTCTGTAAATTAACTAATTTTGAATTATTTTTCTTTAAATTACCTTTCTTTTCTACAAGCAAAGTGCTTTGTACACAAAACACAACCCCCCCATTTAAGCACAAAATCACAATGTGATAACATAAAAATAAACTAAAATGTAGCAAATAAGCATAATAAACTATATTTAGAAAATAAACTAAAATGTAGCAAAATAGTAGCAAATAAGAAGACAGGAGTAAGACTATAACATTCTACTTCAAATTTACCTGTTGATTAGTCAATTAATTGGGACTGTATTTTCTCTGTGCATTATTTTCTTCTGCAATGTGATTCTATTAACAAAAGGGTAATACTAAGTCATGAGCTAAGAAACTATCACTAATAATATACTCAGTATTTGGGGAAGAAATATCACCAATTTAAAACAGAATCTAAAGATTAAAAAAGCTAAAACAAACATTGACTACCTACTTTTACAGTTGTGAGGAAAGCACTTTGTTAATCAAAATGCTCTGAAAACAGAATGATTATAAATGCCAACATGTGAAATGATGACCTCATACTGCAATGGTAAAGTGCAATCCAACTGAGAGCAGAACTGTGGTATGATAATAGAAGAATCAAGAGATCTGGGTTCTGATTCTAATTTTGGCTTTCTCTGGTTGTATGACCAGAGAAATCAATTCAATTTCTTATCAATTTCCTTATTTGTAAATACTGAGAGTTGGACTAAGTGGTCTGAAAGATCTCTTTTGGCTCTGAGTGTAAGTACTTCACTTTATAGCCACTCCACAGTTCACCTGTACATTAGTGGCCTCTTGAATAGGCTCCCCTTATGTCCCATTGGGGTATAAATTGTCTCACTACTATATCAACAGACAAAGTATGTGTAAGAGAAAAGTAACAAAAATGAATATGACACCAATTTAGTTTTTAGTTTAGGTAAATCAATGAACATTTTGTAGACAAAAACCAAAATAACACTTAAAAAATCATTTTAGTATTTTAAAAAACATAGTTTTGAGACAACAAAGCTGTATAAATATCTTTTTTGTTTATCAAGTTTGTGTGTGTGTGTGTGTGTGTGTGTGTGTGTACAGAACTACAAAATGGACTCTAAATTAATTGACAGCACATATCCCTTCATGGTTTGCTTAACTGTTTCTTGAACAAGAATATGTCTGCATCTCTAATATGAACAGTTCTTAATACAGGCATACCTTCTTTTATTGCACTTCATAGATACTGCATTTTTTTTTAACAAATTGAAAGATTGTGGCAATTGTGTCCAGCGAAGTCTATCGGTGCCATTTTTCCAACAGCATGTGCTTACAGTATGTCTGTGTCACATTTTGGTAATTTTCGCAATATTTCAAACTTTTTTATTATATCTGTTAAGGTGATCCGTGATCAGTGATCTTTGATGTTATTATTGTAATTGTTTTGGGGCACCACAAACAATGTCCATATAAGACTGCTAGGTAGATAAATGTTATGTGTATTCTGACTGTTCCACCAACCAGTTGTTCCCTCCATCTATCTATCTATCCTTCCCTCCTCCCTCCCTCACTCCCTCTCTCTGTCTGTCTCTCTCTCCCCCTCCCTCCCTTCCCTCTGGGTCTCCCTTTTCCCGAGACACAACAATACTGAAGAACTACATAAACTTAGTAGATAAAGCAGCAGCAGGGTTTAAGAGGATTGACTCCAATTTTGAAAGAAGTTGTACTGAGGGTAAAATACTATCAAACAGCATTGTATGCCATAGAGAAATCAATGCAGCAAATTTTGTTGTTGTCTTATTTTAAGAAATTGCCACAGCCACCCCAACTTTCAGCAATCATCACCCTGATCAGTCAGCAGCCATCAACATCAAGGCAAGAACCTCCACCAGCAAAAAGATTATGACTCACTGAAAGCTCAGATGATGGTTAGCAATAAAATTATTTTTAAATTAAGATATGTACAAATTTTTTAGACATAATACTAATGCACACTTAATAGAGTACAATATAATATAAATATTTTATATGCAGAGAAATAAAAAAAATTCTTATGACTTTATCACTTCATTTCAATATTTGCTTTTTTGTGGTGGTCTGGAGCCAAACCTGCAGTATCTCCAAGGTATGCCTGTATAAGAATTACAATGCCTGTAGAATGACTGCATGATACAGTATTTAGATTCAAACATTTGGGCAACAACAATTAATTTCTCTTTGTCTCACATAATTACACACATGTTACAACCCAGGTTACATTACCTGTAAGAGAAAAACTCACCTATAAATATGTTATTTTCATACTGTCGTTTGAATAATGGAAGTTTGTCTGGTTTACAATTCAGAACAGGAATTTCTATTGGAACAGAGTAATCCAATGGCACAAACTTAAGGAAAAAAGTCACAAGTATTAAATCATAACAGTTGCAGTAGCATATATCTTTTTATTACTATCTACCAAAATTTAAATTAACATATTAATATCACTAAAATAGATGTATTAAATGAAGTTTTTGAACTGCAATTTGAAACAATTAATTTTTAATAGCATATAGGAGCAAATACAAGTTTGTCAGTTTTCTTGTTTTTCCTCAGAACTATAAATATGATACATAGCCCAATTCAAAAACATATTACTTTGGATAAAAGGATTTTCTCTTATAGTTTAAGACTATAACTATAAAACTGCACCCAAAAAATATTGTTTTTACAATAAGAAAAAAAAGTTAACCAATAAACTTACTCCCATACAGACACTACTATACTCTACTATTCTCTCTGTGTATATGTGTGTGTATGTATATATAAATATAATTACTAGATTAACCATATAGTAATAAAGTAAGTACTTCTATACAGAATATTTGTAAATTGAACAGAAAATCAGAGATAAAGGGCTCGCAATCCTAATTTACAATTATTATATAGCTGGGCAAATTATTTACTCTTAGTTTTTTCCATACGTAATGGAGCAGTCATAAAGGCATGGTTTAAAGTAATAAAGATCATATTTAAAGGAAAATTCTTACCTCTGAAAGTTGTTTTGGTATACGAATCTGGCTATGTGGCTTATCATCTATCTGGTATCGTAATGCATCAACTCTACCTCGACGATGACCTTTTGGAATAATTTCTTCACCACGCCACCAGTAAAAGTGAACTGGACGTTTAAAATCTAACAAAAAAATATATTTGCATTTAGTGAATGTAATTATTTTAGTTCTTACACCACAGACCACTAATTTTAACATTAAATGTTTGACTAATTAAACATTAAATGCCTGAAGCAAACCAGATATCCTAATCCAAAATGAATTATTTTAACAATATTTTTCAGTGTGTTGAAAGGATTAGGTTTGAGGCCAGTAATTTAACATTGAATTATTCTGATTAAATATATTGTTACAGAAGAATATTCTTGGTGAGAAGCACTCAAACCTCTAAGCCTCAACTTCTTCATCTATAAAGTAAAAATGCCTATAGCTACTTGCCACGTAGGGCTGTCAAGAGAAAAATGATTTGTAAACTTTAAGATTCTATATAAACATGAACTATTTTTATTTTTATTATAGTTATCCTTCACCAGTCTCAGCGTAAAATCTGTTCCTCCTACTTTCTTCATCCTAGACCTTTCAATTTACTTTGGATTTAGTTCCCTTAAGTTTTCACTCCTGGATTTTCAATATCTCCCTTCCCTCCCCTCTGCCTATAAAAATGCACCATTTCTTCATTCTTGAATCTAGAGCATCCTCTGGTTCTTCTACATCTGGTTGTACCCTCCTTGTCTTCAACAGCTCTTCTTCCTGTTCCACAAATTTGGGTGTCTTCCAAGGTTCTGTCCCGGGCTTTTAACATTTAACTGCCTCTTTACTTTCTTCATGACATCTCATCTACTCTCTGGGTTTCAATTATCATGTACCTCTGTGCATTTATCCAAGGCAGCACCTATGCTTGGAATGCACACTCCATCTTCTCCTCTGCCTTGGAGAAACATTTTTGTTCTTCAGCACTCAACTCAAAGTACCAACTACTACACATAATCTTCCTAGATGCCCCAAATGAACATGTTCTCTCTCCCCTCCACTCTGCCCTACTGAATCTGGACCACATCACCACTACTTGGCATTATACTTTATCTGGGAACATTAGCTCCCCTCATCCTCAACAGAATATATGCTCTTTAAGAAAAGGGATGGTTCATATTTTATCTTTGCATCTACACTACCCAATATAATGTCTTACACATAATATATATATTTAAGGGATGTTTGTATCTTGGGAGATCGTCAGGAGAGAAGAAGAATTTAAAGCATGTTGAAGAAAGAGCTTTAGTGAACATCTACATTAAGAAGGAAAGGAGGAAGATGGAATAGCAACAGTGGCTTGGAATTAAAAAACAGAAAATGAATCAAAAGAATGTCCCAGAAGGTAAGAAAACAGAAAATGTAAAGGAGAAATGGCTGGTCAATTGCCAAATGTGACAGAAAACTCCAGGCATAATGACTGGAAAAAAGGTGTTAGACTTGGCAATTAGGAAGTCAGCTTCACCTTTGTAAGGGCCATTCCACTACTGTAATGGAAACAGAAACCTGATTACAAGGGGCTAAGCAATGAGTGGAAGGGCAGAAGTAGAAGTAGAAATTATAGACAGACAATAAGAAATCAAAGGAACTAACTTGTTCCTTTGTAAGAAAAAGACTGAAAATGAAAGGGAAGTAGCACGAAAAGGGGCAGCAAGGTGCTTCAGTGAATACAGTGCTGGGCCTGGAGTCAGGAAGACTCATCTTTAGGAGTACAAATATGGGTTCAGACACTTAACTAGCTATGTGACCCTAGGCAAGTCACTTAATCCTGTTTGCCTCAATTTCTTCATCTGTAAAATGAAGTGTAGAAGAAAACGGCAAAACACTCCAAGATCTTTGCTAAGAAAATTCCAAATACGGTCAGGAAGAGTCAGGTATGGCTGAAAAATGACTGAACAGCTTGAAAAGACATTCCCTTAGTCAAGGGAAGGGTTTGTTTTCTATTTATTATTTTTTTTTAAATATATGAATGACCTGTAAGAGTCCATGAAGAGGGAGAAATTAAAGAATCCAAGGGAATGTTTGTTAGAACAAGGGCCTAGAAAGGAAAGGAAAGAAAAAGATGAGAAAAGACACAAAATGATGAGCAAAGAACAGACTTCCTGCCTTAGTTTTCTGCTGAAAATATGGGACTGGGTTATTGAAAAGCTTTGGAGTAAGCACCACAGGGTATGTGCTAGGGTTACTGAGCAGCAGAGAGGGTCCAGGCGAGGTTACAAAGTATAAATTTATAATGGATGAAATGAGAGGTTTTATGACTTTTTCCAGCAAAGGACCAAAGAAAGCAGATAGGGTGTGTCTAAAGCAGTAGGAGTATGAACTACAGTTTCATAGAAATGAAGGAGTAGGACAGATGGTAGAAAAAAAAAAATAGTGGTTGCAAAGGGGAATTTGAGACCAAGATCTCAGAGATATAGCAGATGTAAGGTCTACACTGGTAAAATATGGATGGAGGGAACATTGTGAACACTGGCTGAGGAAGGGCAATGTAGGAAGCTTAAAAAGTCAGGGTTTTAGTTTTGTATTTATTTACCACAGTACTGTGAAACTCTGCATGTGGAATCACCATACTTTAAGAGCTAGAAAGGGTTTTAGAGATTATCTAATACAGCTGCTTATTTTATTATTTTTCAAGAGCATTTACAATCTGATCTATTACTGATAAAACTTTTGACTCCAAGTCTGCTCCCTTGTCCTGTACCAAATCATTCAATGAATTCTCTTTCTGATAAGTCAAATCAGTTATATATATTTATAAAACCTTAGTTTTCTCACTTTTAAAATGGACATGATACCAACAACTTAAAGATTTTATAAGAATTGATGCAATCATTTATAAAAGGCTTAATACTTAGGGGTAGGGCAGGTTCACTTTGAATACAGTATAGAATTTATAATTTTATCATTATAGCATTCTTCCTGATAAAACCCAGAATGCATCTGGTCAAGGCCCCTTTATCTTGCCTTTCTAAAACACATGTTTTTTGAGGCCTATTATATTCCATGTTTCTGATTCTTTGGTACTCAATTTATCAAGTCATTATGTTGTAAGAGCACTCTCTGTACCCTCTCTACACATACATAGGTGTGCAGACACATACAAGTAAATACATGTAATTTATCATTTACTTTTAACATTCTTCTTAAATTCTGAGTTCCAAATTCTACAACAGTTTAATTTACAGATGACCTCCCCCGGCCTGTTTGCCCCTGTGACTCTCACAGCACTTTCTTTTTCGTGCACTTTTCATATTCTCTATATTATCCCTATTTCTCATCTACTCTCCACTGGAAAAGAAATGCCTATGGTCATTTAGCTACTTATTAGCTAGACGGAAATAACAGCTTATTTTAATGTAGGTTTATATAAGGATGTATTTTCAACAACTTTATAAGTAACCCTTCTGCCTCTTCACAACTAGGACAGTGATTTCATTTTACCAAAGAATCACAGAATGGTAGAGCTAGAAGGGCTTTAGATCCAAAGAAGACCAATTGCCTCATTTCACCTGAGAAAACTGAGGCCAAGCGCAAAGTGATTTGTCAGGAAAACTCGAGTTCAAATTCAGCCTCAGAAATTTCAGAGCTATCTGACTCTGGCTGGGCAAGTCATTTAACTTGTGTGCCTCAGTTTCCTCATCTGTAAAACGGGGATAATTAAAGCACCTAAATCACATGGCTATTGTAGAGACAACAACAATTGTTATTACAGTTAACATTTATATTATGCTTACTACGTACTAAGCACTAATAATTATTAATCACTTTAAAATTATCATCTGATCCTCACACTGGGACGCCCAGTGTCCCACAGTTAGTGTCTAGGGAAAGATTTGAACTATGGTTTTCCTGACTCCAGGCTCTGCCCTCTATCCACCCCACCACCTACCTACAAAATGCTTTGAAAACCTAAAGATGCTATATAATGCTATTATTATAATTACTATTATTTGTTCAAGGTCATTCTGCTTCTAAGTGTCAATGCCTTGGACCTTTCAGCCTGCATCCTGAGATGTTCCTGAATGGCACAAACACCACATTGGTAGCCCATTGGGATGGAGCTGGGTCTGGAGTCAGGAAAACCAGAGTCAAATCTACCCAATTACTTGGCTATGGGGTCCTGGGGCAAGTTGCTTAACCTGTTTGTCTCAGTTTTCCTGTCCGTAAAATGAGGATAATAATGGCGTCTCCTTCCCAGATGGGTTTTTGAGGATAACATGAGATACCTGTAAAGCTATATGTAAATGTGAGTTACTATTATTATTTTTATTATTGCTATTATTGAAATGTTCTAACCTAGTTCCATGACTGGCCTCATGGAGAAGTACATCCCTTGCCTGGTATAAAGGCACCAAAAGGAGATTGGCAATCAGAATTCCTTGGTTGTAATTCCTGAAGCTACTTTGGTGTTTGTGAATTAAAAGTCAGTTTCTTCTTGGGCAGAAGGGACGAAAAGGGGAGGGAATGGGGGGAGGAAGACCTAGTAGTGCATGGGGCTGGGGGGAGGAGCACTGGAGGAAGGCGGGGTCCTGGGAGCAAGGGGGAAGATAGAGATGGGGGGATTCTAGGGGCAGAAGGAAGGAGAGAGATGGGGGGGGGTCTTAGGGGCAAGAGGAAGAAAGGGGGGTTCCTGGGGGCAGGAGGGAGGAGAAAAGTTGGGGGGAGCGAGCCCGGAGCTGGGGGGAGGAGGCAGGAGGCCTGGAGCGGGAAGGGGGGTGGGGCGTGCCTCGGGGTCGGCCTTAGGACACTCACCGAGGGCTGCGGCGGCGAGACTCGGGTTGTGGGGGGTCAGCAGGCCGGTCAGGGACGCCACGAGCTGCTGGAGGAGAGGCGAGGCCACGAACTCCTGCTGCTGGTACAGCGGCGCCCGCTTCTTGCGCTTCAGGTGGAAGTGCTCCTGCAGGAGGCAGTCGCACACGGCCGAACGCAGCTGGGCCAGGTCGGGCGGGCCGCCGGGCTCGCCCGGGCCGGAGGGCGGGGGCAGGGGCAGGCCACTCAGGTAGACGGTCTTGGTGAAGCTCTGGTACCAGCGGTCGGCATGGAGGGCGAAGGTCTGCGGGTACACGACGTACTTGGGGCGCTGCAGCTTCGTGAGCACGCGCAACTTCGCCTCCACAGAGGGCGCGTCGTGCGCCTCCTGCTGCCACCGGGCCACCCGACGCTGCCGGGCCGCCTGGCTTTTGGCCGTCAGCGAGGCCACAACCGGCGGGTACCGCGCCGCCGAGGCCGCGGAAGCAGCGACCTCGGCTGCGGGAGCGGCGACCTCGGCTGCGGTGTGCAGCCGCAGTGCCCGGCCGCACGGCCGCAACCTAACCTGAATGGAGGCCGCCATCTTCGTCCCGATGGCTCAGGGGGAGCTTCGAGGCCGATGATTGGACCGCTTGCACGTAGATGCGGGTATAGAACTGACCAATCGGAAAGCAAAATCACGAATGCGGCCGTGCGTAAGAGCGTCATGTAAGGGGTTAACGCGAAGAAATGGCGTCATTAAATGCGGAACCAATGAAATTTTTCTCTTAGCTTGGTTCTTCCCGGGGGCGGGATTTTTGGAGCAGAAAAATCTGAATCTGTCTTACCGTCCCTGACCTTTCTTTTTAACCAGAGTCAAATGTCAAATGCTGCCACTTAGAATGCAGTTAGGAATAAGGCCAAATACCTTCGTCCTATCAGCTGTTTGACGAGGGTTTTTTTTGTTTGTTTGTTTGTTTTTTCCAAATACCTTTTAGGTTTTCAAATAACTCTTTAGTCCACCTTTGCCTGTCACTCCAGGGCTGCTTGATGTATAGTTCAAAGGTCATCTAGTCCTGGGGCTCAACCTTTCTTTGTCATGTACCACTTTGGTGATCTGGTGAAACCTATGAACCCCTTCTTAATAAAAAAAAAATAGGGAAGCAAGTTTATTGCAATACAGTTAGCAAAATATATTTTTAAAGAGTTACACAGACCCTAGATTAAGAACCTCTCAGGTAGTCTAAAACTCTGTTTTTACTGAGGAAAGAAAACAAGTCCAGACAAGCGAAGCAAAGTCAGGCAGATAGTAAGAGGCAGATCTAGGACATGAACCACCTGGATCTCTGGAAACTAAATTCATTGCCCTTTCCACTGCATCTGGAGCTGGAAGAGATTTAACACATCGTTTTATGTATAAGGAAACAGTGACAAAAGAATTTAAATTATTGGGGAAATACATTGAAAGAATAAATTTCTGTTAAGTATTGTCATTGGAATATATTAATTCATCAAAGCAAAGAGTCAGTATAGTTTAGTGAAAAGAGCTCTGGATTTTGAGTCCTATGTCAGGTCTGAAAATAAATGACCAAAGAGTCACAGAGGTTATGCAACTGCTGTTAACTCTAAAAATACCAAAGAACTGAACTAGGTTATCACAACCACAGTTAACTCTAAGTAATAAAATAAAACAAAATAAAAACAAAAAGCTAACAGTGGTCATAAGCAAAAAACTTTATTTATTGGAGGAAAACTAGACACACCTGCCAGGACCTCAACTAGCAGAAGACCTGCTTTAGTGTGGCCAAATCTCAATACATATAGCAATAGTTGCACAGTGATCTGTAGCCCTGACAATGAGGGCTAACAGCAACAATGACACAAGTTTGATTCATAGCTGGGCTTCATGACAAGAACATGGGTCCTGCAGGTGCTTGTGCGAGCTCAGGGACCACCTGGTGCTGGTACAGAAACAACTGTGGGATTTTGCTGCAGCTGAGTTCATCCAGAGGGTGAGCACAAAGGATTGTTGTTATATCAGGGCACAGCTTGTCTCCTGGGCCTTAGCTCTGGAAAAGAGTGTCTCCTAATAGTAAAAAGAGAGGGGTGATCTCGGCATGGGCATCCTGACACCTAAAACTGGGATTCAAGTCCCTCTCCTCAACCCCTTACTCCCTTTGCAACCTGAGGCAAGTCTTTTGCCTTGCTGGGCTTCAGTTTCCTTTGAAACATGAAGATAGGATCAAGATTGGCATCCATGTCCTTACCCCTTATGTGTGGGTACACACGATAAATCAGGTGTGGATCCCCTTCTCTCTATATACTCCTTTGGCGCTCTAATCAGCTCCCATGGGTTCAATTGTCATCGCAGATAACTCCCAAATTGATATCTCTCCCTCATCTCTCTCATGACCACCAGTACTACATCTTCACCTGACCAATTAACATTCCCTCCTCTATGTCTTATTGACATCTCAGGTCCAAAACTTATCAACAAGTTCAAAACAGAAGTCTTCTTTCCTTTAAACTGATCTTCTACCCTTCCCTACTTCTGTAAAGTGCACCCAGGTTCACAAGCTCAAAGATGCCCTATCTCCATCCCTGAAATTGTTTTGTATTTGCTTATCTGTAAATTCTTTGAGGGCAGGGGCTGTTTTGCTTTTGCCTTTGTCTCCCCAGTATCTTGACTCTTCCTTATCCTGTTGTTGACAAGTCTTATCAATTCATTCTCCACAGCATCTCTTATATCCATCATATTCTCTCCCTCGTATCATCTGGGCCCTAATTCATGTCCTCATAACGTCTTGACTATACTATTGCAGTAACCTCTCAGTCATCAAACTCTCCACTCTCCAATTCATCCTCCGCACAGCTGCCAATTTGAAATTCGTAAAGCATGTATCTGATTCTGTCATTCCTTTGCTCAGGAAGCTTCAGTGGCTTCCTATTGCTTCCGGGATAGAATTCCAAACTGTTTTTCCAGACAGACCATGTTGTATTTGTTTAGAGTTAACAGCAGTTGCATAACCTCTGTGACTCCTTGGTCATTTATTTTCAGACCTAACATAGGACTCAAAATCCAGAGCTCTTTTCACTAAACTATACTGACTCTTTGCTTTGATGAATATATAACAATGACAAGAAGCATTACTTTTTTTCACACACTATATGTTCTAATCCAATAAACATTTATTAAGTGCCTACTGTGTGCCAGGCACTACTCTAAGTACTGGGGATATAATGATAAAAAGAAAAACAGTACCTGCTCTCAAAGCACTTACAATGTAAAGGAGGAGACAACATACAAAAGGAGGCAGGAGTAGGGGTGGGAGTGGGGAGGGAGAGATGGGACACTGGGGCTAGTCTGCATGGAGGCATCTTGTTTGGTGGACTTGAAACCAGGCAAAGCAGCAGATGCAAAGTGGAGTGAGCCAGAAAGTCCAGGTTCTTCCCTCTCTAAAAAAAAAAAGGCACTGAAAGAGTTTGGTGCTCTCCCCTCCAATCAGAGGGGAGAGGAGAGTGAGGGATGTGTCAATCAGAGCTTAAGTTAGCAGTCTAGTGGTGAATTTAGAAGTGATGAATTTATGCTGAGAGGGGCATCTTGTTCTGTGAACTTGAAACCAGGCAGAGCAGCAGATGCAGAGGGGAGTGAGCCAAATTAGCCTACTTCCCATGTATGACATTCCATCTGCCACCTCTGTGGCTTTGCACAAAATATCCTTCCTCTTTAGAACACCTTCCTTCTTCACTTTTGCCTCTTATAATCCTAGTTTCCTTTAAGGCTCAGCTTAAGTACTATCCCCTATAAAAGGTCTGTTTTCATTATGCCACATTTTAATGATACCCTACCCCCATCCCTGAAATTATTTTGTATTCTATATTTGCCTATCTGTGTACGTGTTATTCCTCTCTCTCCCTAGTAGAATTTAAGTTCGTTGAGGGTAGAGACTGTTTTGCTCTTGTCTTATATCATGAGTTCCTAGCATGATGCCTACCGCACATAGGTGCTTAGTAAACATTTGTTGAACTGAACAGAATGCTAAATTCATCATAATACATTGGAAAGAACCCTTGATTTAGAATTAAAGGGACAAATCCTGGTTCTCCTTCTTGCTACCTCTGTTACCCTAGGCAAATCACTAAACCTCTCTGGACCTCTTCTCTGGTCTATAAAATGAGAGAGTGGAATTGAAAGACCTCTGATGTTCCTCTAAGCTCTAAAATTATTATCTTTCTGAATAAAATTAAAACCTTCACTCTCCCTATATGACTAATCTATCTCTTTCTAGTCATGCATCTCTCTCTCATAATATCCCTTACACAGCTTCTCTTATACAGGTCTTTGTTGGTAATATGATACAGCCTACTTCATGCCCACCATGTCCTCTCCATTGCTTCTTAGCAATGTTCCAATTTAATTTCTTTAAAGAAAGTGGCATTTCATGATTTGTAGCCACATAATATAGTTATATAACATCATTGGAGGGGCAACTAGGTAGCGCACCTAGGTAGTAAATAGAGCACCAGGCCTGGAGTCAGTTAAGTCCTGAGTTCAAACAAGGCCTTAAACACTAGCCAAATCATTTAATCCTGTTTGCCTCAGTTTACTTATCTTTAAAATGAGCTGGAGAAAGAAATGGCAAATCATTCCAGTATCTTTGCCAAAAAGCCCGAAACGAGGTCATGATGACTTGGATTTGACTGAAACATCTGAACAAACATCATTCTAAGAATACTCATTTTAAAACATGGGCCTTTGTTCTGGGCAAACTTGGAGGCTTTACAAGCACTGAACAGTTTCACCAATTCGATATTCTCTCTTCCTCCTGTTTACTCTTGGGTCCAGTTCATAGTCCATTTGTAGTGATTTTCCTTTCCAAAATATAATGCCTCCAAGTAAATAATAAAATGTTATGCCTCCAAGTTTGCCTGGAACAAAGGCCCACTTTTTAACATGAATATTTTTCTAGTGATACTATATAATGGCATTATGGCTGCAAATAATGAAATGTCACTTTCTCTAAAGAAATAAAATTGGAGGTCATTCTAAGAAGCAATGGAGAGGAGATAGTGGGCAAAAGGTAGGCTGCATCATATTACCATCAAACATCATTGTACCAGCTTTATGACTTGGCCATCAAATGTCTTATAATATTCTGGAAAACATACGATATTCATCCATTCAGTTTTTCATTTTTGCAGTTAACTCTTGAAATTTTTTGAGTGGTAATGAATTTCATTGAGGAGGCTCTGCAGCCTTTCAGAACTTGATGCAATTGACACACTGTCATTAATAAACAGGAGCATCTAAAAGACCTTCTGATCTATAGGGAATGTTTGGCAAGCCTGTGTCTCCCTGTTTTATTCCTCTCAATATTAATAAGCATAGGGCTGGAAAATAAATTTATTTCTATTGTTACATCTTTCAAGAAATCATGTATGACAAATGTATGAGATATACCTATAGGAGAACCTAAGATTTTAGTATGTTCTGCCAAATTAAATGCTTTTGTATAATCAGAAAATAACAGTGATTTTTTTTTTCATTCTTTGCACCTTTCAGTCCATAGTATGACTAGAAGGTGGTCTGCTATAGAATAGGGGGCAGCTAGGTGGCACAGTGGATAGAGCCCTGGGCCTGGAATCAGGAAGACCTGAGTTCGCATCCTGCCTCAGACATTTGCTAGCTGTGTGACCCTAAGCAAGTCACTTAACCCTGTTTACCTTAATTTCCTCTTCTGTAAAATGAGCTGGAGAAGTAAGTGGCAAACCACTCCAGTATCTTTGCCAAGAAAACCCCAAATAGGGTCATAAGGAGTCAGACATGACTGAAAAATGACTAAACAACAAACAGCTATAAAATATTATTTGTGAAAATCTGCCTTCTCCTCTCTCAAACCTTCAACAGAAGTATCTTGTGATATATTATGTAGTCTATTCTCACAAAAAATTTTGTGGAGACGGGAAAGTAGGTATATTGGTAGGAGTTATTTTAGAATAATAATCAAAATAATACACCATTTTTGTTGTTGCTTTTCTGAGTGTTTGCTATCCTCTCTTTTTTCAAGGTTAGATCTCTTAAAACTGAAAATTGTGTCACTTCTAACATGTACATCCTGTTTAATCAAATACACATACTTGGCCTAATTAAGCTATTCTTCCCATCTTAATTTTCTTTAGTACTATTTCTACTTCATCATGCCACACCTTGGAGATTATAATGTTAAGAGTTCACATGTGTGACCCCATTGTCATTGATAGAGAAAATAAATTAGACCACATAAAGAAAATTTATACACTAAGTAGATTCACCAATTAAAAGAATAAATAATGTTACAAACTCTGTTATAAAACCATTTCTAACTCCTCTCTTTGGCTTCATCCGTGTTTTTGTCACAATAGCTGGTATGAAGGTTTCAGAGGAGGAGCAATGAAATCAATAAATATTCAGTTGCTATTACAATAATAATAGCACATTTTACAATAGCCCAGTGTTTTGAGGTTTACAAAGCAATTTCCTCATAACTCTATCCAGATATAGATAGCGCACAGGCAGTGTAACACTTCCATCACCTGTGCCTAGGGTTGTCCCACAACAGTGTAACCTCTGGCACAGGTCATGTCTACCTGTTCTGTCTCAGTTGGCTAATTCACCCAAACTCAGCCTAGCAGATCTGTGTTCTCAGAGTACAACCACAACCACATCATTACAATTCAAGCTCAAGATCCTAAGGGTAACTCTCTTATGGGAGGATATATTTACCACCATAGTTCCCGAGCCCCCATTGGTATGCTTCCCATCTGTACAAAATGAATCACAATAATTCCCCTAGCTCTTAAACGTAAAATATTTATTAATAATGTAAAAGCAATAATTAACACACCACAGTTATTCAATATAAAGCAATGCAGAAGTAATCAATATACCACAGTTAATTTATATAACTAGGTTATTTTAATGTTTATCTACTAATATACATAGTATCCTTGGGGGAGAATGGGTACGTACTTATAGAAAATTAGTCGGGAGACATATGATTGAGAACAACTTACATTCTTGTAGCTACTAACAATTCTTGACTGCAAGCCCTTTGCAAGACTTTGATCCCTTCATGTAGAATCTGCACCATATCAGTCACTTCTCTGTGAACTGTTTCCCTTCTGGCCCTCACTGCTCTCCTGGTGGGCAGATCTATTCTTTTACTCTCAAACTGATTTTTTACTCACAAACAAGCTGTTTTTACTCACAATTATCATTAAAAGGGCCCTGAGCAAATGTTATACTGTCAAAATGATAAGCAGTTCCCTTAAACCACAAGTAAGATCGGCTTTCTGGCCAGCGCAGACCAGCCCAATCAACTCTTCTCTCAAAAGGATGCTGAGTTTTCCAATCACTTTCTTCTAATAGCAAAGCAAGGTCACAGCAAAATTCCTCAGTATGGCTCTCTGGACAATGAATATCGGGCCAGCCAGCTTTTCTCTCAATGAGGTGCTGGGTTTATTGACTCAATTTTGACCTATTCTTAGTGAACTTTACTGTTTTCCTCTCTCTTACCAGAAGGGGCAGCAGAAAGCATGTAGCACTTCTGGGCATTTTCCTGTTAAACGTACTTCTGCCTTCCCCCAGCAAATCAGCAGAGCAACTGTCTTCCTGTCTACTGACTCTGAGGCTGGAGGTTCACACAGCTCTTGCTTTATTAATTTCTGTCCTGCTGAGTTCTTCGCTACACCCAGTGGCTTAAATTAGATTCTCATGCTTCTCCGTGACTCATCTTTCCCTTATGAGATAAAACAAAAAAATCTACTTTTCTGTTGGTTATGAAATCAACAGCCTCTATTAAGTCATCCCATAGTCTTCATATAGTTATTTCGTTAATCACTGTGAGTTTTGCTTCTCAAACTATAAAAACAGTCACAAGCGAATGAGATAAAAAGAGAGGTAAATAAATAAATATCCACAATTCCCTGCATCCCTAGTCATTTCTCTGTCTTTTAAAAGGTCCTCTCTGTCCCCTGCTCTGTTGTCCTACTATTCTGTATCTCACATTTAACAGAAAAACATTTTTCCATACGTGAATTTTAACAGTAGTTCATGTACCAAAGTTAGCTTTTTCTGCCCCTTTCAGCATTCAAACTGCCAACATGTTAACATTATGGTACCTTACAAAAATATTCCTATTTTATAGATGAGGAAGCCATGCATCAGACGAATGGTTTCTTGCCCACCATTCTACAGCCGGTAAATTAGAGTATAAATCCCAGTCCCAAATAAATCTCCTGACTCCAAGCTCCAAGTCCACTGTTCTTTCATCAGCACTTTGCCTTATGTGTCTACCACCAGAAAAGACACAGATTAAGAATCAGGTTTGGTCCCTCCCTTTGAGGTTCCTTCTGAATATTTGGCTACACAAGATGTGTGTGTGTGTGTGTGTGTGTGTGTGTGTGTGTGTGTGTATAGCAACTGGAAAACTATGCAAAATCTCCCATATTTAAGTGTTAAACTACATTGTATTACCTACCTTGCCATGCTGGAATTATATCTGTTCCCAAAGTCAACCTTCTATCTGTGACCTCCATACGTTTGCTCAAGCTGTTCCCCATGCCTGTAATGTTCTTTCTCCTCATCTCTACCTCTCAGAAGCCTTGCTTTTCTTCAAGTCTCAGTACAAGTTGTACTGTGTTTGCTTTTATATTTGTATCCACTACCACCCCCTTGGGAATATCCTGAACTCCTGAGCATATAAGCCCTTTGAAGTTTCTGTTTATTCTTTGAAACTTATCTTGTATGTAGCTTATTTGTACATAGTTGTTTGCATGTTGTCTCCCCCATTAGATTGTGAGCTCCTCGAGAACAGTGGCTTTCTTTTACCTTTCTTTGTATCTCCAGGACTTAGTATAGCCAATATTTAATTGCCTATTTCCTTTGGATCTTTGGATCCTCAGCATGAAGCAGAGTAACTTACACAAAGCAGATACTTAATAAGTGTTTACTGAATTTATGAATGGTACAGACTAGATAATCATAATAGGTGATGTTTATAAAGTTTTCAGGCTTACAGTTATCCCATTTGATTTGCAAATGTTTCATCAAAGTTATATTTGAGAGTAAGTTTCAGATTAGTGTGATGCAGTGTTACAGGCTAACCTTTTCAATGTCATATTCTTTGTCAAAGTTAAGAAGATACTGGTATTTTTTTTTAAATGCAAGAAAATCTAAGAAAGAATTCTGCTATCGTTAGTTCTATCCCAATTGTTACTTTCAAAAGCAAATCATAGAATCAAAGAATTGGAATAACTGTGAGATTAGCTTGTCCAACTTCCTCATATTACAGATGAACAAACTGAGACTGAGATAAGTGACTTCCCCAAGGTAGCAAAAATAGTAACAGAGCCAGGAGAAGACAAAGATCTCACTTGCTTCCTGGTCAGACTCGGAATTTTGTAGTGCTTTCTATTTCTGCTCCCTCTGTATATGTTCAATGCAAATAATACACGTAGAACAAAAGCAGGACCCAAAGGTATAGGGCAAATGCTGAAGTTGGAGAACTTTTTGTGCTTCAGTGTCGAAAAATTAAACCAAATCTCTCAACTTTCTTCACAGGTAAGATGTACCATTTGACTTGTTCTTTAGAAAGGGCAGTCCCATTGCTGTTGGATCAAACAACAGATTTTCGCAAGGCATGCTCCATGACTTCTCAGTGCTGTTTTAATTCTTTCAGCTGTGCATGTGCCCTCTGCTCAAATATGTCCATCTTCAGTTGTATGTTCCTAGAGATCTGAGATCAGACCTATATAGTTCTTAAAATCATTCCATAGCATGTGTAATAACTGAGTTCTTGGCTTGTAACATCTAGATTCTTTCACAAAAACTATCAGCACAGCATTTACTCTTTCTCTTGGGTCTTCAAAAGTATTTTAGCATCCACAAGACATTCTTAGGTGGCAAGTATTGTGAAAGAAACTTTAAATGCTAAAAGAAAAAAATTGGGTTTCTTCTGGAAGAATTGTTGTTTCAATGGCATTTATTATGTTTTTAAAAATGCCTAATCAGGTCGGGTTAAAATTGTATCGCTTTTTACTGCCTTCCCTCTCTCCCCTCCCCCACCCCTAGAAGCCTGAGCAAACTTTTTTATATCACAATTAGAAAAATCTTTCTATAAGTAGTAAAAGAGCTAGTCTATCTGTTTAAGCCTGTTTCCCCCCCCTCTTCATAAGCCTTAATTCTCTCAAGCTTTCCTGTTCTCATTTTCAAAGGATTAGAGAAACCAGGATTTTATTGAAATGTATTACCAGTTGGCAAGTAAAATTAAACTAAGAGCATATCATAAGGCATTATTAGGGGAAGGAAAAATTATTAGACTTTAAAAAATGAGATCTCTGAATACAGTGATGGAATTATAAGAAATTCTATTATACTAAGTTTTAATCTTATATACCCCTTAGGTATGTAAGGCTACCCTAGCCAGGTATCTGAACACTGACCCTGTTTGGAATAGCCCTCTTTTGCTTCAACCTTGGTCGCTTTTTGTGACCTCACTCCAGTGTTCCACGATGACTGGTCAAGTACGAGATGTCTATGGTGAAAGACTGTGAGAAACAGAGAAAAAGGAGGGGAACACAAATTCCTTTTCCTTTTTATCTTTTCACCTCTACAGCAAACCCCACTGTGGCAACAAATTCGGACATTATCATTATCCTTTCTCTTGTCTTAGAGGCCCCATCCCCCCATCCTGCTTTTTGATACAAAGCCCACTACCCCATTTCTGTGACAGAATATCCAAATCTCTGATTAAATTGTAGGTTAGGTTGGAAATGAAAACCAGTTGATTGATTCCTTGAGACTCAAGGAAGAAATAAAAAGGTGTGACAGGAAGCCACAAGACTAAGAATTGTATCATTACATCTCACTTCTATAACCTTTGATAATGTTCAACCATCTCTCCCCAATCCCTCTAGTCCCCTCCCAACTATAGCTCCTCCCTCAGCTATTAGAGTTGCAACAGTGGCTTAATACTGAAAAAAGAGTACAGCTCTTATTCTTGGCAAGTAGGATTAAAAGTCAACGGGAAGAGAATTGCATTTTACTTTGAATCTCCAAATGCATTTTTGTCAAAGAACAGGGTTAGTCATGATGATTAGGTTCTACTGTAGCAGCTGTGAAAGGAGACAATGTTACTCAAGGCTGGCTATTGGTAAGATGGATATGGTAGAAGGACAGGGGCATGAAATCTAGGATTCTATGGAGAGCATTGGCAAAATGACTGACTGGGTTACATTAGCCCACAAAAGCCTGTTCAGCTCACAATGTACCAAAAATATACTACTTAATTAGTAAAACTATGACTTCTGTGTTGATGTTTTTCAAATTTTCTATCTCTAGCTCTGTCTTACCTCTCGAATGCCAAATAAAATATTGAACTATATCCTTCATATTTCCACCTGGAATTTGAACTCAGCATGTCCCAAAATCAACCAGTCATCTTGCCTCAACAACTTTCTGATTATCTTGACTTCTCTATATTTGTCAATAGCAGCACCTCCCAGTCATCCATTCTCCTAATTAGGCAGTCATTTTTGTACATTTCTGTCATTTTCTTCTCTCTTCTCCCATATATCCAATTACTATGTTAGAGGTTTCTGCCTTTGCAATATCACTAATACTAGTCCCTTTCTTTCTACTAAAACTGTCACAATTCTGCTTAAAGCCCTAATTAATTTTCATCAGCACAGCTGCAGTCTCATCCATTCGTAAATAGCCTTCTTGACTCTAGACACTATCATTCTAATCCATTGTACACACTGCCGCTAGATTAATCTACCTAAAGCATCTCTCTGATCGTAACACCCCATATTCAGAAGCCAGGAAAATTAATTATTTGATTTTGAAAAATTAATAACTTAATTTTTAAAAAGACCTACTTGATGTCTGTCCAACATGCCTTTGATGTCTTCCCATCTCAGTTCTTGTGTTCTCTTCTTTTGGAGAATCCCCCTTTGCCCAGAACTTCATGAAAAAATTTTATCCACTCTTGCCTAATCTCTTCTCCCCAAGACAAAAGTAATCTCTTCTTTCTTGGAAATACAATAGCCCTTTGTTCTTCTTTTACCTCATTTCCCACTATATATAGTTACTTGTAAATATGTCTTATCTCCCTTACTAAATTATAAGCTCCATGAGGGCAGGGTCCATTAAGGTAGGCTCTATGTTAATGCTTCTCTCTATCACCTGAAGGACTTAGTACAATATCTTAAACAGAGGAAACACTGAAAAAAAATGTTCAATGAATAATATGTATATATATATGTATATATATGTATATATATTAAAATTAAGCATCATAGAATCAGAAATATAACTCACTTGTGAGTATATATTTTGATTGGTTTCATTAAAAAATTCAGCTAGAAGTACACCCATGGTTTCATTAAGAAATTCAGCTAGAAGTACACCTTATTATGATTTTCTGTTCTGTACCAGAGACATTTGTTTGAGGCAAGTATTAGTTTTGAAGGAAAAATGTCAGGTTGAATTCTTGAACTTAAGAAAAATAAACCTCTTTGTCCTTTCATGCTAAATTAACTAGAATTTTATAGTAACTAGAACTTCCGTACATTAAAATAATCAGTGTTGATGATGATGTATATAAGATACTGAAAGATCCTGACACATTATCTATTTTTTATTTTAAATCATTTATTTAGTATTTCTTTTCCCCCAAGTACATGTAAAAACAATTCTTAACATTCTTTTTTTAAAATTTTGAGTTTCAAATTCTCTTCCTCCCTCCTCCCCCAATGAAAAGGCAAACAATTTGTGTGCTTTTTTAATTAATTAATTTATTTTTAGTTTTCAACATTCACTTCCACAGGATTTGGAGTTCCAAATTTTTTTTCCCATCTCTCCCCTCACCCACCCCAAGATGGCATGCATCCTTTCCCCCAATCTGCCCTCCCTTCTATCACCCCCCTTCTGTTATCCCATATCCCCCTCTATTTTCCTAAAGGGTACGATAGATTTCTATACCCTTTGAAGGTTATACATGTGTAGTCATGCAAAACGCTTTCATATTAGCTATGTTGTAAAATAGAGAGACAAAAAAAAGAAACCTAAGAAAAATAAAGAAAATTTTAAAAAGTATGCTTCAATCTTTATTCAAACTCCATCAGTTCTTTCTCTGGGGATGGATAGCATTTTTCATCATAAGTACTTCAGAATTGTCTTAGATCATTGTGTTGCTGAGAATAGGCAAGTCATTCACAGTTGATCATCTTACAATATTGTTGTTACTGTGTACAATGTTCTCTGTTCTTCTCATTTTACTTTGCATCAGCCCATGCAAATCTTTCCAGGTTTTTCTGACAACATCCTGCTCATCATTTTTTATAGCACAATAGTATTCCATCACAATCATATACCGCAGCTTATTCAGCTGTTCCCCAGTTGATGGGTATCCCTTCAATTTCCAATTCTTTGACACCAGAAAAAAGCTGTTATAAATATTTTTGTACGTATAGGTCCTTTTCCTTTTTGTTTTTTATCTCTTTTTGGATATAGACCTAATAGTGGCATTGCCAGGTCAAAGGGTATGCATGGTTTTAAAATAGCTCTTTGGACATAGTTCCAAATTGCTTTACAAAAGGGTTGAATCAGTTCACAACTCCACTAACAGTACATTAGTGTCTCAGTTTTCCCACATCAGCTCCAACATTTGTCATTTTCCTTTTCTGCCCTACTTGCCAATCTAATAGATGTGAGGTAATACCTCAGAATTGTTTTTCTTTACATTTCTCTAATCAAGAGTAATTTAGGGCATTTTTTTTCATGTGACTATAGAAAGCTTTGATTACTTCATCTGAAAACTGACTGCTCATATCCTTTGACCATTTATCAATTGAGGAATGTCTCTTATTTTGTAAATTTGACTCAGTTATCTATATATTTGGGAAAAGAGGCCTTAATCAGAGAAAGTTGCTTCAAAAATGTTTTTCACAGTTATATTGCTAACTATATTTCTCTCCATCCTAGTTCTCCACCCTGTTTATTCTATTCTCTCTCTCCTTTCACCCTGTACATGCTCAAAAGCGTTTTACTTCGGACTGCTGCCTCCTCCAATCTGCCTGCCTTTCTATCAGCCCCAACCCACCCTCTTATTTTATCCCCTTCCCCTCCTACTTTCCTTGTGGTTAACATAGACTTCTATACCCAAATGAGCATGTATGTTACTGCTCTTTGAGCCAATTCTGATGAGAGTAAGGTTCAAATGTTCCCCATCACCTCTCCCATCTTCGCCTCCACTGTAGTAACTCTTTCTTGCCTCTTTTATATGAGATAACTTATTCCATTCTACCTCTCCCTTTCCCTTTATCCCAGTGCATTCCTCTTTCTCACCCTTTAATTTTATTTTTTTTAGATATCAGCCCATGGTATTCAACTCACATCAGTACCCTCTGTCTAAATATGTTCCTTCTAATGGCCCTAATAATAAGGGAGTTCTTAGGAGTTAAAAGTATCATCTTCCCATGTAGTAACATAAACATTTTAACCCTATTAAGTCCCTTATGATTTCCCTTTCCTATTTACCTTTTCATGCTTCTCTTGAATCTTGTATTTGAAAGTCACATTTTATGTTCAGCTCTGGTATTTTCATCAGGAATGCTTGAAAGTCTTATATTTCATTGAATTCCCCTTTTTTCCCCTGAAGGATTATACTCAGTTTTGCCAGGTAGGTGATTCTTGGTTGTAATCCTAGCTCCTTTGCCCTCTGGAATAATATATTCCAAGGCCTCTGATCCTTTAATGAAGAAGCTTCTAATTTTTGTGTTATCATGACTGTGGCTCCATAATACTTGAATTGTTTCTTTCTGGCTACTTGCATTGTTTTCTCCATGGAATTTGGCTGTAATATTTCTGAGAGTTTTCATTTTGGAACCTCTTTCAGGAGGTAATCAGTGAATTCTTTCAATTTCTGTTTTACCCTCTGGTTCTAGAATGTCAGGGCAGTTTTCCTTGATAATTTCTTGAAAGATATCTAACTCTTTTTTTGATTATGGCTTTCACATAGTCCAATAATTTTAAAATTATCTCTCCTGGATCTATTTTTCAGATCAGTTATTTTCCAATGAGATATTTCACATTGTGTTCCATTTTATAATTCTTTTGGTTTTGTTTTATTGTTTCTTGATGTCTCATAAAGTCATTAGTTTCCACTTGCCAAATTTTAATTTTTAAGGAACTGTTTTCTTCAGTGAGCTTTTGTACTCCCTTTTCCATTTGGTCAATTCTGCTTTTCAAGGCATTCTTCTTTTTGTTGGATTTTTGTACCACTTTTGCCATTTGGCCTATTCTATTTTTTAAGGTGTTATTTTCTTCAGTATTTTTTATACTTCCTTTACTAAGCTGTTGGTTCTTTTTTCATGATTTGCTTGTATAACTCTCATTTTTCTTCCCAATTTTTTCGCTACCTCTCTTACTTGATTTTTAAAATCCTTTTTGAGCTCTTCCATGGCCTGAGATCATTTCAAATTTTTCTTGGAGGCTTTGGATATCGTAGTTTTGACTTTGTTGTCTTTTTCTGAGTGTGTTTTGATCTTGGTCAATTAAGTAACTTTCTATAGTCAGAATTTTTTCCAGTTGTTAGCTTATTTCCCCAGCCTATTTCTTGACTTTTAGCTCTTTGCTAAAGTTGGCCTCTGCTTCCAGGGTGGAGGGTGCACTGACCCAAGCTTCAGGGATTTTATGCAGTTCTTTTCAGAGCTAATTCTGGGGTTCTGTAAGCTTTCAGTTCTTGTAAAGTGGTAGGATCGAGGGAGAGATGTGTTTACTACTCTCTTGGCCTGTGTTTTGGTCTGTGAGTGACCACAAGCACTCTTTTTTTTTGTCATGAAACTGTGAGGAGGGTCCCCCCTCCACTGTGGCCATGTGCTCTGCTGTATTAGTGGTCCTCTTCACCCCAGGACTGCCACAAAGGAATGCAACTTGTATGCAAGTATGGTCAAAGCAATAGAGTCTTGCTCCTAGTACCAGCAAAGAGACCCCTGAATTTCCTTCTGACCAGTTGTTCAACCCCATTACCCCATGGGCTGAGATCTCCAGAAGCAACCACTGCCACTGGTGATTCACTCACTCCCAAGGCTCACTCCTGGTTTACTGGGGCCTGGTCTGAAGTGGTGGGGCCTGTGCTGGACTGCACTCTACTCTTGTCTTGGTGCAATAGACCTCTCCTGCTGTTAACTTGGGCTGGAAATTTTTTTTTTACCCTGTTCTTTTGTGGTTTCTGCCAATCTAGAATTTGTTTTAGGGCATTATTTAAGATGTTCAGAGGGATTTGGGGAAGAGCTTAGGGGAGTCTCTGCCTTTTGTCCATCATCTTGCCTCCATCGCAGGCTGACACGTTATCTAAATCATGTGAGAAAGATTAAATTATGAGAAGAATTAGATTTGTATATGCTATTGCATTCTAATTCATTGAAAACTGGTAATCTGTTGGAACCTATGGTAATTTTCAATTATACTAATTTTTTGTTTCATTGGAATAACCCATTTTTTACCTTTCTAGATAAGAATTTATTATATATGCTTATTATCTTTGAAGATCAAACTGAAATTCCACCTTCTCTGTATAATTTTCCCTGATGCTCCCAGCCCAAAGTTATACTTTTTTCTTTAAATTGTCATAGCCCTTTGTACCTCATCCACTTAAAAAAATGGTATCTTTTGCTTTTTTATCACCTCAATTTCCAAATATATCCTATACTCCCCCACTCCTATCCAGTGAACTATACCTTTTAACTAAGAATGAAAAAGAGAGGGAAAGCAGTTCAGGAGAATTAACCAAGACATTAACCAAGTCTGACAGTATACATAATATGCCACACCCATTATCCCCCGCCTTTGCAAGGAATGGAGGGATATACATTTTTTCATCACTGCTTCTGAGCCAGTCTTGTTCATCATAGTTATAATCAGTTCCCTTTTCTTTTTTTTGTTTCTTTTCCATTTTCATTGCTATAGTTATTATATTTGTAATTTTCCTTGTGATACTTAATTTGCATTATAGCAGTTCATAAAAGTCTTCCTATACCTATCTGAATTAGTCATATTTGTTTTGTCTAATGGCACAGTATAATTCCATTATATCCATGTACTATAATTTATTTAGCTATTCCCTAATCAATGGGAAAAATTGTTTCCAGTTCTTTGATAAAGTTTTACTATGAATGTTTTGGTGTATGTGATACCTTATCCACTTTCACATTCTTCACGTTAGAGTAATTTAGCTCTGGACTTGAAGTCTAAAACCGTAGCAGCACAGATTTAAAGTTTAAAGGGACCTCATAGTCTGTCTAGTCCAACCCTCTTATTTTTACTGATCAGACCCTGAGGAATCAAATGACTTGCCAAATTCAGGAGTATTAGTTAAGAAGGATAACATTTGAATCCAAGTCCTCTGACTTCAAAGCCGTCATTCTGTTCAGTGTAGCGTTCTGCCTGGGCTTCAGGCCTGGGTTTGTATCAATGCTTTGACACTTACTAATTCTGTGTTAGTCAGCCAGTTAACTAGCAACTACTATATGGCAAGCACTGTGTGAAAAATTGTATGCTCTGAAAGTCACTGAATTTCTCTGAACTTCAATGTCCCCGTCTTATAACATGGGGAAAATGAAATTTGCCATACTGATCTTACCAGGTTATTGTGAGAAAAATATGCTATAAACCTTCAATCACTATATAACCATGAGTTATTTTGGCTGGATGTGGAGTCAGAGGACCTGGATCCCTTAAAAGTTCAAATTTCTACATATAAGTATTATGTTTCTTTTTAGTCAAGTCTTCATTGAGAGGCTGTAGGATCTTGTGAAAAGACCAGTTGATTTGGAGTATGAGGACTGAGGTCCAAATCCTATTCCACCACTTCTTACATATGATTTGGAGCAGTCATTTCACCTCTATTGGCCCCAGTTTTCTCATCTTTAACATGAAAAGGTTGGACTAGATGATCTCTAAGGTTCTTCCATGCTCTAATTCTATGATGTAATTATTTATTTGCTTTCACTCCCAAAAGAAGATGAGGACAGGGACTGCATCTTAGTCATTTTGTTATCTTTCTCACAGACCGAACTTTGTGTTTTAGCACAAATTTTTGGAGAACTGAATTGAAATGAAATCAACATCAATACAATATATGGAATGTTAATGAAAAACACAGGAGAGATATTATGTCAGGTTGATGAACATTTAGTGAACTCCTATTATATGCAAGACATTTTGTTTTAGGAGTATGTATATATATATACATACACTATATATATATATACACAAAACATATATGTGTATGTATATATATGTGTGTATGTATATATACACACACACACACAAAACGTAGTAAGACATACTACCTAATTGGGAAGACATAAAACTGTTCTGCATAAGAAATTTAAATAAAAGTTCAAGAGAATAATTGAAGTATTGCCATAAGATGGTACACAATAAATTCCTAAATGATACATGCAGGCAATAATTACTATAGGACTTTTAGAGCAGGAAGAAATCAGTTCAGTTTTGGGAACTGAATTGAAACCAATTACTCAGCAAAGACTTTATGTAGCAACAAGGGAGGACCCCACATGTGAAAGTAGGCCCAGGTGTTGCAAGGGTACTGTCATGTGTGGCTTTCGGGGAGGCAGAATAAACATCTTTAGTCTCTTTCTCCTTGCTCCCCCCTCTTTTCCAAGGGAGACTTTAATTCATACCAGGACAGGAAGCAGGAAGTTAGGACTAGAGGCCACATTTCTGCTCTCAGAAAGAGAGTACCAGACTAAAAGCATATCTAGCTGCTTCTCTAAATATTGTTCATCCAGGGAATATAATTGGGTTCCATCTAATTTGTGATTGTTTTGTCATTTTAGATAGGAAGCAAAGCACCAAGCTCTATATCCAAATCTTCCCACCAATGCCAGTTTCATAATGAACACACAAAGAGAATAGCAAAGAAACCAATTTATCCAAATCATAGCAAAATAGAAATCAGAGAAGGTATACATTGGAGAACATATACTAAATAATACAGAATAGAAGAGCTCTCCCACAGAGAGCAAGCTCAGCTGAGAGAAAGCATCTTGAATCTCATACAAGGGGAAATTTCCCAAGTCTCTAGGATAGCAAAATGGGAATAGGGACATGATGCAGACTGCCCCTTCCTCTCATGTCTTCCTAGAGTCCTTTTCCTTCCAACCCCATTTCCTTCAAATTGGGTTGGTCTCTTCCATCTTCTCTCTCCTGGAAGCTGACTCAAGACTCAAAGATAACTTGAAGCTTGACCAGTGCCAAAGAGAAGACCAGTCCTAAGGAGTCCTGAAGGGAGACTCAAAGGAACACCAACTCCTCCCCTCTTCTCACACAGGGCAAGATATTCATCTCCGGGGTATTCTTTCATTTGAGCCTCATAACAACCTTTTGAAATATATGTGGCATCTTCTTTACACATAATGAAACTAAAATTCAGAGAGGTTAAGTGATTTACTCCAAGTCCCATAAGTAGTAAGCAATAGAGCTGAGATTCAAACCCAAGTCTCCTAATTCCGACATCATGTGTCCATGACATCAGTGTAGGATTTAGATAGACAAGGAGGAAAAGGGGTGGGGGGGAGTTGAATTGGAGGCCAAGAGGAAAAAATAATAAGAACAAAAGCTTAGCAGCAGGAAGTAGGGGGTGCTTAGGGAATAGCAAATAAACCAGTGCAGCTGAGGTGGATGACTGGTGCATGGAAGGAGAGGAAGAAAGTCAAAAGGAGCTTGGGGCCAGATTGTGAATGAATGTAGACTATATCCTTTGGAAAATAGCAAGGTTCTGGGAATATTAAAGACTCTTGAGATAATGAAAGTATTATGCATAGTTCAACTCTATTCCAAAGTGGATATAATTAAATGGAATTATCTCTCAATTTTTCATACTAGTGGTCAGTGGGAGTATAGATATGTGATACAAAAATCATGAATATTTGATTTTAAATTAAATGTTCATTTTTGTTACATTGCATGCAAGTAGATCTGCAGTTTGCAGAATTCATGGTGCTGTGGTTCACATTATTGAAACCATAATGAAGATGGTAGGTTCTTTTCTTTTAATTCCACTTTGTACAAACAACACGGTATGACATGTATGTAAGTGTTAAATAACTACTGGTTTCTTTTCTTCTCTTTGACACAGATGCACTCTTCTGGACACTGGAGGGAAAAGCCTTTTATACTCAGCCTGTAACGTCTGGCCACAATTACCGACTGTGCTCTGAGCAGCTTCACAATGGTATCAAATACAGGGATGCCTCAGAGATTTTGTGGGCTTGGTTCCAGTCCACTGAATTAAAGTGAATATCACAATAAAGCAAGTCACAAATTTTTTTGGTTTCCTAGTGCATATAAAAGTTATGTTTACACTATGTCTATTAAGTATGAGATAGTATTATGTCTTAAAAAATCAATGTACATACTTTAATCTAAAAATACCTTATTGCTATAAAATGTTAACCATCATCTGGACCTTCAGCAACTCTTAATCTTTTCTTCTGGTGTAGGGTCTTGCCTCAGTGTTGATAACTGCTGACTGACCAGGGTGGTGGTTGTTGATGGTGGGGTGGCTGTGGCAATTTCTTAAAATAAAACAACAATGAAGTTTGCCACATAGATTGACTCTTCCTTTCACTTAAACACTTAAGGGCTATTAACTATTATTGGCCTACTGGTTATTAAGTATTATTGGTTATTAATTTTCCTAATATCAATATTATGTCTTAGGGAATGGGGATACCTGAGGAGAGAGAGACAGGAATTGCTAGTTGGTAGAGCCATTGGAACACACATAGCATTAATCAATTAAGTTTGCTATTTTATCTGGGCATGGTTCATAGTTCCCCAAAACAATTAAAATAGTAACATCAATGATTACTGATCACAGATCACCTTAACAGATCTCATAATAATGAAAAAGGTTTGAAATGTTTGAGAGAATTACCGAAATATGACACAGAGACACAATATGAGCAAATAGAGCTGATAGGATTGCTTGATGCAGAGTTGCCACAAAACTTTAATTTATAAAGACACAGTAACTGTGAAGCACAGTAATGTGGAGCACAATAAAATGAGTTATGTCTGTAGATATGAAGAATCACAGCGTTTTCTTGGTCCCTCTGTCTTGCCTTTCTCTATCTTTGGTCATGCCATTGCCAGTGTGCATCCCAATGTATCATTGGGTGCTATTGTGGCACTACATGTGACCAAGCACAGTCGATAATTGTGGCCAGACATTACAGGCTGAGTAGAAAAGGCTTTTCCCTCCAGTGTCCAGAAGAGTGCATCTGTGTCAAAGAGAAGAAAAGAAACCAGTAGTTATTTAACACTTACATACATGTCATACCGTGTTGTTTGTACAAAGTGGAATTAAAAGAAAAGAACCTACCATCTTCAGTATGGTTTCAATAATGTGAACCACAGCACCATGAATTCCGCAAACTGCAGATCTACTTGCATGCAATGTAACAAAAATGAACATGTGACCAAGTAGCTGATTCTCCATCTTAATTTATCCCCAATTTAGAGAAATGACTTCCCCTCCCACATAAGAAAATTATGTGGTGCTAGCAGTTTAGGAAGACAGAGAGTGCTACCTAGTACATAGTGAGCCACCATTGGAGTTAAGAAGATGTGGGTTCAAGTCTCATATCTGATACACTAACTATATGAATATGGCTAAATTTTCATGCCTCAGGGAACTCTTTAAGGCTATAAGTTATTGGTGACTTGACAAACTGCCACAGTTAAGGGAGTTTCCAAACAAGAAATCCAAATACCAATGAAATAATAATCCAGACTAAAAACAACAACAACAACAACAACATAAAAACTTATTGCTCTTATCAGAGCTGTAACAAGTATAAGGTAGGTGGGGTCCTGGTTTTGGATGCATAAAAGGGACACAGAAAATTGATAAATCATCTTTATTATTTCAGGCGTGCCATTTCATTAGAATAGGGGCAGATGTGTGTTTGAGGAAGAAATTATTTTGGTGTAGTACAAGAACTGTAGCAAAATCTGAACCCCTCTCCTGAGAGGTAGGTATTCAAACTTTGAAGGTTGATTCAACATTTATTACCTTACTGCAGTCAAGGCTGAAAGTTAACAGTAGGAGAACAGATAAGCTCTATAATGGGGTTATTAAAACTTTTAGTGTCATGGATGCCTTAGGAAATGTGGTGAAGCCTAAGGATCTCTCCTCAGACTAATGTTTCTAAATGTATAAAATAAAATGGATAGAATTACAAAGGAAACCAATTTTATTGGAATGCTATCATCAAATTTTTCTTTAAAAAAAAAGGAAAACAAGTTCATGGATACAAGACTAAGAATTCTTGTTTTAAAGTAAAAATCTTCTAATACAACTGGGGTATTTTTCTTACAATAAACATTTACATTACATTATATTACAGGCCAAATGGAGACTCTTCTCTATCCCAAACTATTATTACTATAATAAAAGTAGAACTGACACGCTTATTTTCTTGCTGTAATTATGCCTCTTTCTTTCTCCAATTGACATTTCTCAATTTACAAGTCATTTCCTCACCTATTCAAGACCCCACTGATTACCTGCTTCTTGAATATCTAATAATTCACTCAGAAGTATATTTAAAAGGATCAAAAAAGCCCTGAAGGCTCTACTGTCTTTCAGTACTCACCAATCTTCTATTACTACTAACAGGAATCATGGACATTTTATGCCTAGTGGAGATAAAGGTGGAAATGTAGAGGATTGAATCCAGGGGAGGGAAAATATTTTAGGCTTTATTCTTACAGTCTAGTAGGATTTAGTAGAAATGTCCCAGGACTAGGAGTTAGCTCCAAGCCTCTAAGTATGCGTGAGCCTGGATAAATCTTTCGAAACTTTGGGTTTCAATTTCTTCAGTTGTGAAATACAGAAACTAGACTATATAATTTTCTTTTCTTTTTTGGCTAGGCAGTGAGGTCAAGAGACTTGCCCAGGGTCACACAGCTAGTAAGTGTTATGTTTCTGAGGTCAGTTTTGAACTCTGGTCCTCCTGAATCCAGGACTGGTGCTCTATCCACTGCCCCACCTAGCTGTCCCTAGACTATATGACTTTTAAGATCTCTTCTATTTGTAACATTTTATGAATCTATTACCATGTGTCTTATTACCATTAATGGGAATTATAAATGTTCATTGGAAGAAAAATACTCCAGTCTTACCAGGTTTTTACTCTAAAACAAGAATTCTTAGTCTTGGATCCATGAACTTGTTTCCCTTTTTTTTTTTTTAAAGAAAAATTTGATGATAGTATTACAATAAAATTGATTTCCTTTGTAATCCTATCTATTATATTTTATACATTTAAAAACATTAGTCTGAGGAGAGATCCTCAGGCCTCACCACATTCTGGAAGGCATCCATGACAATAAAAGGTTTAAAAACCCCATTATAGAGCTTATCTATTCTCCCACTGTTAGCTTTCAGCCTTTAATGTAGTAAGGTAATAAATGTTGAATCAGCCTTCAAAGTCTGAATACATACCTCTCAGGAGAGGGGTTCAGATTTTGCTACAGTTCTTGTACTACACCAAAATAATTTCTTCCTCAAATACACATCTTTTTTCATGTATTTATTTTTCGTTTTCAACATTCACTTCCGTAAGATTTTGAGTTCCAAATTTTCTCCCCATCTCTCCCCTCCCCCCACCCAAAGACAGCGTGCAATTTGATATAGGCTCTACATGTACATTCGTATTGCACCTATTTTCACATTAGTGTGTTGTAAAGAAGAATTAGAACCAATGGGAGAAACCACGAGAAAGAAGAAACAAACAAAAAAAAAAAAGAAAAAGAGAAAGAGAGCAAATAATATCCATAGTTATTTTTCTGGATGTGGACAGCATTTTCCATCATAAGTCCTTTGGAGTTGTCTTTGATCCTTCCATTGCTAAGAAGAGATGAGTCTATGAAAGTTAGTCATTACACATTTTGGTTGTTATTGTGTACAATGTTCTCCTGGTTCTGCTCACTTCACTCAGCATCAGTTCATTCAAGTCTCTCCAGGTTTTTCTGAAGTTGCCTGCTCATCACTTCTTATAGCACAATAGTATTCCATTACATTCATATACTATAACTTGTTCAGCCATCCCCCGTATTCCCCAACTGATGGGCATCCCCTCAATTTCCAATTCTTTGCCACCACAAAAAGAGCTGCCATAAATATTTTTGCACCTGTGGGTCCTTTCCCCTTTTTTATGATTTCTTTAGGATATGGATCTAGTAGTACTCTTGCTAGATCAAAGGGTATGCACAGTTTGGTTGCCCTTTGGTCATCGTTCCAACTTGCTCTCCAGAATGGATCAGTTCACAATTCTACCAACAATGCATTAATATTCCAATTTTCCCACATCTTCTTCATCATTTATCATTTTCCTGTTTTGTCATGTTAGCCAATCTGATAAGCATGATGTGGTACCTCAGAGTTATTTTGATTTGCATTTCTCTAATCAATAGTGATTTATAGCATTTTATATGACTATAGATAGCTTTAATTTGTTCATCTGAAAACTGCCTTTTTGTATCCTTTGACCACTTATCAATTGGGGGATGACTTGTGTTCTTATAAATTTGACTCAGTTCTCTATATATTTTAGAAATGAGGCCTTTATTAGAGACATTGGTTGTAAAAATTCTTTCCCAATTTTCTGCTTCCCCCCTAATCATGGTTCATTGACTTTGTTTATGCAAAAACTTTTCAATTTAATGTAATCAAAATTATCCATTTTGCATTTCATAATGTTCTCTATATCTTGCTTGGTCATAAATTTTTCCATTCTCCATAAGTCCGACAGGTAAACTGTTCCTTGCTCTCCCAGTTGGCTTATAGCACCAGCCTTTATAACTAAATCATGTGGCCATTTTGATTTTATTTTGGTATGTGATGTAATATGTTGGTTTATACCTAGTTTCTGCCATACTATTTCCCAACAGTTTTTGTCAAATAGTGAGTTTTTATCCCAGTAGCTGGAGTCTTTGGGTTTATCAAACAGTAGATTACTATAGTCATTGACTGTTGTGTCTTGCATACCTAACCTATTCCACTGATCAACCACTCTGTTTCTTAGCCAGTACTAAGTAGTTTTAATGATTGCTGCTTTGTAATACAATTTAAGATCTGGCCATTTTCCCAAGCATTTCTTTTCATTAATTCCCTTGATATTCTGAACCTTTTGCTCAAACATACATCTTACAAATGTTACTACTGATATGTAAACAAAATGTGAAAATCTTAGAATTGTTAGGATATTAGAGGTGGAAGATAACTTTAGACCATCTAGTCCAATCTCTTTTTTTAATTGATAAGGAAATTAAGGACTGGAGATGTTAAGTAATTTGCACAAGGTTGTAGTATTTAGAGCTGGAAGGAACCTTAGAGGATGTGAAGTCCAACTCCCTCAGTTTGTTGATAAGGTACCTGAGACACAGACAGGTTAAGTGATTTGTCCCAAGTCACAGAACTATGTCTATGTAGGATTTGAACCCAAGGCTTCCTGGCCTCCAAATCAGGTCTCTTATCACTGTTCCAGAAGGCTTAAACATCCAGGGACCGCTGCATGTTTCTACTCCCCTTTACTCACAATATATTGCATATATGCACAAGATGTGCAAGGTTCAGCATGTGAATTACTTTCACTTCTATATATCCACAGTTCTCAAAGTGTGGTCCAGAGACCCCTGGGAGTCCCTGGTACCATGTCGTAGGGCCCACAAACTCAAAACTATTTTCGTAATAATGTTAAGTTGTTTTAATTTCTAGTACAATAAATATAACCTAAAACAAAATCTCTTTTGGGGAGGGTCCTCAATAATTGTTAGAATTGTAAGAGTCCTGAGACCAAAAAGTTTGTGAACAACTGCTATACCAAATCATCCACACACCCATCAAATTTGTCTCTGTCAGTCACACACTGTCAGTCTATAGCTTAGCGTATGTGTATGAGGACAGCATTTGGGACATTGAGACAAACACTCTATGAGCCTGGAGCAAAGTTGGAGCTTCTGGTAAATGTATGTAGAGTCTTAGACCAAGTGGTATGGATTAGAATTAGGAATTTGCTGCTTAAAGGACACCATTTTGTGTATTTTTCCCTTGAATTAAGAGTGGTAAATTTCAGTAGCTACCTAACCATGGAAGGGCTCTTCAACCTTTTGGTTTCTAGATGATAAAGGAGGGTAACAAAGAAATGAATTGAAAAACATAATGGGTCATTTTCCTAGCTCTGTCACTAACTTCAGAACTGGATACTTAGGACCAAGATGCTGTGTCCTTTTTGATAAGTCACAACTTCTCTGAGGCACACTTTTCTTACTTGAAAAATGAAGGGGGTGACAATAAGAGACTAAATGAATTCCAAGATCCATTCCTGTGGGGGGAAAAATCTGTGAATCTATGAAGAAAATATTTGGAAAGGCAGCTAAAAGTAGAACATCTTAGGCAATAAGGAGGAAAAAGACATTTTATCAAATGAGGGGGTTGGAGTAGATGGCCTCTCTGGTCTCTTCTTCCTCTAGATACGTGATAATATGATGTTAAGACTACATTGTCAAAAATCATTTCCCCCCAAAGTAAAGAAAAGATAGGCCACTAGATGTCACTGCTAAACTGCTAATATACACTCAAATACCAAACTTAAAAGTCTGGCTTTTGAGGCATGTGTAGTGGAAACCACTGCATTATATAGTCTTTGGAGATTGGTTTTGAGTTTTGTAAAACCCTTACAACCCTTTTAACGTGTTTGGGGTTTCACAAAGCTTTTGCAAATTCACACCCATGTGTATTTGCATGGAAATTGAATTAAAGATAAATGTTACTCACTAGCTAAATGGAAACTTGTGATGGTCAAACACAGAACAAGGTCAGAGATGATCACTTTGTGCTTATGTTGTTTTATTATTCAAGAAAAATAGCCTTGAATAAACTATTTTTTGTCTTAGGACAAGGTATGACAGTAAAGAGAAAATCAAGGTGTTAAATAGAATATTTTAAAATTAGCTCAAATGTTTTTTTTACCCAAAATAGCAATTTGGAAATTGGAATGTTAACTTTTTGGTATGTTATTTCATTACTAAATGATGTATTTTTTTCTGGTAGAAATGTCTGATTCTTCTTGTTAAATATAAAAAGGTCATGTAGTCCCCCTGTTTCAATATACATGTTTATAGCTAGTACTGTACCAAGGAAGCTTTTATATTTAAAGAGCACTAAAGAAGGACTCTATCACTTTCTTCAATAACTTATTCTGGTATATCACAGTTCGCTTTTTTAAAAGAGTTCTTCAAATCTATTCCATTATTTGACTCTTTTCTTTCTGTGCCTATGCTTTCCTTCTCCCAACAAATTTCTCTTTAACACCTTCATGCCCTAGCAAGCTCCCTCTTTTTCGATTCATGCCCCAATCACTGCCTTGATTACTCTCTTCCAACTTAGATTGCCTTTGGTTGATCTCTTACTCTCCTGCATTGGTGTCCCAGTTCATGGACTCCCTGAATCGCATAGTTAGTTGAGATATTAGGCATCATCTAGTCCAACAAATTTCACTTAATACTTTTTTTTTAAGCAACCTAATCTTTTTTGTTAGAAAAGTCTAATAATTGAGTCATATTCTATCTCCATGTAACTTCTATTCAATTGTCCTAGGCCCAGTTGTTCAAACAACAAAGAATGTCTATTTCTTTTTCCACATAATATATCTTCAAATATTTAAACACAACTATCATGTCTTCTCTAAGTTTTCTTTTCCCCAGGCCAAACACATAAAGTCTTTTCAACCAATTTTACTTTTCTCAAACAGTTTCACCAATCCCTTATGATCTTGGTCTCTTTCTTTTGGCTATATTCCAGTTTGTCAATACAGCAATACTTGAATATATTTGTGATCTCATAATACTCCCTCCAACAGTGCAGCTAGAAACCCACTAATGACTTTATCCTGTGTGTCTCTTGTCCATGTCCTCCTATAAGTGCTTCACAGGGAATGAAGCTAACATGATTGTATCTTTCCTCTAACTGTCTTGATATTGTGGGGAGGCAAATAGAGCATACCAGCTATTTATTGGTAATCTTTCACTCTAACTGTAAGTTACCTCCTTCTGTAGTTATACTTCTCTTTATTAATCTCTTTCATGCCTCTTCTCTTATGCAATTCTTCATTTGTAATATGCTATGGCTTACTCTCCCCAGTTTTGGATTGCCTACTGTCATTCTGTTGCCAACTTTAATTATTTAAAGATTCCCATTCTCAACAATATAGCATCATCAAAAGAATACTGATGTTTTAAAATGGGGACCTTTGTTTCAGGGAAAGGATGGGATTATGAAAAATACTATACGATTTTCTAAAGGCAATTGAATTTGGGCTCTTCCTATTCAATTCTAAGATGAGTTGATTGTTCATCTATACTGTTTCTTTAAGATCTGTATACTGGTGAGCCAACTGCATGGGATGTCTATCCAACTACGTACCACAATCTGAAACATAGGCATTCTTCTACTCAGTGGTGTTTTTTTTTTTTTTTTTCCGTGTGTGGTTAAATCAAACTATTGGGAGGGATGATGGATCTCATTTATGAGACTTTGTGGTGGTCCAGACAATCAGCCTGATACCAACCTCAAACTGGGACTCCATGTATAGGTAATGCCTTTTGCATTTGGACTCTATGATGAATATTCTCCATAAAAGTGGCAATCGCCTTTGGACTGGCAAATCTCTTCTTGTTTTATCCCTTGTTTGATACTGGTAATTAGACAGTGTTGATTACAATTATCTTTGTTTTAGCACTTTTCAAGAATTCTGTTTGATTTTAAAATATACATAGGAGACCTCTTGTTAGAGCAGAGGCTGCAAGATAACATTTTGCTATAGCCAAATAAGTTTTTTTTTTCCTTTTCAACAACAGTAATAAATGCAGTGTGATTTTTTATAAATTCTAAGTCTTTCAATTGCTGCATGAGTCTAAAGATGTACGTTGCTGCAGAATGTCATAAGCTAAAGACTATTTCCTTCCTTTATCAAGGATGCCTTCAATTCATGTATATATTATTTTCATGATGATCTTCATAGTGATTTAAAAATAGTTATATGGAGAGACACTTTCTGATGTTTTCTCATTTGCCTTTTTATCTGTGGCAGTGTTGCCTGTGGTTTGCATTGCTGTTACTGGTTTTTCCCACAAAGACTTAACTCTTCTCCTTTTTTTCCCTAAATACCTTGAGACAAGCTCCCACTGTCCTCAAAATTTTGTTGGCTCTAACATGGACTTTTTCTGTGCATCCTTTGTTTGGTCTAGCAGATTTTCCCATATTTGTTTCCTTTAGTACCATTTCCACTACCTCATGTAGCATATTGGGGACTATAATATTAGAGTCCATGTGTAGTGGCTATACTGTCATTGCTGGAATGGATAGTTTGTTATAGTAATCTGGACAGATCTACATTTTTCAGCTGTTTGTTGTACTCCTAGTTTCAACACTCACGTTATATGCTCTCAGGATGATCTAACAGGATTGTGCCTTTCACCAAGCTTTCTGTACCTTGTTGTTGTCTTTTTCCTTCTATTGATTCTTACTATCTTGTGCTATGATATTGATCATAATATTCCACTATTCTCCTCCATAAGCTTTTTAAAGAAAAATTTATTTTCTAAACTGGTATTACCCTTGATTGCCACATACTGCTGCTTGATAAAAGGATCGAATATATGTTGTCTAAGTATTTCTTGGCCTCTGTTCTTTTATCAGTTTCCAATTTTATTTTTTCAACCTGTTTAAATAGATCAGTTTAGAGTTGTTTTCATTGGCTGCCATATTTTCTTCCGACTTTTATTCTTTTTTCTAAGTTGATTTTGATCTTTGCTGTAACAAGTCAATGTTTTAACTGTGCATAGACAGATGCTCTGGAATGACTTATGGACACATATATGTATATAATGTAACATGTGTAAAATATATAGATGTAAAATTCCCTTTCAGAAAGATACTTTTTTTGGTTGGTAACCTATATATAAAAATACAGGGAATCCCCAAAGTCTTTAATGAATGCATTTTATCCTACTAAAGCTTAAAACTGTTCCTTCCCTTACCAAGTATGCATTTAGTACATGTATAGATTATTTTCATAAACATCTTCATAGTGATTTGAAAATAGTTATGTGGATAGATACTTTCTGATGTTTTCTTAATTGCCTTTTTTCTGTAGTTATGTTGTCTGTGGTCTGTGGTCATAACTATTTTATGAAATATGGTCTCGCTGAAAAGAAATACATATATATATTCAAATACATGCACATATATTTTAAACTATATTGGACCAACATACAGTTGCAAATAAATGACAAATTAAAATAATTAATACAGTAGCTAGGAATTCTGCTTAGACTGTTTGCTAGACAAAACATTCTAAAATGAGATTTACTGTCCTTCATTTATAGGATATTCTTATTTTATCCAGAAGGAAAGAATGAAGGAACAAAGGAAAGAAATATATGTTAAGCACCTATTATGTACTAGTCACTGTATTAAGTGCTTTCTAAGCATTATCTCATTTGATCCTTCCAGCAGCCCTGAGAGGTATGTACTAGCATTATCCCTGTTTTACAGTTGAGGAAACTGAGGCAGACAGAAGTTTAATGCCTTGCCTAGGTACACATAATTAGTAAGTGTCTAAGGCCAAATTTGAACTCAGATCTTCTGGTGTTAAGCCCAATGCTCTATATGCTGCTCCAACTAGCTAGAAATAGAATGTCTATTTTCTAATTGATTTTCCAGTGATTATCATAAATTTTAATTAATTCATTTTTGGTCTCTGCACTTCTTTGTGATGAATATGACATTTATTAAATACTATGCTGAAAGTAGGGATCAGTCTGTTACCATAGCATAGACAGCCCACATTGGGGCTGAACCAAAATGTATATCCTTATTAACGCTGTGCATTAATTGTTTCCTACTACTTGTGGGGATGCCCTTGATGGTGTGAACACATTGTTTTTCACCCAGGATTTGCTGTGAAGGATAGGTCCCCTTTTCCTATTTCCTGTCTATGTCACACACACAATAAGACTTTGTATTTCCACCTTTACTTAGGGCTCTGAAAAGAGAGAGGCCACTATTTCAATCTGAACCTATATACACCATAATCTATAACTGGTTCACTTAGCTGGTGATAATGAAACCAGGGTTTCTATTTCTGTTTCTCCAAATGATGATGTTTCTAGGGATTTCAAGGGGCTTTCAACATTACTTCATCTCTCCCCCCTGGGTGCATTTATGTATCTAGTTCATCAGGGAAATTGAATGAGGAATTTTTCAACACTGAGTTGTTGAGTTCATGATGCACTGTTTTTCACCTCATGTCTATTGTCTCAGACTTATCAGCCTTTCTACAACATGTAATCATCTCTGTCCTAGACTCACAATTTTCTTCTCTGACATTGTTTGGCTGTGGCTCAATTCCCATCTTCTCAGCATTGATAATTTCATGATTTATATCTCACTGATCTTTGACAATGGCCTTACTCATATTAACTAAATGATTATGGTAGTGTATGGAAGAAACATCAGTCAGGTGAGCTAATGTGATCTATCAAAAACCATCTGAATAACAGATTGAGCCAGATTCCCTCAGGGTCCAGCTACTCTCTGATTTTAAATTAGGCAGTCCTAGAAGTTGCATGGACTCTTTTGATTAGTTTCTAAAACACCTCCAAGTTTGCAGATCCTGTACTGGTATTTGCTAGATTATCTGTCAAGAAATCTGTATTAAGAGTGAAATTATGATATACAGGGTGTCCCAAAAGTCTTTGTGCAGTCTTAAGCTTTAATAGCTTTAAGTTTTAATAGACTTTTGGAACACTTATTTTAATAAGAGATAAGGATAATGTTTTGTTTCTTTCATTAATGAAAATGATGCCTACTCTGATTCTTACTACCTGTGTGACCTTGGGCAAGTCACTCAACCTCTTCTGGACCTCAATTTCCTCAAATGTTGGACCAGATGGCTTTTGAGGTCCTTTCTAGCTTTGTAGCTTTGAGTCCTGTGATTGTCTCTAAAGAAGATATCATGCTGGATTTTATGACTTGGAGGTCAGAGAATGAACTTCTCCAAACTCATAAATTATCTCCACATTCCTGTTTCCCTTACAAAGGGAATGTTAGAAATTGAGCTGATTAAATCTCAGGGCATTCTTGAGGAAGGAGTGACAAATGCTAAAGGATTCTCTATCTCACATGTCCTTGCTTCTATTGGAGATAGGCAGAGAAGTGTTCGTTGCTGGCTCAAAATGTGCAAATCTTCCTCTGGAGTTCTGGTGGTTCTGGAACGAATTCTTAACAAGAGTACAGGAAGATTCCATTCCCCTTTCTAATAAGGAAGTATAGAGGTACTATTCAAAGACAATGAGGTAACAGATTTAATATACTATTAATTTAAGAGTTTCAGTTAACACTTATTACTGCCTGCATGGTAGAGCAGGAAGTATGTTGGATTTGGAATCAGAATCAAACTCTGGCTCTGTTACTTTTTGCTTATGTGACTTTGGGCAAGTCCCTTGACCTTCCTGGGTCTCAGTTTCTTTGTCTGCAAAACAAGGAGGTCATACTTCATGATCCCTTAGGTCTCTAACAGGTTCTAAATCTATGATCCTAAATATAAATACAAATGTCAGTGGTTCAGGTATTAATTCCTTTGTTACTTAATGTCATCTTGAACACTCCATACCAAAATTCGAGTTTTGCTTTTAAACACAGCTAATGTGTTTCAGCTTTGGAATAGCAACTCATAGTTGAGATGCCGGTTAGATTCCATTTCATTTCAGCTGAATGCATTGGCCAGAACAGAAATGCGATCAGCTTTGAAGACTGATATACAGGCTAGAGGAATTGGAGGTCATTTTAGATTTGGTTTCTTATATATACAAGACATGGCTCAGGGGATGGTATTACTTTCAAAGAAAAAAAAATATCTTCCTTCTGTTCATTATATATAACAAATTAGACTAACAAGGATCTCTTAAACAGTTCTTACATATGTATGACTTCTGTAAAGTTGAGTAGTTAACATTAGTACAAAAGCTGTCCTGGCCAAAAAAAAAAATCTGGCCCCACCTTTACCTGACAAGGCATCTGTGACTTTGGACCAGGATCTTTTAAGCTTATTCTTTGGTCTGCTGAATAGGTTTGGATCATCCAGTGGTTTTGTAATGACTAATAGATCTTATTTTTAAACTTTTGTTTAGTATTTTATTTTCCCCCAATTACATGTAAAAACAATTTTAACATTCATTTTTAAAATTTTTGAGTTCCAAATTCTCTCCCTTCCTCCCTCTTCATAACCTTCATTGAGAAGGCAAGCAGTTTGATATAGGTTGTACATGTGTAGTCATGCAAAACATTTTCATATTAATCATGTTGTGAAAGAAAACAGACAAAAAAAACTAAAAAAATAAAGTAAAAAAAGATACTTCAATCTGTATTCAGATACCATCAGTTCTTTCTCTGGAGATGGAGATCATTTTTCAATCTAAATCCTTCAGGGTTGTCTTGGATCATTGTACTGCTGAAAATAGCTAAGTCATTCACAGCTGATCATCCTACAATGTTGCTATTACTTTGTACACAGTACATTTCACTTTGTATCTGCTCATGTAAGTCTGTCCAGTTTTTCTGAGAGCATTCTGCTCATCATTTCTTATAGCAAAAAAATATAATCACACGCCACGATTTGTTCAGTCATTCCCCCAATTAATGGGTATCCCCTCAGTTTCCAATTCTTTGACATCAGAAAAAAGCTGCTATAAATATTTTTGTACATATACCTTGTTTTCCTTTTTTTTTAATCTCTTTTTGGATATAGACCTAATAGTGGCATTGCTAGGTCAAAGGGTATGCATGGTTTTATGGCCCTTTGGGCATAGTTCCAAATTGCTCTATAGAATGGTTGAATCAGTTCAAAACTTCACCAACAGTGCAATAATATCTTATTTTCCCCATATAACTTCCAATATTTGTCATATTCCTTTTCTGTCCAACTCTAGACAATCCAATAGGTATAAGGTAGTACCTCAAAATTGTTTTAATTTGCATTTCTCCAATCAATAGTGAGTTAGATCATTTTTCCATATGGCTATAGACAGCTTTGATTGCTTCATCAGTAATCAGTTCGTATCTTTTTACCATTCATCAGTTGGGGAATGGCTCTTACTTTTATAAATTTGACTCAGTTATCTATATGTTTGAGAAGAGGCTTTTATCAGAGAAATTTACTTCAAATTTTTTTTTCGCAGTTACTATTGCTAACTACATTTCCCTCCATCCTATATCCCCCCATTTATTCTATTTTCTCTCTCCTTTTACCTTGTCCCTCCTGAAAAGTATTTTGTTTCTGACTACCCCCTCCCCAAATCTGCCCTCCCTTCTATCACCTCCCTCCTTCTCTTACCACCTTCCCCTCTTACTTTCCTGTAGGGTAAGATAGATGTCTATGCAAAATTAAGTGTGTATGCTGTTTCCTCTTTGAACCAATTCTGATGACAATAAGGTTCACTCACTCCCCCTCATCTCTCACATCTTCCCCTCCACTGTGAAAGATTTTTCTTGCCTATTTTTTGTGAGATAATTTACCCCATTCTACCTCTCCTTTTCTCTTTCTCCCAGTACATTCCTCTCTCACCCTTTAATTTTATTTTTAGATATCATCCCTTCTTGATCAATTCCTAACTGCTCTAATAATGAAAAAAAGTTCTTATGAGTTACTCATCTTCCCATGTAGGAATGTAAAGAGTTTAACATTATTAAGCCCCTTATGATTTCCCTTTCCTGTTTACTTTTTTATGCTTCCCTGAAGTCTTGTATTTGAAAGTCAAATTTTTTATTCAGCTCTGGTCTTTTCATCAGGAATATTTGAAAGGCCTCTATTTCCTTGAATGTCCATTCCCCACCCCCATGGATTCTATGCAGTTTTGCTGGGTAGATGATTCTTGCTTGTAATCCTAGCTCCTTTGCTTTCTGGAATATAGTATTCCAAATCCTCTGATCCTTAAATCTAGAAGCTGCTAAATCTTGTGTTATCCTGACTGTGGCTCCATGATACTTCAATTGTTTCTTTGTGGCTGCTTATAATATTTTCTCCTTGACCTGGGAGGTCTGGAATTTGGATATAATTTTCCTAGGAGTTTTTATTTGGAGATCTCTTTGAGGAGGTGATTGGTGGAGTCTTTCAATTTCTATTTTACTTTCTGGTTCTAGAATATTAGGGCAGTTTTCCTTGATAATTTCTTGAAAGATGATGTTTAGAGTCTTTTTTTGATCATGGCCTTCAGATAGTCCAATAAATTTTAAATTATCTCTCCTGGATCTATTTTCCAGGCCAGTTGTTGTTCCAGTGAAATATTTCATATCATCTTCTATTTTTTTCATTCTTTTGGTTTTGTTTTATTGCTTCTTGATTTATCGTAAAGGCATTAGCTTCCACTTGCCCAATTTTAATTGCAAGGAATTATTTTCTTTAGTAAGCTTTTGTACCTCCTTTTCCACTTGACCAATTCTACTTTTTAAGTTTTTTTTCTTCAGTGAATTTTTGTGCCTCTTTTCCCATTTGGACTAATCTGTTTTTTAAGGTGTTATTTTCTTCAGTATTTTTTTGTGTCTTCTTTACCAAGCTATTGACTATTTTTCATGATTTTCTTGCATCACTCTTATTTCTCTTCTCATTTTTTCCTCTACCTCTCTTACTTAATTTTCATTATCCTTTTTTTTTGAGCTGTTCCATGGCCTGAGACCAATTCCTATTTTTCTTGGAGGCTTTGAATGTAGGAGCTTTGACTTTGTTGTCTTCTTCTGAGTGTGTGTTTTGATCCTCCTTGTCACCATAGAGACTTTTTATGGTCAGAAATTTTCTGTTGCTTACTCATTTTCCCAGCCTATTTCTCGACTCTTAATTTTTTGTTAAAGTGAAACTGCTTCTAGGGTAGAAGACACACTGTCCCAAGCTTCAGGGGTTTTGTGTACTTATTTTCAGAGTTACTTCTAGAGACCTGTAAGTTTTCAGTTCTTCCAACATGGTGTGATCTAAGGAGAGGAGTGTTTACTATTCTCCTGACTGGTGCTCTGGTCTGTGAGTAACTACAAGCACTCTTTTCTGCCCTGTAATTGTGATGAGGGTCCCTGCTTCATTGGGGAGCTGGGGTGTGCTAGTGCTCCTCCTTACCCTAGGACTTCAACCCATATCCAAGTATCGGCAAAGCAATAGAATCCTGCCTTAGTGCTATCAGAGAGACCCTCGTCATGACTGTCCTTCTGACCAGTGGTTCGATCCCCTTCCCATCTGTAAGCTGAGAGCTCCAGAAGCAGATGCTGCCATGACTGATTCTGTAACTCCCAAGGCCTGCCCAGCTTGCTGGGGCTGTGTCTGTGTGAGTGTGGCCGGTGCTGGACTGTACTCCACTGTTACCCAGGTAGGACAGACCTTCCCTGCCAATTTTCTAAGTTCTCTTTGGCTGGAAAATTATTTCACCCCATCTTTTTGTGGGTTCTGCCTCTCTAGGAATTGTTTTATGGCATTATTTAAAGGTTTTCAGAGGGGTTTTGGGAAGAACTCAAATGAGTCGCTGCCTTTTCTCAGCCATCTTGGCTCTCTCTTGGCTAATAGATCTTAAAGGGAGGTTGCTGGTTCAAGTTTCAGTCTGTTTGTTAAGGCCTTTAAGTTGCTGCCATCTTAACATTGTTAACATCAACGAAAGTTCATCACAGTGGAAATCTCACTGGAGAGTCTGATTGGATGACCAGAGACTTTCTCTTGCCGTGTCAACACTGGAGAAGGTATTGAACCACTGCAGGGGAATGCATATTGCAGCTATCTATGATACACCCATTCTGGGAATAAACAGCCAATTCCCATTTCAGCTCCCCCACCCCCTTTACAGCCAAGCTGCCAAATCTTCACCTTTCACCAGCACTTAATTCCCTATCAAAATATTTTTCCAGGATGGGAAAAGGACCAACTTCCAGGCAAGAAAGGAAAGGGAATGAGTGAGCCTAGTTAATGACTTCCAGATAAGCATTAGCTTGTTTTCCTAATAGCCTACTGGGTTCTGCTGAGTTACCCATGCAACCAGCTAAATAGACCACTATAGGAGACCTGTCTAAGGATCCCAGAATCTAACTGGTTCCTCCTTTCCTTTCCTTTCCTCTCATCTACAGTCAAAAAAGCAAAGAAAATGTAGCTAGGAGAATCAAAGAAGGAAAAAAAATCAAGCTTTTACCACAACCAAAAGGAATCTGAAAATTACTTGACTAAATCATCATGCAGCAGATTTGTTGAGCTTGTATAAGCAATAAAATATATTCTCTAATGACCGAATACATAGCTTTATTTGTTACTCTGGAGAACTTTTCTGCCCTCAGCAACAGTCTGTAGAAAGACATGAATGTGATAAAGAGAAAAGTCAGACCCGTTTAATTCATTCAATATAAGGCAAAGCAAAGGTTGAGAATTCCAAATAAGCTTGCATCACTCAATCTTTCCTGGGCCATTTTCCTGCCATAATTATCTCAGACACATCTCAACAGTGTAGCCACTAATATAAAACCTCTGCTAAATAAGATGTAAACACTAAACAAACAGTAATAATGGTCTTTAGTTTACCACAGCATACTGACCACATCAAACGAGAATGAGTAGGTGGTTTCCAGAATACTGTCAAAGAACTGAAAACAATCTCTTGCTGAAAATAACACTAAGTCTGGGGGAAAAAGAAAAAGGAAAAAAAAAACACTGTTCTCTAAGTAATAAGTGAATAGAAATATTAGTACAGTTTTTAAAAAAGATGAATATAGTAGGCCAAAAGCAAAATTTTAGGAGGATCTATTATATTCTGTGGAGCCTAAAGGCTTGTATAAGAAGGAAAAAAAGCAGTAATGGGGCAGGAATCTCTGGTGTCAGGCCTACTTTACCTACGATCCTATGTGAACCTTACCTGCATCAAACAAACTATTTGTAAAATTTTATCATTTGTGATATTATATCATTGTTTTAATTTTTCTTCCCTTGTAAAATGTACCATTATATATCTTTTAAAAAGAAATTTAGATTTAATCTGGGAAAGGACCTTAGAGATCATCTAGCCCAGTTTCTTTATTTGATAGAGAAGGAAACTGAGGTATAGAGTTCAAAAGTGACTTGTCCAAGATCTTAAAAGTAGTAGGCAGAAAATTTGAACCCAGGTCCTCTGTACAATGAAAGTCTCTTACCTCAAAGGACTATGGAATAGTTTAATTTTTGGGAAGTTGTTTTCCCAGAAACTAAAAGGGGCAGCACTAATGTATCATTATAGTTCGTGGCCTTGAATCCTTTAATTCAGGAGGCAAAATATTTTCCACGACAACTCTTCATATAGGGTCATTAACAATTTTTTTTTTCAAATTCCTCATTTAGAACTAAAACTTTACCAAGTTTCCTTTATCAGTAAACATGATTTTCTTAAGAACTATTCACATTTCACTTTTTGTAGATTTTATTTTCTTGTGTTATTTGAAGAAAATCTGTTGGCATTTCTTCTTAAAAAAATAGCAGAATATTAAGTTTCATTTAAAATTACTCCTAAAATCTAAACGTTGCATGCAAAGAATCCTTAACAAAAAGTTTTTTTACTTAGTTTAAGAAGAATAAAGTATAATAAAGTCATTTATACATAAAATAAATGATATAAATGTATTTTGCTGGAAATTTTACTTTTCAAATTCATCATTACTGTTTGGATAGGTTTATGTTTTCTTGGTTTGAATTCTGGCAAAAAAAAATAGACTGATACTTTGGATGCAGTGGAGACAGTGTAGCTTAAAGATGTGCATGTTGCATTTTGGAGAAACCTTCTTTTGGGCAGACTTCCCCCTTTACATTTTATTTAAAAATGTATGTATTTTTGCCTTTCTTTGTTGTAGTTGTGTGTGGTTTGTCCTTCATTCTTGCAAAGGACCATGACATCAGGGAGATGATGCTATGCCTTACAGTTGACTTTGATTTGAGTAAGGGAGGGCTGTGCAAAGTCACCAGCCTCACTTTCTCCTCCAGAACCATCGCCTTTCTTTGTATTGACAGCAGTTTCTGACCTATTTTTGTTGTTCAGTCCTTTTTTTTTGGGCCTGACTCTTTGTGACCCTATTTGGGATTTTCTTAGCAAATATACTGGAGTGATTTGCCATTTCATTCTCTGACTCTTTTTACAGATGAGGGCAAATTACTAAGTGACTTGCCCAGGGTCACACAGCTAGCAAGTGTCAGAGAACAGATTTTAATTCAGGAAGCTGAGTCTTCTGACTTCAGGCCTAGTGCTCTATTCACTGCACCACCTAGCTACCTGCCTGACAAATAGTGTGTATTTAATAAATGCTTGTTGGCTGACTAACTGAAGGCATAGTAGTGGCATCATGAATCAAATATATTTAGAGTTTATTAACATTTTGGGCAAGTTTCCAAATTGGTTTAGAGAATGACTGGACCAATTCAGAGCTTTACCAACTATTCATCAATATGTATATCTTCTACAGCCTCTCCAGTGTTATCATTTTTCTTTATATGTCATCCTTGCCAATCTGATGACTGTGAGGTATGACCTCAAATTGCTTTAATTTTCATTTCTCTAATTATTAGTGATTTGGACATTTAATTATTTATATTTTGTATTTCTTTGAAAACTTTTTTATTATTGTGGGAATTTTTATAAATTTGAATAAATTCCTTATATATCTTGTGCATGAGATGTTTATCAAAGGAATTTGCTGCACAGACTTTCCCCCACTCAACTGTTTCCCTTCTAATTTAAACCAAAATGGTTTTGTCACATAGTACTTCTTCCAGTTGTGTCACGCTCCCTCTCTTAAGGTCAGCATGTCTGTGAACTTATCCAAATGATTTGAACAAAAGAAATATTAGGAGGGATGTTTTATTGAGGTTTTTTATTTTGCTATCACATCTCAAAACTCTCCCCTCTCTCTGCTGACTAACATGCAACTCTTCTTTGTAACAAAGAATTAATGTTAAGTAAAACAAATCAATAAACTGGCCTTGTCTGGAAGTATAATTCTCATTCTGCCCTTGCGGTCCACCATCTCTCTTCCACGAGGCAAGAGACATGCTTAATCATCAGTAAATTCTTTTTCCAGCAGACCAGAAGATGTACAGCATAACTGTTTCCTGTGGCTTTGGAGTTCACCCTTTTTTTTTTTTCTTTCAGTTGCCCCCTTTCTCCTTCTTCCGTTTCCCACTGGCATGTATGCCGTCTGGCTGACCTCCTTTCACCACACAAGCTGCTCTGTTCCCCTACATTAGAGTTGATCAGACAAATGCAAGCAGCTAGCTGGTGGACACAAGCTTATAGTCATCTTTGTTCCACTCTCTTTCCTTGAGCAACAGCCAGCCCTGCCTATTACAACTCTTAAATAAATGGATAATTGTAAGATGGTAAAGGAACCATTAGTTCCAAAACCTCAGTAATTCTAGATAATAGTATTTAATTTCCTGAAAATTAAAATGTGATACTATTTTTACTGATGTACAATGTCTGTTTTAGGTCAAACTGTCATTCTAAACTGGTAAATGGAAATGTGACTGTTGTTCAACATTACACTGCATTCCAGAGAGACTTCAAAATAACCATTCACAGTTTAAATCAAAGGTTTAATACTGTTTATCAGAGCTATAGTTTTCTTTCTTTAAAATTTTGTTATTGGCACATAGTAACAATTTAGAATTGATTTTGATCTTGAAAAACAGATCAGGGAAATGTTAACTGGGGATATATTTATGCATATATATGTAAATACATGTATATGTATAGCTATATGTAGTAGCTGTATAAGCACAAATACTTTAGACACATACATCTATTCATAGTCATGGCATAGGCACATAAGCACCCACTAAATCCATAGAGTAGAGACCCCTACCTGGGATGTAGCATGGAAATTTTAGTCAGAAAAACCAAGGTTCAAACCTTATCATTGTTACTTCCTAGCTGTGAGACCCTGGGCAAGTCACTTTATCTCTCTAAGGGTCAGTTTCCTCACCTGTAATATGTGGAGTAATGATAGTTGTATCCCCTAACTCAAAAAGCTGTTGTGATGCCCAGATATTAGATAACACATGAAAAGTGCTTTCAAAACTTTAAAGTGGTCATAATGAAATAATAAAAATAGCAATAACAATATCCATATGTATACACAGTACTTTAAAGTTCGTGTTTTACATATATAATTTAAGCCTAGCAACGTCTTTGAATATGCCCATTTTATAGAACTGAGGATGAGTCATTTTACAGAACAGGTGAAGTAACTTGCCCATAATAATTAGAAAATGTTAGAAGTGGAATTCAAACTCAGTTCTTCCTGGCTCCACATCCAGCCTTCCATGCACGAATTCAGCCATTATTTAGGTCTAGTCGTTTGCCTAGACCTCTTTCATGGCATTTTGGAGGAGCCACAAAGCTCTGTGTTAGAGGCAAGAAACTAAATATCTCGTAAAGCTGAGCTTTCCACAACTACTACTTATATCACTTGAATGTTTTAATCTTTGGGGAGAGAAATTGAGAGTAGCAAGTAGTCCAGAGATAGACCAGAAAGGAGTATATATGTGAGTAAATCTAAATAAAGTACATGCAACATGGAGTGGAGGATTATTGGGTAGACTGAAGAAGTATAAGAGGAAGACATCAAAGATAAAGCGAGGAGAGAGAAGAGCTGAAGTTCATTTTACCTATAGACACTCTCACTCCCATGGTTCTTTGGCTTGCTCTTGTCTACTCACAGACACTTAAGTTTGTTTGTGGAGGACCCATGAGACTCCTGCTCAACATCCATGCCCTTTCTTATTGATACTCCTCTTATTCTCCTAGCTTCTCCCTTATTAGAAAATAAAATAGCATCTCTACCTACTTCTTTTAAATTCTATGCCCTAAGCCCCTCCAACTAGAACCAATAACAAAGAGGCTAAGAAGAATGACTGTACCAGTGATTTTATTGGCATAGGGTATTCTCAGGTGAGAAAACACCCTCTATCAATGCAGGTGAACACCTCTTCTGAAACTTGGAATGTTGCCTAGAGCACTGATAGGTTAAATGACTAGCATCATAAGCTTCAACATATCAGAGGCAGACGTAGCTTTTCAGGGTAGGTTGTGGCCATAGGTACTAAGTTCAGAAGTAAACAGTAATGGTAAGGCTCTGAAACCAGTAGCAAAGTAGGGTCTCAGTTCCAGCTTTTAAAATAATCTAAAGCCAGCAGAGGGAATAATTAGAGCTAGAATTCCAGATCAATGGGATTCCAGCCTGCAGTTATAATACTTATAGCCAACAGAGCTTTCAAGCTGACTGATAGTGACTGTTTGGATGTCTGGATTATTTCAGAAAAACCTGGGAATTTTAAATGCCACACAATGAAGTGAACAGAACCATGAAAACATTTTTACAATGACAACAATATGATAAAAAACAAACAACTTTGAAAGAATTAGGAATGCTAATCAGTATAATGAGCAACCATTATGATTCCAGAGGACTAATGATAAAACATACTACCTACTTGCTTATAAATGAAGGATTCAGATTATAGAATAAGATATAAATCCATATCTGTACCTATATCTACATTTGTTGTTGTTTTCAGTCATGTCTGACTCTTTGTGACCCCAATTAAGGTTTTCTTTCTTTCTTTGCTTTTTTTTTTTTTTTTTTTGGTGAGGCAGTCAGAGTTAAGCAATTCACCCAGGCTCATACAACTAGTAAGTGTCAAGTGTCTGAAGCCGGATTTGAACTCAGATTCTCCTGACTCCAAGGCCAGAGCTCTATTCATTGTGCCACCTAGCTGCCTCCATTTAGGGTTTTCTTAACGAGAATAGTAGAGTAGTTTGTCATTTCCTTTTCCAGCTCATTTTACAGATGAGGAAACTGAGGCCCACAAGATTAAGTGACTTGTCGAGGGTCCCACAGCTAGTAAGTGTTTGAGGCCAGATTTGAACTCAGAAAGATGAATCTTCCTGACTCTAGGCCTGGCACTCTATCCATTGTACCACCTAGTGTCCAATAGATGTATCTACATATATATGTATCTGTTATAAACATAGTCAACAAAGACATTTGTTTTGCTTGATTGTGCATGTATGTAACAAGGGCTTCTTTATTCTTTCATTCTCAATGGCAGGGTATGGTTAGGAAAAAGTAAGAAGGAGAGAAAGCAAGTTTTCAACAACTGAATAAAAACATTCACACATGCACATGTAATGATTAGGAATACTTAGAAATTCAAGAGCATCCCAGTTGATTCTTATATCATTCTATCACTAATTAAAAAAAAATAGAACACTAATAGAAGAAGGTTAGTTGATTCTTTCATATGTTAAAGGAAACAAAAAACTGTCCCAGGACCAAAGATGCTCTTGATACTCTTTTCCCTATCATCTATTCAACATTGGAGTAAGACCTGTTGTAGAAGGGACCAGAGTATTATTACCTCCTACATACCTCACTTCTGTATAACAGACAGGCACCAAACTACACTGATCTCTTCCTTGACCATCAAATAGGTCAAGGGACTTTTCATCTGACCTTCTACTGGGTGCACAAATTCACCTCCCTCTGCCCCTCTCCCCCCAACCATTTCTACCTCTTTCTCAGGGATTGATAATCAAAGCAACATTGCGTTTGTAACTATGAAGGAAATAGCAGTCTACTATCCTTTGGCTCCACTCAGAATCTTTGTAGTTCTTAACTGTTATTTGACTGAGCCCAAGCTCTTATTCATTGCCCATACTCACCACTCCTACATGCCCTTTAATGACAGCTCCATGCACTACCCATATCTTTATGCCTCTTAATCCTGTCATACTGCCCTCTGGAAGCCCTACTCTATTATTAATAAATTGCCTTTCATGTTAGATTGTACCCTCCTTACCTTGTAAGAATTTTGTATTTATTTGTCCTCTAGCTGTTTCCCTGCAAAAACACTAGTTCCACATATAGCCACAATAAGTTGGTCTGTTTTGATTGCAGTAACTCATTGGATTGAACAAGCAACTCATCTGAGCAACTTATCTAATATTTCACGATTATGTGTCTGTTTGCTATTTGACTGAAATAACTAGTCTATTTGAACAAAATTGCTTGAGCCAGACTGAGGCTACTAATGAAAAAGAATAAGACAAATGAAAGAACATATTAAAACAAATGGTGAACCTAGAACACACCTAGTGAAAAGGAGAGAGAAGAATGGCACTTATTCCATAAGAGAATGATGTTTGTGGGCAATATAAATTCAACAAGTTTTTGGAAGAGCTTTACATCCTGCTCAATAGCCCAAGCCTTAGACCCATTCTTCCATTGGTATAGCTTGAATTCAGATACATGCTCTTCAACATCTTTATTATTTTTATTTATATTTTTGCTATTACATCAGACAAACCATGACATATTCATTCACAAGCATTTCATGTGAAATTTCTTGCTTTCTGGGATATAAGCTAAGGGAGTCTTTGTACAGATATGATGAATGCTCAGTATTTGTCTGAATATAACAACGTGCTATATATTTGTAATCGATTTTATCCAATCTATAATGCACTCCTAGGTTTTCAGTACTCTTCCAGACAACTCTAGAAAGTCACATAATAAAGTAATGTTTCACAATGTGAATTAGCTCTGTAAATGTTGCTTATGGTAGCTGACGAAGAGAATGTACTTCTTCTGCTATCTCATACTTGGCACCTTTCTTTACCCCAACTAATTCTGCAATCAGTGCTTCAGAAGTGCCTTGCACTGTTGCTAAAAACCTTGGAATCTTCCAAAACATATTCAATAATGATTTTGTTGAACTAAGCTGCATCCTTTAGGACACATGCAGGATTTGAGGAATTCTCATAAATTACAAAATATTTCAAATCTTTCTTCTTTCCACATACTTTATTTGAATAGCCTACCATTTGAACTTGTGTAGTGTTCATGTTGGATTATAGTTTTTTGAAGAATATTCAATGTATCATCATTAACTGCCTATTCATTTATTTATTCATTCATTCATTTGTTAGTTTATCTATTTCTTTGCCATTCATTGATTTATTTTACACCTATGTATATATATATATACATATGTATGTTCATTCAATATAATTAATTATTAATAATTAACACATAACATGTTATTTATTTATCTATCTCTCCATTCATTCATTTGTCTCTTCAGGGCCTTGCAAAATAATTGACAGTACCATGAATGGTTTGGTGGGATATCATACTTATATTTAATTAACATTTTGTTGAATAAGGCCAAATTGGTAAGGATATCAACAGCACTGCTTGCATTTATCCTGAGTCCAAAATTAGTACAGCATTTGGAACTAGAATCAGAAGAGTTAAGAGTTTTATTGCCCAGTTTCGTTCCTTTTTTTCTTAACTAACATGACTCAAAACACCTTTTTTTTTTCTAATGTAACTCCTGTTTTGAATGTCTATCTTGCAGAGACTACAGATACTGTTAATGTAGCTTTGAAAGTCAAATAGAGCCAAATGGAATCTTGAGAGAAACAATTTGAGCTGGCAATTTTCAGGTGACAGTTGAGTAAATGACTTGCTTTGAAGTGTTTCTCCCTAATACATAAGGGAGAAGATGTGTGTTTTATCTGTAATGAGGAATCTATGGGGAAGGTAGAGAAAGGAGGATGTGATATGAAATTCCTTTCTTGTCAGAGCTGTTGAAAATTGTTTGCTATAAAGAAATCTAATAAAGAGAAGTCTATGACAAGTTTGTAGAAGAAACCTCTTCTCCCATACAGGGGGAGAAAGTTGATGAAGAATACCTATGTCCAGTTTATGTTATGTAGGTAAGTGGGGTGGGGGAAGGAACAAGTGCTTATTAACTGCCTACTTTGTGTTAGATACTATTATACTAAGCGCTTTACAAATGATATGCCATTTGATCTTCACAACAACCCTGTGAGGTAGGTGCTATTATTATCTCTATTTTACAGTTGAGGAAAAGTAATACAGAGGTTAAGTAGCTTGCCCAGAATCACATAGCTAGTATCTGAGGTCAAATTTGAACTCAGGTGTTCCTGACTTTAGACCCAGTGCTTTGTCAAATGTTTCTAGCTGCCTCAAATACCATCCTCAGGATTGATCAAAGAGTTGTTCCATCTTTACATTTATGTTGGGCAGACACTGTACATGGACAAGGAGATAGTCCCTAAGGACTATCCTAGGAGGAGAAAGCAGGTTGTATTATTTTTGGAAAAGTATGGAGCATTCCTAATGATGCCATATGTCATGAAACAAAGGTTCATCATATTGAAAACAGTATTCAAGTGATGCTATGCAGCTGCAAGCCATAGAATACCAAACCCTCTAACTAATCAAGATAAAGCCTTACCAAGAACATAAGAGAAGGACACATGGTGGCCACGAGCAGGTTGCAACATATTACTAATGAAGAATTGCACAGAAGATGCACTGTAAAGAATGTCATTAGAGAGTTATATGGATGGAAAAAAATGAGACAGTCAAGTAGCAAGAAAGAAAGCAATACCCAACGGAAACCTCCTGTGGTATCCATGCAATATCAAGAGAAAACAAGAAAGGTGCCCTGAGCTTTGAGTGGGCCTCCTGTTAAGGATTTATCTCAGGGTATAGACAAAAACATTGGTGGTGATAGCATGGATGGGTTATCCTCTGAATGACTGAAAGAAATTCTCATATTCGTGGCATCACAAAAGTATTTAGTTATCAAAGACATATTTAATGTAAAGTGGTCATTGGGGTTTGTGCCTTTAATTTGCATAATATCAATCAGCATCTAATGGAAATGAAATAAGGAATAATTAGTATTGTCTGACATCCTTGAGGACCTGGGGTATGGTCCTTAAGAGAAAGGTGCCTTTTTTGTTTTTGTCTTTTCAGTTTAAATTTGTATTGATAGCATGTTAAACATTACTTTCATTTATGAACATAACCTTTATCATCCTCCCTAACAAAATAAGACCATCCCTTATAATAAAAGATAAAAAAGGAAGAGGGGAAAAAAAACAACTAAGCAAAGCTAACAAATATCAAATGAGTCTGGTAATGTATGTGGTATTCCACACCCATAATTTCCTTCATTTACAACTTTTTTTTTCATTTCTTCTTTATGACCTATTAATCATAATTACATTAACATTCAGTTTATATTTTTCTTTTTATTCCTTTTAATCATCTCAATTATTTTCTTGGTTCTGCTTACTTCACTCTGTATCAGTTCATTTAAGTCTTCTCATGTCTCTAAATTCTTCATAGTAGCATAGTAATAGTCCATTACATTTATTTACTATAACTCCTTTTTAGACATTCACCAATCAATCATCAGCTGCTTTGTTTCCAGTTTTTTTCAGTGGTACTATTAATGCCTTAATATATATGGGACCTTCCTGTCTTTGACTCCCTTTGGACATATACCTAGCAGTTGGGATGTCTCAGTCAAATTTTACGTACATTTTAATCTTTTTTTCACTTTTGATTTTAAAAATTGGGTCTTCCCATTTCACTCAGGAAAAAAGTATAGGGGCTATTCATGGACCCAACATTTTTATCATATTAGCTCGGCCTACCCATTAGCAACTGATATTTTTCCTGTTATTTAGATCTGACTTTATTTGTGTGGAAAGTTTTTGTAGTTGTGTTCATGTAGTTCCTGGGTTTGTTTCTGTAGGTAGACTCCTAAATATTTTATAATGTCTACAGTAACTTTAAATGGAATTTTTCTTTCTATCTCTTGCTGTTGGTCTTTGTTGGTAATATGTAGAAATGCCAATGATTTATATGGATTTATTTTATAGTCTGCAACTTTGCTAAAGTTGTTAATTATTTCAGGTAGTTTTTTACTTGATTCACTAGAATTCTCTAAGTATATTGTCATATCATCTGCAAAGAGTGATAACTTTGTTTCTTCTTTGCCTATTCTAATACCTTCAATTTCTTTTTCTTCTCTCAGGGCCCAACATTTGATAGCCCACTGAAGCCTAGAATTCTTAAACTCAAGAGATCCATTAGCCCTAGTCTCCCCATTAATTGAGATTGACATGTGCCGTCACACAAGGTGTGGTGTTATTTTTTTAAGTCAAGATCCAAATTTCTTTTCAGAATTGGCAAAGATGATAAAATACAGACATAGTTAATCTTGCACTATCAAACAGTATATTAGTGTGCCAGTCTTTCCATTATTTCCATCTTTTGTCATCTTTGTCAATTTTGGGGGGGTATAAGGTGAAATATCAAAAGTTTTTATTTGATTTCTGTTATCAACAGTGATTTGAAGCAATAATCTATAAGGTTGGTAATAGTTTAGAACTCTTCTTTCGAGAAGTTTGTCATGATCTTTGATCACTTATCCATTACACACATGACTCTTAGACTTTCATATTTTCATTAGATCCCTCTGAAGTTTTCTTATCAGACCCTCATTAGAGATATGTGATACAAAGCTTCCCCACCCCAACCAATAGCTTCCCTTCTTATTCTTATTTCTCCACAATGCCTCAGAAACCCCTGGACCCTGGAAGCCCACTCAAACTCTAAACTTCACATACTTAAGTAGTAATGTTCTCCTGTAGCCATTTCCCCTGATGAGCTGATTGTTCATCTATTTTAGGGAGGACACCTGGTGAGCCATGTCTTCATTTCTCTTCAAGCCATATTCCTGACTTTCCTGAAGTTTCTCTAATAATGCCCCCGAAGTGGAAATACCTTCATCTCTTAACCCTTCCTATTCAGCATCATTTTGTGTGTTGTGATCTTCCATTAGACTATGCGTCCCTTGAAGTCAGGGACTGTCTTTTTGTTTATATTTGTATTCCTGATGCTTAGCACAATGCTTATCATAGTTAGTGCTTAACGAATATTTGACTTGATTTATCCAATTACACTGATGATTTTTACACTTTATTTAAGGAGTGTTGGAAAGAGAGTGGAATTAACAGAATGTATGGTCCTTGAGGTCATGGCCCCATGTCTTACCTGAACATTGTACTCTGTCTCTCACAGCATGTTGCATAGTTCTCTATACACAGTAAGTGTTAAATAATTACTGAGTGTATTGTTTTATATTGTACTACTTGAGGTATGTTTCAGGGTAAATGAGAGTTATTCTCAGTCAACATTTTAATCAGTTGGAATGCTAGAGCAGTTGTCTCCAAACTTACTTGATTCTTCACAAGCATTTTGGACACACATTTTAAATAGGCATATAGTTATTTATTTGTGAAATATAGTTACTTAATAAATATTGATTGATTTATTTTATATTGATACACAAAATGTTTCAAAATATGACATTAAATAATATTTTAAAATATTTGTATTTTATTTATTAGTGGTACAAAATGGTTTTGTTTTAATTAAAATGATATTAAATAACTAAACATTATTATATAACAATAATAATAAAATAGTAAGGATAACCAAAGGACTAAAATATTCCTGATAATATTTTTTATTGGAGCAATGTGATTGAATGTGCTTCATTACTTTAGAAAAAAATCTCTGGGTAAGTGACAGAGGATAAAGCAGAAATGAAAAATAAAAACAAAGTGTTTGTTAGTTATTTATTCAGTTAATTTGATCAATCTAACTAGCCAACCAGATGCATTTCTTCTGTTTCATTCTTTTTTTATTGAAGATATACAGGAGAACAAAGAATAGGTCATAACAATCAGTGAACATAATAACTTTTCATCAGGAGTTGTGTTTGTCTTTATGTAGCTATTCACCATATAGTACTGAAACAACTAGCAAAAGAAAATTGTCTCCAATTTCTACTCAGCAGAAAGTTTTTAGTATAAATGTGTTCCTCTTTACTTAGCTGATTCTGCTTAATGAAGGACATCATACATTATTTTTTATTCATGTTTAAATATTTTAATTACATCTTTATGTGAGTATGAGAGGCAATATGACAGTGAATAGAGACCTGGTCTTTGAGGCAGAGAGACCTGAGTTCCAGTGCTTCACTTTTGACACATAAAGGCTCTGTAACCCTGGGAGAGTCACTCAACCTTGCTTTCAGTGCTCTAGAAAACTCTCTAGGACTATAAGTTTGAGAGACATCAAACTGCATTAGTAAGAGGATTTTCCTCACCTAGAAATCCCTTATGTTAATGAAATCACAGGTCCCAGTCCCTTTCCCTAACCCTTTTGTTTGAGAGTGAGGAAAAAAAAAAGAAAAAGAAAAATTCTAGTTTTGCTAGACTGGAGAGTACCAGAAGGGGAATAAAACTAGAAAGGTTGGTTGGGATAAGATTGTGAAGGATCTTAAATGACAAAAAGCGGGGGGGGAGGGTTTATATTTGATCTTAGATTCCATTGGAAGAAAAAAGATGCATTTATTAAGTATCTACTATGTGGCAGGCACTGTCCTAAGTCCTTTACAAATATTATCTCATTTGATCCTTACAACTGCCCTGGGAGGTAAGTGTTATTATTATCCCAATTTTACAATTGAGAAAACTGAGGCAGACAGAGGTTAAGTGACTTACCCAGGATCACACAGTGCCTGAGGCTATATTTGAAAATGATTCTTTCTTACTCTAGACCAAGAATTCTATTCTCTGTGCCACCTACCTTCCTCAGGTGCTACTGTGAGCTTCTAGAATTTATTGAATTTGGGGATTGAGTTTATGAGCTAATAGAATTTATTGATTTTAGTCAGACCTGTACTTTATGAAAATCACTTTGACAAGTATATGGATACTAAATAAGAAAGGGGAGAAGCTTTAGGCTGGAGACTAGAAGGCCATTGCAATTGTAAAGGTGAGTGGTGTCTGTGGTGGTATTGTAAGGAGGTAGATATGAGTGATTTTGTAGAAGTAGAAATGAGAAGTAAGAAGTGAGAATAAGAAATCAACGATAAAATTGTGATAACCAACCTGGGTAACTTGAAGGACAGAGGTGCCCCTGACCAAAATAGCAAAGTTCAGAAAACTGTTGAGTTTGGAGGTAAAGATACTGTAATGAAATCTGCAATGTAGGTCAAAAAACTCATCCATGCCTGCTCATCTTCACTGATCCCTATCTTGGACAGCAGAGCCTATTCTTTGAGGAGATTTTGCCATATTCTTAAAGTGATATGGGAGGCAGAATGGAGAGTATGCTGGAGGGTACGGTAATTTTTCCAGTGTAAATTTCTCAGGTAAACTGATGTAGTGAGCATCTAGGTTGTGGTTATTTTATAACTACCCTGAGGGCAACACATGGTACAAGGAAAGGTTGAAAGCTTGCACACAGAATCAGTTGATCAAGTATCCCTTGATGCCTTTATGCCCAGTGGACCAGAATCCCCACTTTGGAGACCACTGCTCTAGGTGAAAGCAGTATCTCACACTTTGAAGAGGTACCAGGATCCTGTTTACTGTCATTTCTCTGTGTCTTTGGAATGGGTGATGACACTCTTAATGATATGATCCTACAGGTAACTAGAATGATAACCTTTTGAAGATGATCCCTTGATCTGGTACCTCAATAGCAAGAATGGCCTGAGGAAAAAAAAGATAATAAATATAAAAAAGGACTTTAGAAGCCATCTACTGTAACTCCCTCATTTTACAGATGGACAAACTGAAGCCCACATAGAGTGAAGTATTTGCTCAAGTTCATACAAGTGGTAAATGATATAGGTAGAATTTGAACCCTATTGTCCTGACTCCAAATTCAGTTTTTTTCCCTCTGTACCATGTCCATGTTGCTGAAAGAGCTATAACTAGTGAGATCAGGAGAGAACTCTTATGGATTTCTTTCTGATAACATTCATTGAGGCAAGGAAAAGAGTATGGAGGGAAGACAAAGAGCCAGGAGAAAGATGGCCCCACCAGAAGAAGCAGCAAACCATAGGATAGCAGCATATGTCATGAGAAGTTAGTACTACCTGAGTGATCCTGTTACTGAAGGACAGTAAAAATGGAGCAGCTCACATCAAAGGAGGGCAGTGTAAATGGCAGTAGGTGCTACTCTGAATATATCAGTGGCTTTGAGGGCTCTGAGGGGTGGTGGATGCACTATGCTATTTTTATTTTTGATATTTGATAGCATTGCCTCTTTGCTATAATTAAGTTTCATTTTGGTGTCTTGTGGCACATGTGATTATCGGTTGAAAAGGATTGGCACAATAATAATAGCTAGCATTTATATAATACTTTATAAAAATTATCTTATTTTATCCTCATAACAACTCAAGAAGGTGTTACTACTATCACTATTTGAGGAAACTGAGGTAGGCAGAAGTTATGTGACTTATTTAGGGTCACATAGCTAATAATTGTCTTAGTTATGATTTGAACTCATCTCTTTCTGACTACTGTATCCAATGTACCACCTAGCTGCTTCATGTCTAGTAGAGTATATTTTTCATATTTTTAGGTGGGAGTCAAAGCCAAGGGAAATCCCTTTCAAGAAGTAATCAAGACCTCACTTCATACTGCAAACACCTCTGATAAAAGAATACGAAGTGGTAAACAATTTTGGCAAGGATGAAATTCATAAAGTTTAAATTTTGAAACTTTTTTATATAAAGTTATGTTGTCACTTATCATTCATAAAAACAAAAAGTATAGAAAAGCTGTTTAAAACCAAAGTCAGGCTCATAGTTGTTAAAAACAAAATGAACTAAAAAAAACAGTTTATGTTGAATTGAGTGTATTTTTAGTCTCCAGGGGAATGGAACATATAGAAATTAAAAGCACATGTTTTGAAATTGATGCCCTGGAAAAGTCCCAAGAGGCTGTGCTGTGTAACAAAGCTTGCCACAGAAGTTCATGTGCCAAAAAAAAAAATTTTTGCAGTGTGAGTTTTGACAACTGCACTGCTCCCCGAACTAACATATCTATTGTTATAAGGGTCTAATAATTCACTTAAAACATCAGCCAATAGACTAGAAGGGTTGAAACACCATGCCAAAGTACCCCCATTCTTGTGCCTTCCACCAGAAATTCCAAATTCAAAATATATTTGCTTTACATTTAGACATGCATAGCCTCTACAATAGTGAATATATGAATAAATTCAGTGTAACTCATTTTCGTATTACTGAATGAAAAAAAATCAATGAAGGCCAAATGTAAAATATAAAATGTGACATTTTGATCCTGTAAATATTTTCTTTTATAAAAAGAGAAAAAGGAAAGGAAAAGAAAGGGAAAAAAACAAAAGAAAGCAATGGGGAGGAAAGGGAGATATAAGAGGAAAGGAAAGAAATTAAAATATAAAAATTTAGAAAGAATTATAGAAAGAAATTATAAAATTATACAATAAAAGAGAGGAAAGAGAAGAGAAAAGGAAAGAAATGGAGAGGAGGAAAGAGAAGAGAGGGGAAAGGAGAGGAGAGGAAATAAGAGGAGAGGAAAAAAAAAACTTGAGAGCAGAGAGGAATCAGATTTATGCCACAAAATCTCTTCAGTTTTTCCCTACTAATGACATAATTTTATAGATGCGAGATAATACATTTTATCAAAATCCCTAGAATTATTAAACTCAATAATCCCCTAAGCCTGAATTTCTTCCTAATCATATTGTTTTTGGCCACAAGGATACTATTTTAGCAAGCAATTTTCAACAATGATGCCACAATTCGAGGATGAATTTTAATTGACTAGATGATAGCTAAGGGTCAATTTTAGCCCTAAATTATTTATCATGATCTAGGTATTTATAGCTAAGAAATCAGGACCATCAATTCTTTCTATATTGAATATATGACAAATTTATCCTTTAATTATAAATTCTAGCCATTATATGTCACTATTTATAATGCTGAATTTGGGGGTTGACATAGCCTGAATGATTTGTTCCAAAAGAGTAGCTCTATGTCTTATAAATGCACATTAAGGTAGTCCCTCACCTCTGATTATTTCCCATAACCTATATTTGTTGTACTGTTTGAGGATTTGTTTAAATGACTCTTTAAAATAATATTCCTTTAAATATGATCCCTTTGCTCTGAAAGTCTGCAGTCTAGCTGGAGGATACACACACCTACATCCACACACAACAAATGATGGATAGATGATAGATAAATAGACACACATATGTCCTATTTGATTTTTCATAAATGAATGTGTGTATGATATATATATATATGCAAAAAATCAGTGCCTCTCCCCCAAAAAAGGGACAATCAATAAGAGATATAGGAGTTCTGAGACTGGGAAAATCAAAACTGATTGGGATGGTCAAGAAAGGTTTAATGGATTATTTGAAACTTGAACCAGGCATTAAAGAATAAATGAAAAAGGACTTCAAAACAAATAAGGATGCTAGTTTCAGCAGGCATGGAAAATGAGGGAACTCTTCCAATGACCTAAAGGTGTTAGTTTCTTCTGCAGGAAATCAACAATTATGTGTATACTAAGTATACATTGCTTTCTCCACTGGGAAAAAAATCAAATAAATGGAAAAAAGCCTTTTTATTCTGTGGTTTATTGGAGAGAATGAGATCTTCCTTGATTGCTTGTCAAAAGAAGTTAGATGGAAGTTGTTGCTGTTGTTGTTCAATCATTTCAGTCATGTCTGACTGTGACCCCATTTGGGATTTTCTTGTCAAAGATACTGAAGTGGTTTGCCATTTCCTTTTGCAGATAAATTTACAGATGAGGAAACTGAGGCAAACAGAAGTTAAGTGACTTCTCCTGGTCTTACAGCTAGTAAGTGTCTGAACTTAGGATTTTAACTCAGGTCTTTTTGACTCCATGCCTGGCCCTCTATCTACCGCACCACTTAACTTGCCCCCTAGATGGAAGACAAAGAATAAAAAGACTGAGGCAGAAATTGTAAAAGGCCATGTAGCAATGTAACTGTTTATGGATTCACAGAGACAGCAGTAAGGAAGATAGACATAATAAATATTAATGGCCTCAGATGTCTATATATCTATGCACTCAGAGTGCTGATAATAAACACTTAGGAACAGAAGAACTCAATATCTTAACAAAAGTAGGTAATTATGAATTGATGGATATTTTGTGGGATGCAACTCTTGGCAGCACTATGTCAATCAAAGGATGTATTTTGTTCAAAGGCAATAAACTAAAACAGGAGCGACATAAAGTAGCATTGCATATTTAAATGTTATATATGTGTGTATGTGTGTGTTTGCAATATGTCCATGTATATATGTGTGTGTGTGTGTGTATACTTGTGTGCATAAAATTGATAGCATTATGTAAATATGCTACAGCATATTATATACAATTCACAAAGTTTGTATAAAGTCAATGAGGTATTCAGAGTATATCTAGATTTCAGCAAAGCATATGAGCTAGTCCCTCATGTTGCTTTGTAGTTAAGAAGAGATTTGAGCTAGATGATAGAATAATTAGGTAAGCTCAGAATTGGTTGAAAGACTGATCCAAAGAGTCATCACTAATGGCTCACTGTCAGCTTGGAGGGAGGTCTCTCATAAAGTGTTTTAGGGAACAATGTTCTGGCCCTGTTTTATTCAACATTGTTTTAATGAATGATTTGGATGAAGTTATAGATGGAATTCTTATCAGAATTTCAGATGATGCAAACATGTTGGATGGCAGTCAGGATACAAAAAACTTAACAAACCAAAACAGAATCACAGAGCTACCCAATCTCAGAGCCAGACGGGATCTAAAACCATGTACTCCAATGTGAATCTGAATGAGAATCTCTTTTTCAGTATCCTCAAGTTTTATCTAGCCTCTGATTCTGTATCTTCAACAAAAGGAAGCCTCATCCAATTTTGAATATCTCCAATTGTTGGAAGTTTTTCGTTATATCAAGCCTAAATCTGTCTCTCTACAACTTTATTTTTACATTGTTCCTAGTACCACCTCACAAGGACAAGCAGAGAAGATCTAATCTCTCTCCTACATGCTAATCCTTCAATTACTCAAATAGAATTTTCATGTGCCCCAAAGTCTCTTCTCTTCTCCAGGCTAAACATCCCCATTACCTTTGATTTGTTCATATATGGTAAGTCTTTAGGCCAAGATAGCATGATATAGTAAAGTATTTTCTGGTCCCAAGATGCTTTTGGAAGTCCATGAGGTCAAAATTATTTTCATAATAATATAAAGATGTTTTAATTTCTAATGTGGTAAATATTGATAGCTATAGCCAACATAAACAAAAAGTCTTTTGAGTCCTCAATAAATTTTAAGAGTTAAAGGGGTCCTGAGACTAACTAATCTGAGAACCATTGGTGTAGTGGATAGATGCCTGGCCTGAAAGCCAGGAAGACATGGGTTCAAGTCCCATCTCTGACATGTCCTGGTTGCTTGACCCTGGAAAAATAAGTTCATTTCTCATAGCTCTGGACAATTCTGAGACTTATATGTTGTGAAGCCGGTGCCAACTTTCATTAATAGATGGAACATCCTGATGTAGGAGATCCATATACCAATAAAATTATAGATCTAGTCCATATTTCTATTCCTATTTAATCCTCTCACTATCCAGACTGCCATCTCTTTCTTTTTTTTTTTTCTTTTTGGTGAGGCAGTCCAGGTTAAGTGACTTGCCCAGGGTCATACAGCTAGTAAGTGTCAAGGGTCTGAGTCTGCATTTGAATTCAGATCCTCCTGACTCCAAAGCCAGAGCTCTATCCACTGTGCCACCTAGTTGCTCCATGGCTGCCATCTTCTCAATCTGTTCCAACTTATTTATATCTTTCCTAAAATATATTGCCTATAACTGAACATTATTATTCCCTTTGTAACCTGACCAATGTAAAATATAATGGAAATGCCGCTCATGGTATCTTTCTTGACACAATTCCTCTCTTAATGCAGCTTATGATAACATTAACTTCTTTTGGTTGTCATGTCACTGTTGAATCACTGTTGAGGCCTAAAATCTCCAGATTCTTACACCTTCTTTCTTCCTGTATTCAAAACATTTATCTTACAACTCTAGAATAGAACTATACATTGGTAACTGTTCATAGTATCTGGCAAAGAGTAAATGCTTAATGAATTCTCCATCTCCTTATTCATCCATTTATTGAATTTAATTTTATTTAATTTGCCTAATCACTCTTGACTGTTGAGGTATTTTGGAATCTGGAAAGTATCATTCAACATATTTGCTATCCTGCCAAGCTTTGTGTCATCTTCAAATTTGACAAACATGTTATTTATGTTTTCATCTAAGTCAATGATGAAAGTAGTGAATAATGCAAGCCAAGGAAAGATTCCAGGGATATGCAACTAGAAAATTTACCAGAAACTATTATTAAAATTTTATTTTGCTTCTGTTTACATTTATAAACCATTAATGGCAGGTCTTTGGGTCTGATCATTCAAACAGTTCCAAATCCACCTGAATAAATTCTGATTTAGCCATACCAGTCTAATAGAATGAGGGACTTTGTTAAATGCTCTGCTTAAATCTAAATGTATTAGGATTAGAGTCATCCCATGATCTACAGGCTTAGCTGCCCTGTCAAAAAAGGAAATGAACTTAAGTCTGGCATGACTTTTTCTTGAAAAAATCCTGCTGGCTTTTAGTAATCACTGCTTCCTTTTCTAAGAGCTCACAACCTTCCCTGTAATAATGTGTTTTAGCATACCACCTTCTATGTGAAGGTGAATTTTATTTCTTCATTTGCTAGTGCCCTCCCTCTCCCCCCTCCAATTACTCTGGTCAACACAAGGTGTTTCAAATATATATGTGTGTGTGTATGCATGTATACATACATACACACATACATATATATACATATGCATATATCCTCTCTCCATATATATATATATATGTATGTATATGTATCACATATATACCACATACGGTAGAGTATATGTATATATACATGTGTGTGTATACACATTGATATACATATATAGACATACATATAATTGTATATATGTGTGTGTGTATGTGTGTGTGTGTGTGTTTACATACCTTTGTACATGTTATCTCCCCCAACAGTCTATTAGCTTATTGTGAGCAGGGACTATGTCATTTTTGTCTTTGTGTTTCCAGATCCTAGCACTGTAGCTGGCGTCTAGTTTATTCATAATAAAGGCTTATTAATTGCTTAGCTAAAAAAAAAATGTGTTTTAGAAACTTGCCAAGAATGGAAGTCTACCTGGGCAGCTAGGTGGTGAAGTGGACAGAGCACTGGACCTGGAGTCAGGAAGCCTCATCTTCATGAGTTCAAATCTGGCCCCAGACGCTTAGTAATTGTGTGACCCTGGATAAGGCACCTAACCCTGTTTGCTTCAGTTTCCTTATCTGTAAAATGAGCTGGAGAAGAAAATGGTAAACCAAAGGAAACACCAAATAGGATCATAAAGAGTGAGACACAACTGAATAACAACAAACTCATTGTTCTATCTCTTTCAAATTCTTCCTCTACCTCACCCTCTTTTTGAATATTGGGGCCTTCCCAGGCCTTAAACACCTCTCCTGTTTATCATAATTCTCAAAGATCGTGGCTTAATAGTCACACCTGCCATTTCCTTCAATAATCCAGGATAGAGTTTCTCCAGTTCTGATTGCTTCAGCCTTTCAGGGCAGCAGAGTCAGCTTGACTAACTCCTCACTTATTTTGAAATGTGGGCTACGTTTTAGGAAGGACATTAATACTATAGAAAGTATCCAAAAGAAGACAACCAAGATATTGAGGGGTTAGAAACCATAGTAAGAGTATCAATTGAAGAGATTGGGGATATTTAACCTGAAGAAGAGAAGAATGTGAGATGTGATAACTATTCTCAAGTGAAGAACTGGGAGGAAGAGGAAGAGGCAAGATAGCAGGAACTCAGGGGACAGCTAGGGGGTGCAGTGGATAGAGCACCAGCCCTAGATTCAGGAGGACCTGAGTTCAAATCTGGCCTCAGACACATAACACTTACTAACTGTGTGACCCTGGGCAAGTCACTTAACCCTATTGCCTAGCCAAAAATAAATAAATAAATAAAAATAAGAAATAAGATATCAGGAACTCACCTGAACTTTTCCAAATTCCCCTCCAAAGAACTCTAACACCTTAAAAGTGAATTCTGGAGCAGCAGAATCCTCAAAAGATTGAGGAAAGACAATTTACCAGCCCAACACAACTTAAAAGGTTGGCAGGAAAGGTCTCTTACAGCCGGGTAAGAGTGGAGTGCAGTCCATTGTAAACAATGCCCTGGCAAGAGAACAATAGGCCTTGAGGTCAACTGAATCTGCACCATTGGCTTCTGGAGCTATCAGTCCATAGATGGTAAGAGGGTCACACAGCTGGTCAGAAGGATATTACAGGGGGCCCTTTGCTGGCATTGGGTGCAGAACTCTGCTGCATTACATGTACTTGGATACAAGTCACAGTCCTGGGAGACAGGCCCAAAGCAAGGAGCACTACCACACCAAAGTTTGTGGCACCAGAGAAGAACCCTGGTCACAGTTTCAGGGTAGAAAAGAGTGCTTGTGGTCATTCACAGACCAAAGCACAGACCAGAAGAGTAATGACAACACCTCTCCTTAGATCATATCACTTTGGAAGAACTGAAAACTTACAGACCCCCAGAACTAGCTCTGAAAACAACTGTACAAAAAATCTAAAGCTTAGAACAGTGCCCCTTCCACCCCAGAAGTAGAGTCAAGAAATATTTTGGAAAGTGAGCAAACAAAACTAAACTAAACTAAAAAGGAACCTGATAATAAAAAAAAGTTTCTATGGTGACAGGAAAGCTCAAAATGTAACCTCAGAAGACAACAAAATCAAAACTGCTACATCCAAAGCCTCAAGGAAAAATGTGAATTGGTCTCAGCTCCTCCCCCCCCACCCACCAAATTCCTGCTAGATCTCAAAAATAATTTTGAATATCAAATTAGAGGGAAAGAGGAAAAAATTGGGAAACTAAATAAAAGTGATACAAAAAACTCATGAAAAAAATCAATCATTTGGTAAAGGAGACACAAAAAAATATTGAATTGATTCAGTTGTTCTGGAGAGCAATTTGGAACTGTGCCTAAAGGGCTGTAAAATTGTGAATACAATTCGATTCAGCAATACTGAATCTAGGTCTGTGTTCCAAAGACATCATAAAAATGTGAATTTGTGCTGGCCAAGAATTGGAAACTGAGGGGATCCCCGTCAGTTGGAGAATGGCTGCACAAGTTATGGTATATGGTATAGTATATGATTGTTATGGTCATAGTATATGATTATTATGCAATACTTTTGTACTATAAGAAATTAAAAGCAGAATACTTTTAGAAAAAACATGGAAAGACTTACATGAACTGATGCAAATTAAAATGAGCAGAATCAGGAAAGCATTATACATAGTAACAGCAATATTGTACAACGATCAACTGTGAATGACAGCTATTCTCATCAATACAATGATCTGACAATTCCAAAGGATTTATGAGAAAAATGCTATCCATATTCAAAGAACCATTAAAGTCTGAATGCAGATCAAAACATACTTTTCTCAAACTGTCTTTATTTCTCTTGTTTTTTTTTTGTTTGTGTCTTCTTTCACAACATGACTAATATGGAGATATGTTTTGCATGACTGAACATGTGTAACCTGTATCAAACTGCTTGTTGTCTCATGGATGGGGTAACAGGTGAGAGGGAGAGAATTTGGAACTCAAAATTTAAAAAAAGAATGTTTAAAATTGTTTTTATATGTAATTGGGAAATGTTAATTTTTAAAAAGAATTTGATGAATTGTCAAAGATAAGAGGAAAGATTTTTTCTTCTTTCCCTCATATGGTTTAACTAGTTTAGACTGGTTTAGAACTAGTTTAAAACTCATTTAAAAAAGTAAGATTTTATAAACTCTTACTTTGTCTTATTAATAAAGTCACCTTTCAAAGAGTGAAAAATAAAATAAGAGGAACCTCAATTGTAGACCCAGTTCTGAATGTGGAGATCCATAGAATATGGATATGTGATGCTACGCTATATGCAATTTATTTAGGGACAAACAAAGCAAACCCTATCTTCCCCCACCCCCACAATCTGATATTGCTTCATCTCCTTATAAATTTCTTCTTCCTGGGTTAAAAATAAAACCAGGAAACTAAAAATTACAAAAGCTCTATAATCATCTCAGCTCCCATCTTAAAATAGAATCTGAGACATATTTTTTCCCATAGTCTAACTTCTTTCTCAGTCCCCTGTTTTGAATTGATGGGGTTAGACAAAAATCTCTGTTAATGTCCATATAATTTATTGGCTGTATCAAGCAATAAAAACATTGATATGCTCTCACTAATGATTGTCAACTATGTCATCAATTGCTGGTTCTTCATGGATTGAGTTCCAGTCCACAAATCTGTTACACTTCCATTTTCTCTTCTTGGAAATAGACTTGTCTTCTAAAATAGTGGTTGCCACTGTATTGATCAGAATTCTGAAGACTTTCAAAGTTGTCATTTCAAATGTCATGGTCATTGGAAAAATAGTTCTCCTGATTTCACCAACTTAGTTTTGCATCAGTTTATACAAGTCTTCTTTATACAAGGCTTCTTTGAAACCTTCTCTTTAATAATTTCTTAACATTGCAATAATATTATATTATACCAATTTGCCACAATTTATTTATACTTTCCCTAATTGATGGTACACATTTTGTTTCCAATAAAAAGTGCTGCTATAAACCCAACTAGGTCATAGTATGCAATCTTTTCAATATTTTGCTATAGCCTCTTTGCTAACATTTAATTTGAATTTGTGTTCATATTCATTAGAAATAGTGATCTATAATTTTATTTTTCTGACTTTTCTTTCCTTATTTTAGGTTTGGAAATCATATTTGTCTTATAGGAAGAATACAGTTATATGTTATCTTTCCCTAATTTGAAAAAAATTGTGTAAAAATTGGAGTTGTGTTCTCAAAATGATAAAATTAACTTGCAAAAGCCACCTATTTTATTTTGAGTTCATTTATGGATTATTCAATTTATTTTTCTGGGATTGAGCTAATTTCACTATTTCTTGTTTTGATAAACTGAATAATATATATGCTTTAAAATAAATATCCATGCACCCACCTTGTTATATTTGCTAGTATATATTTTTGTAAAATAATTTTCGACATCTTTATTTCCTTCTTATTTATTGAGATTTTTTTCATTTTTGATATGTCAGTTGTTATTGTAACATGGTAATTAATGGATATGTTCAATATTTCTATTCTCCTTCATTCATTTCCAATGACTTTATGGCCTAGAATAGCAATCAGCAAACTAGAGCCCAAGGGTCAAATCTGACCTGTCATTTGTTTTTTTATGGGTCATGAGTGAGGAATTGTTTTCACATTTTTATTTTTTATTTTATTTTTTTTTACTTTTTTAAATACAATAAAACTTTACTAACTCATGAGCCAACAAAAACAGGCAGTGGATTGGATTTGGCCCATTGGGCCATAGTTTGCCTATTACTAGCCTATGACCTGTTCATTTTTTGCAATTGTGCCACATACATCTGTGAAATAGGATTGTTCCTTTCAGTTATAATTCAGTAATCACCAGAGATCTTTCAAAAGTGTATTTTCAAAAATTGTATTCAGGTCCTTGACATTTTTCTTATTTATCTTTTTTGCTTGAGTTGTGTCATTCTGAAAGGGGATGATTGAAGTGAGTGATCAGCTATCTTAATTTTGCTAACTATCTTTTTCCTGTAGTTTGAATAACTTTTCCTTTAAGTACTCCCATGCTATGCCATTTGGTGCATATATATTATCATTAGTATTATTTAATTATCTATGGTGCCTCTTAGAATATTGTAGTTTCCTTGCTTATTTGTTTTTAATAGGTTTATTTTTTTTCTTTACCTGGTCAGAAATTATGATTGTTACCCCTTTTTAAAACTTGCTAAAATATGATATATTCTACTCTATATCTACATTTTAACTATGATTTTTTTCTTGATTCAAGGATGCTTCTTGTAAAAGCATATTATTGGATTTTATTTTCTAATCCACTTTCGCCTTCCTTTATTTTATGGATGAGTTCATGCCATTCACAATCACAATTATGATTACTAATTATGTATTCCCCTGTATAATATCCTCATACATTTTCTCTCCTTTGATTTCTACTTTACAGAAAAGAATGTGGTAAAAGAAAAGTAATGTGATCAATACTAGAAACTTTAATTGACGTGGTCTGATGCCACTCCTCTGCATCTCACATTTCATGCAGTCCAAATCTGGATCAGTGGTCCTTAAATTTGATTTCTCTTCTCTTGAAACCCTTCAATAATCTATTTCATGAAGACAAAATTTGTTTTACTTATGACTATTCCATACTTAACTATTCCCCTTTCTTTTACATCACCTCCACCAGTTCTCCTGTTGAATTTATATACCAAATGCTTCCTTTATGTATTAAATTCTCCTTTGTCTGGTTAGACAAGGGTAAAGTTAATGAAATGCCTTTTTAATCCATGCCTCTTGCATGTTTGTATTTTTTTCTGTGCAACTCAACTTTGAAGAAATAGTAAATGCCTTCTACTTCTTTCTCCCCCCCATTTGTCTTTTTTCCCTTCCCTTCTTTTTCTTCTCTTAAAAAAATATACAATAACAACAATATTGTAAAGACAAATGACTTTTAAAGACTTAGGAACTCTGATCAACATAATTGTAGTTGTTCAGTCTTGTTCAACTTTTTGTGATCCCATTTGGAGTTTTCTTGGCCAAGATACTGGAGTGGTTTGACATTTCCTTCTCCAAATCATTTTACAGATGAGAAAACTGAGGCAAATGGGATATTAAGTGACTTGCCCAGGGTCACACAGCCAATAAGTGTCAAAGAAGATTTGAAGTCACAGAGAATGAGTCTTCCTAACTCCAGGCTTGACATTCTATCTACTGTATCACCCATCTGGCCATTGCAAACAAAAATTTAGCTATCTGCCTTTACCACAAGAGGCTTTTGATCTGGAAGGAACATTAGGATTATCTGGATGTTCCTCCAAGGGTTTATTTTAGGCCCTCTTCTCTTCTTCTATACTATCTCTAGCAGTGGTCTCATTACCCATTCATTCAAATGTTATCTCTATGCTGGTGATTCTCAGATCTTTTTATATGGCTTTAAAACCTCTCCTCCAGTCTCATATCAACAATTGCCTGTTAAACATCTCAAGCTGGATATTCCTCAGACTTAAATTCAAGATGCCCAAATTATGTCCAACATGTCCATTGTCCTCCCATCCCCAACACTTCCCTCTTTCAAATTCCATATTACTGCCCCGTGTACCAGCATTCTCACAGTCACCCAGGCTTTCAACCTCACTGTCATCCCCAACTACTCCCTCACACTCATCCCATTCGTGCTCATTCCATACATCCAATCCACTGCCAAACTTTGTCTCTGGCTCCACAACATGTCTCATTTACATCCCCTTCTCTCAGCTCACACAGCTGCCACCCTGGTGCAGGCCCTTATCGTCTCATCTCTTGACTATTGCAATTGCTATCTGCTTGGCATTCCTGCCTCAAGTTTTTCCTTTCTTTTTTCCTTCCTCCCACCCCCATTCCAGTCCGTCTTCCACTCCACTGCCAGAGTTCTTCCTGAAGTGTAAGTCTGACCATGTCACCTCCACACTCAAACTGTATTGGCTCCTTATTACCCCTAGGATCAAATATCAGATTCTCTGTTGGGCTTTTAAAATCCTTCACAACCTGACTCCTTCCTATATTTTCAGTCTTTTTACACTATTCTTCTGTCCTGTGATTTTATAATCCAGCAACATCAGCCATCTTGTTTTTCCTAACATCACACTCTGCCTTCCAACTCTATACTTTTTCATTGTGTGTCCTCCTGGAATGTTCTCCCTCCTCACCTCTACCTCATGGCTTTCTTCAAGACTCAGCTAAAATCCACTTTCTGCAAGAAGCCTTTCTAGCTCTCCGCACTGCTATTACCTTCCCTTGAAATTACTTCTTATTTACACTGGGAAATAGTTGCTTGCATTTTATCTTTTCCACAAGACTATAAGCTCCCTGAGGCAGTTAGGTGAAATCTTGTCTCAGACACTAGCCTTGTGATCCTAGGCAAGTCATTTAACCTTTGTTTTTCTTGAGATAGGTGATGGACTCAATGTAAAAGTTGAGGTATATGGGAGGGGGAAGTGTTGGATATGGCTAATGTAGAATTTGTTTTGCATGATTGCACATGTTTGTTAATTTTTTTCCCTTGTTTTCTCATTGGGGTGAGGGAGAGATAGGAGAGAGATAATTACAAGGTGAAAATAAAATTTAATTTAACAAAATAAAAAATAAGTTATTCTTTGTTGTATGCCTTTTTCTTTTGTCTTCTGGAATATCATATTCCAAGTCAAATCTAGCTCCAGACACTTAATATCTGTGTCTCTAGGTAAGTCACTTACTCTGCCTGTCTTAGTTTCCTCATCTGTAAAATGGGGGTAATAATAACACCTACCTTCCAGGGTTGTTGTGAGGATAAAATGAGACAATATCTATAAAGTGTTTTGGAAACCTTAAAAAGCTATATAAATGCTTCCTATTATTACTCATTATTAGCAACATAAATTTAAATAATCCTTTTGGGATTCCATTATAATTAAAGATTATTTTTGACTATTTGCTATATTTTTTTCTTTGACCTAGAAGCTCCAAATTTTTACTATAATATTCTTGTGTATTTTCAAAACTTGCCATTTCCTTTGGTGTATAACTATTAAATTCTCCCTATTTCTACTTTGACTCTAGTTCTAAAAGATCTGGCAGTTTTTTTTTAATATAGGGTTTTTGTTTGTTCATGTTTTTCAGGGAGTTGGATAATTCTTAAATTTGCTCTCCTGGATCTTTTTTCCAGGTCGGTTTTTTAAAATAGTAGAAATATCCTTTTATTTAATTATTAATCTTTTATTTTATTCTAATTTTTGTTGTTGTATCCTTGTTTTCTTTGCCGCATTATGTTTTTCAAAGTTCACCACTAAGGTCAAGTTTTCACTTTTTCTTCAAAGTTATTTATTCTCCTTTCTTTTTTTCCTACTTATAATTTCATTTTTTAATCATATGTATTATGTACAGTTCTTTGCAAACATTAAAGTTCATAAAAATGTTAGGTATTATGATTATCATTGTGCATTTGCCTAATTTAGCTATTACTTCATAGAATTTCTTCATTGCACTTAGCATTTTCTTCTTGCTATTTTATCTCTAACCTCAGTTTTGGATTGCTACTTTCTGCTAGGGCCAGATTCCTTGTATGAGGTGAGCCAATCCTGATTCATCTTAATAATACTATAATTCTACATTGGGTGAGCAGGGCTGAGTCCTAGTCAGTGCTGGGTTTGGCCTTAGCCCTTCTCTGTCTCCTTGCACAAATCTCAACTGGAAATTGGCTTCATCCCCTACTATGGCCCTGATATGTCCCTAAGAGAAGTAAAAAATAAGAACTGGTCATAGGTCTTCCAAAAAGGACTCAATGCTGGGACTTCATGGGTGCTCAATTAACCTTGTCTTTTTTTGATAGCTTTTATGGAGTGCTGGTTTCAGGCCTCTACTCTCTGGTACTGTGACTGCCTAGCGGCTAAATTGCCCTATTTTCTGATGTGGCTCTGGTATAGGATTCCTGAGCATTATGACTCTGAGTCGTGGCTTCAGGTCTCTTAAAAGCCCCCAGTCATGTGTGTATGCTCATCCCTGTTTCTTCATTCAGGGACCTCAAGGGAGATACTGCCCCCTGCTCTCACATATCAAAGTCAGACCCCGTTGGCTTTAGCCCCCAGCCGACAGAGCTAGACTGGATAAAGACTTTTTTGCTGTTTATCATTGGTTTTCTTTGTAATTTTCCTTATTATTAGACACTTACTGGAGTATTTGTAGGAGAAGAGGACCTCTCTACTATCTTTCAAGTTGCCATCTTAACTGAAAATTCCAAGTAATCTTTCTAATATTTTTACAACTTTAGCAAAAGCTATGCTTTCTTAATAACATTGTAATTCCAAATGATGCATTGTGATCTGTAACCTAAATGCCAGTAAACAGACTCTGATGAATCTGTGTAGGTTGAACACTACATAAGTAAGCATATTTCCTTCCTACCATGGTAAACTCACTACCTGTATTTTCTTTTTTTTTACTATGATACTCTTAAAAAAATGGTGATTCTCCTCCTTCTTCCTCCAAGAGAATATTCTTTCACAACCAAAAAAAAAAGTTAATCAAAACAAATCAATATGTTGGCCTATATCCAACAATGTATTTTTTTTTAATTCAGCACCTATACTACACCATCTCTCTGAAGAGAGATGGCATGTCTAGTGATGCATCACCCTGACTCTTTTATTGCTGTTGATCAGTGCACTGGCCATAGTTCTGAAATCTTTAAATGGTTTCCTCATGTAAATAATTCTCTTGATTCTATTTACTTCATTATGTACCAATTAATATAAATTTTACCAAGTTTATTTGAGTTCTCACATTCATCAATTTTTGCAGTATAATAATATTCACTTATAGTCATACCCAGTAATTTGGTCAACCACAGTTGCTGGCCAACCATTTTCCTTTCAGTTCTTTGCTACTTCAAAAAAATGATGCTAAAATATTTTTCTTACATATGAGATCTTTCCTTGAGGTACATGCCTAGCAATCTCCATGACTTAGGGTGATCCCACCAATAAAACTAAGACCACATGAAAAGAACTGAAGCTTGGCCTGGGATTGGGAATGAAGGAAGGTGTTGGTAACTGGCAAGAATATATGAGGAATAGGGGCAGCTTGGTGATACAGTGGATAGAGCACCAACCCTGGATTCAGGAGGACCTGAGTTCAAATCTGGCCTCAGACCAAACACTTGACACTTACTAGCTGTGTGACCCTGGCAAGTCACTTAACCCCATTGCCTAACCCCCCCAAAAAGAGAGAGAGAGAAAAAAAAGAATATATGAGGAATGAAGTCACAAAAGAATGGCAGCTTACTTTGCCCTTGACTTTATTCCTCTGTTCCACTGTACTGAACAGAAAGTGAGGATCAGTCAGAGCCCCATTTAACATAGCTTATGAGTCAACAACAAGGAGAAGTACTAAAAGTATAGTATTGGAGGTTGCTGTCAGCATTGGATACATACCTGTCTCTAGTTCCTGAGTTTCCGTGGTCTAAAAATGGAGGATGTTAGGGAGGTGGGGAGAGGATGCATACATAGCAGCTTGATTTGGAAAGGCCAGGAAATGGCATGATGGTATGGTTCTGGGCAAGCTCACCTATGTAGCCAGGGACCCAGAGATAGAAACTGAATTCTAGTCATAAAAGGAGAATGGCCAGAGTGCAGGATGCATAGTTGAAGACTATTTGGAAGTATCATGGTGGCCTAATTCTAGGTAAGATAAAGTGAATGTATTTCATTTATAACATGCCATCTCCCAAGAGAGATACCAACAATGGCATTATGCCAGTGTTCCAGCATGAAAGCAAATGAGCACAACATACAGAAGTACTTTTCATGAGATATCCATGTGCACAAGGAAAAAAAAACATTTACCACCATGAAGCATCATTTGGTTCAGAGATGAATAAAGCTCATGGGGAACTAATTGAACCAGAACAGAAATACCAGTTTGATTAGCCTGTCCCACATTTGCAAGGAGCCATTTCACCTAGAAGTGAAATTTTCACTGGGCTGCAAAAGATGCAAACTGATACTCCTGGTGCCACAAACTATACAGCTAGCCAAAGGCATGTTATTCTACCCATATCCTTGCTCAAGCTTCCCCTGTTGTGTCAAACTGGAAAGTTTAGTCAAGAGGAATCTAAGCAACATCCTTTTTGGATGTACTCTGCAGTAATAGCAGACAAACATCTAATGGGATTTTCTCACCTCTTATAAAATGAAATCTTAGAACATTTCAAAAGAAATCAAAGCAAATTCCTTTAGAAATAATTGTTTAATCTAAGGCTACTTCTTTTCTTCTATAATAGTGAGGGACGATAATCCAATCTTCTTGGGGGGTGGGAAAGGATTCATATCTATGCCCTGGACAAAGGTGACTGTGTTTTTAAAAGGCAAGAATTTGAGCAGGACAATTTCACTGTCATTTTCATGCCATATGGTGCATATTAAATTTTAAAGTAGGCATATTTTTAAAAATAATTGGGAGTTAAGCATTTACCAGCACAGCACTAGAAAAACCCCTAAGTACTTGATTGGTAACTAGTTAAGTTACCCTAATTTCCTTCAAGGGACCCAGCTCAAGAGCTACATATTTCAAGAGGCCTTGCCTGACTCCTCCATTTATTAGTGTTCCTATGCACCCATTGAAATCACTTTGCATTTGTTTCCTTTATATGTTATATTTACTTTACTGTGTATGTGCTGTTTCCTCCAATTACATTTATTAAGCACCTATTATGTGCCAGGGACCATGATAAGTGCTGGGGATACAACTAATAAAAGAAAGTCCCTGCCCTCAAAGAAGCTTAAATCTAATAGGGAGTATACAATATATAAAAGGAGGGAGGAAAGTGGGGGGCACACAGTAGGAAGGAGACACAAAGTGGTACATATTTCAGGGGCATCTTGTTCCGTGGAGTTGAAACCAGGAAGAGCAGCAGGTGTAAAGTGGAATCATCTGAGAGTCCGGGATCTATAAGGGAAGGCATTGAGAAGAGCCTGATACTCCCCCTCCATCTCTCCAATCAGGAGAGAAAAGGGCAAGGGAGGTGATGACAATCAAGGTTTGAGTTAGCAGCATTGTGATGAGATTAGAAGTGAAGAGCTTATCCTCCTAGGGGCATCTTTTTCTATGGAGTTGAAAGGAGGCAAAGCAGTAGATGCAGAGAATGTGGACTTTGATGGCATAGACTGTTTCATTTTTGACTTGGTATCCTGTAGGCCTAGCCTACTGCCTGGCACATCATAGGTGTTTGTTAAATGTTTGTCACTGTTGAATTTAAGTTAAGAGCCAGGAAACTTTCTGTTTACAGGCCCGTTTTACTGCAAATGAGGGAAGGAGAAGATGTTGGAATGGAGAAACTGGACAGCTTTTCCCTCTCCTTTCCTGGAAAATATGTTGCCCCGTCTCAAACTCATTGAATTATTATAACAATAAACCATAATAATGATCTTATAACACATAAACTGCATTTGAAAAGTATAACATATTTGAGATGGAAAGAGGTGTAAGAAAGAATCAATGGGTAGAGAAAAGAATGCAATTATCTCGTAGGAGCTATTGTATTGCAATGGCTTCCCTTCAAAGCCAAAATGAATAGTAGCATGGCTGTGTTTCCCCATGTGAGAAGCTAATGCAACTAACCCACTGTCAGTGGGGCATGTGCTCAGAGTTGTTTTTTCCAGTAGTGGTGATAGACTTGTACTGATCCATCTGCACATTCTCACCCGGTCGTCTTTGTGACCAAGGGCACATGTTTCTGGGACAGCTGGCTGGGGTGAAGGGTGAAGCCTGTGGCCATGGAACAGAGAGACTCTCACTGGCCGAAGCTGCAGTCTTGGCCTCATTAGCACCAGTCTCTAACCAACTCAGCTAACTGGCCACAGATGGAACTGTTAGAGAAACACACGTTCTGAAAGGGTTCCAAAGTGGTCTGTCAGATACCAACCAAGCACAGATGAAGTCTTGTTTACTACCATGGAGGCCAAAGAAAGCAGCATGTAGTGGTTTGGGTTTTCTCAGGCATCTAGTTCTTGGGTATGGTCAGAATGGCCTGTCATTTTCCATGTTTATGGCTAAATGAAGCTCAAGTCATCAGACTCCAAGGCTGACATGAGGTTTTTATCAATGGAAAAATGGAAGCAGATGATTCTCTCGTGTTTTGAAAGAGCAACATGTGCATGATGCTGATGTCATAGGGCACCTGTGTTGAAATTACCTTGCTCTTCTTTGCATGTTTTGTGACACATCTTTAACTGCTGTAGACTATGACAGATTACTCTGTGAAGAGGCTGCTTCTGAAATATAGATCTTTAGTTTGGTTTTTTTTAAGGTTAATTTTTTTTTTAAAGAAAGAATACAGGCAAACACAATGGTTTTAATTTCAAATTCTATAGGTTGAAAAAAATACTATATAAATGCTATTACTATGATTTATTATTATTATTGCTACACACACTATCAACATGATGTTTCAAACAGTAAAATATTAAAAATATTTGTACTACTAAATTCCTGAGATTCCATGAAAATCAATGAGATATGAATATGAATAATTTTGTTCCCATAAATATCATACTGTATTAATGAATGCAAACCAGTACTTATATGTTTTACATAATATTTATTATAATTGGCTTAATTTTTATTTATTTTCTAATCCTGTTCTAGAGTTCATGCAGAATAAGTAAATGACCTATATTTTCAGGTTCATAATCTGGTACTACTACATACACCCTAGTTCAGGGTCTCATTGTTCCTTGTGTAGACTATTATAACAACTTCTTATTTGGCATCCTACCTCTAGTCTCTCCCCTCTGCCATCCATATTTCATATACCTGACACAACAGTCTTTTTAATAAATAGATCTAAACAGGTAATTTCCCTGTTCAAAAACATTCCGTGGTTCCCTATTGCTTATTAGAGAGAATATAAACTCTGTATTCTGGCACTTTAGGCAATCTACAATTTTCTGCCAATTTATGTTTCCATTCTTATTTCACATTACTTCTCTTCACATATTCTGTGCTGATGCCAAATAGGGGTACTACCCCCCCCCATACACACACACATACACACACCTACACTTCAAACTTCTTTTTTCCATTTCCATGAGTCTGTCCTCCATGCCTGGAAAGCTCTGCTTATTCTTCTCTATATATTAAAATCCTTACCTTTCTTCACAGCTTAACTCAGGTATCTCCTCCTCCAAGACATCTGGAAACATTATTTCCCTCCATGTGTTTTCTTAGGGTGTGTGGTCTAGATTGTCCTTTGCCCCATAACATTCTCTTTTGAATTTTATTTATTGAGCTATCATATCTTTCCTACTAGACTATTAACTCCTTGAGGACAGTGTGTTCCTAAAGCAGGGGGTTCGCAACCTGATTCTTGAACTTGGTTTTGAAAAAAAAGTATTATGATAACTGTATTTCAATATAATTGCTATCCTTTGTAATCCTATGGAGTTTGCTTTAGGCATTTAAAAGCATGATTGTGAGAATGATCTGGGCTCTTTTGACCTCTTCATTATGCATATGTTTATGTCAATTAGATTTCTCTACCAAATAAAGAAATGTGTGAAATACATTCTCAAGCTGACAATGATCATGTTCCTTCAGAGGTATGAGTTAAGATGGGTATAACTATTAAATGGTGTTAAATAACTGTTGAATTTCCAGCTTCTGAGCTGATATTCTGGGGTTTTTTCCTTCTTTGCAATAATAGTAAGTTTTGCTTGGATCTTTGCTTAAGCGGAGGTGGGGGTAGGGTGAGGTTGTTATTTCGATCATTCAAAATAACAACCTCGCCCTACCCCCCCCCCCAAGCCTGGAGCACATTCTTCCACAAATCAACAAATCATCAGTAGGATGAGTGTATATACTTAGGGAACATGCATGAATATAGATGGGAAATACACATAGCCAGGGCACATAAGTGGAAAACATGCATAAGGGAATATATTGCCAGGAAGCAGCGAAGGGGCAATTAAAACTCAACACTGCCAACAACATCTTTGTTTTGTTCCTGCAAGTCTTGATTGGCAAGTACTCTCATGCAGACAGTGCTACACTAGCCAATGTTCACATCTAAGCAGGGGTGTGCTGTTAAACATTTAACAACTGGCTTGCCAGGAAAAAAAAAAGTCTACATGCTTAAGCTTAATCTGAATTATTAGTATTTTCTCTATCACTTTTCTAAGTCTAGTCAACAAAACAATAAGTAAAGCCCTGAACTGTAGTGTTTTCTGACTTGTGAGGTATGAATGCTCACACTAAAATAATTGGCCCTCATGAGTTGGTTGTAGCTAGCTGCAATACACTGCTTCTTTTATGTATTGTTTTGATGAGCACATAGTTATGGAGCTTCCACTTTCTGGATTTAACTGGAGTGCTCAGCTGACGTGCTACTTCTTTTCCATAGGAAGAAGACTGGACTTTACTGGCTCTCTTTTAGCTTAGATTCCAGAGGCCTAATGAACATTAACTCTTTTAGTGAAAGAAGCAGGTTTTTCAAATGCTAAGTATCAAACTGGGGGGTGGGGTGAGGGTGGAGGGAAGCTTCAGTTGCTTTGGTTTAGTAAGATGTGACAGCTGTCAGTCATGAAAGTCATTAAATGTAGATGACTTTTCTATCCAGAAGAAGGATATTCCTAGGGGATAAGTTACTTTGCAAAATAGAACTGCCAGTCATCTAAGTAGAGCCTCTAGGAATCTGTCAGTCTTTGAATCTTACTTCCTCCTGCCCACCATAAGAAATATCTTTGCTCCAAACATCTATTTGACTTAGAGTTAGCATCTCTCCACCTAGTCATGTAGGTACATGCATACACATGTGTGTGTGTGCATGTGCATGTGAACATTTATACAAATATGTATGTGTATATATATGCAAGATGCATGTGTATGTATGTACATAAATGCATACCCTTTACTTATTCTCAGATAGTGAACACAGTCTGCCCCTGGGACTATCTCCAAAGTTTTACCAGCTTGGTAGAATCTATGAGAGCTTGTTCTCAACTGAAATAACATTTATTGAGACCTCCCAGTAGGACTTTTGTGGAGGTACAGCTATTTCACTGTGAAATTCAGATGTCCTTGTCACATTTTTTTTCTGCTGTGGAATCAGTGAGGATTAAATGACTGAAATGAATGAATGTTGGCATGAAAATAATTTATTAAGCACTTTAGATGTGGTAAACCCTAGGGATACAAATGCAAAGAGGAAATAATCTCTGCCTTTAGAAAGTTTAAATGGGATTCAACAAAATATATGAGGATATAGTAGCCAGTGGAGGAAGTTTTGGTGTAGGAAGTCACAAAGATGATAAGTAGAGCCATAAAGGAGTCAATTGAGACACCTTTTAGTGAAACGATGGTAGAATTGATTTGATTATGGTTCCTAGAACAAAAAGTAGAAAGGAGAAATGGTTAGGCAGAGGGAAAGAAGGTGGCTACAGTATGTGAGGAGAAGATGGTGGCAAATGTTTAACAATTGGCTCTCTGGGAGAAAAGATGTACCCACAACACATTTTTAAGTTGAATCTTCATTTCTAATATTTTCTCTGACACTCCATCAAATCTATAAAATCAACAAAACAATAAATCAAGCCCTGATTTATAGATTTATAGATTTCCAAGGTACAGATACTCACACTGAAAATTTAACAACTGGCTCTCCCAAGAACATCCCTGGATGTGAAGTATGGTATGGTTGGTCTGGAGCTAACTATAGGGAATGGGTTATGTGGATTTGCACTTCACTTACTCACCAATCAGAATAATTTGGCCATAGGGCTGGAGTTCTAATACTGAGTGGATTAACAGGGGAGGGAAAGGGGCAAGGATGGGATTTCAGAGGGTAATGCCATGACAGGCCAAGTGACAAGGAAGTGGCCAGGATGGTCAGCTAGATGGGATGTGCAGGATCCATCTCTATTGATGTCCTTCAACTTGAAGCCAATATAACACTCTATCTCAAAGCCATCTTAAAGTCAAAGTATCTGATTCAGTTGCTGGTTGGCTAGCTATTATCTAGTGAAGGGGTGGAGAACTTGTGGCCTAGAGGCCTCATGTGGCTTTCTAGGTCCTTGGATCTGGCCTTTTGACTGAGTCCAAGTTTTACAGAACAAATCCTTTGGGGATTTGTTCTGTGAAGTCTGGATTCAGTTAAAGGGTTGCAATGGAGTACCTACAGCACCACAGGTGACCTGGAGGCCACAGTTTTCCTATCCCTGATCTAGTGGATACTAATACAGATAATGCTTCCAGGAACTATAATTTTAATCCTTATCTCTTCCTATGATGGGTACTGTGACCTTGGTTAAGTCACATCTTTTCTCTGGGTCTTGATTTCTCCATATTTTAAATTTGTTATGAAAAAATATTTAGTAAACTAACTTTTTTGTTATGTTAATACAAGACATTATTATCAGTACTGTCAGTAATTTAGGTTTTATGCAATTCATATCAAATCTCTGTAAGAGACTGAGACAAAAGAGCTTCTGAGGTAGTGAGAATGGGGAATATAACAGCACATACTCAGATAAGTAATTCTAAAGTAATTTGAGGAAGGAGAGAGGATTAACAAGGTCGGGGGAGTAGGGGAATCCAATAAGTCTTCACTAGGGAAGGAACACTTGAATGGACCTTAGAAAGAAGATAAGGATTCTGAAAGTTGGAGAGGAGAGAGGATTGCTTTCTAAGCTTGAGGGACATTTCAAATGCAGGGAGGCTGGAGTTGAAAAGTTCAGGAAACAACTCTTAATGTAGTTTGGCTGGAATGTAAAGCTTGTGAAGGAGTATTGAAAGAGGCTGGAAAGGTAAGGGAAAGCCAGACCATAGAAGGCCTTAAATGTCAGGTTGAATAGTTTGTGGTATTTTATCCTAGAGACAATAGGAACTGACTGAAGATTTCTGAGCAAAGGAGGCAGATCTGTGTTTTAGTAATAAAAGTTCAGCAGCTATGTGGAAAATGTATCCCTTCCACATCTCAAGCATTAGGGGAATGGCACCCCTGTGATCTGGAAAATCTACATAAAATTTTTAAGCCTTCCCTTCATAGCAGAGAATAAATCTATTTTTTTTTCTTTTTTCTTTTTTGGAGTGTTTACAGTACTTTATTGTATAATTTGGGTTAAGTATTTGGTCATAGGCTATATTGCATAATACTATAAATATATTTTGTGATTTCTGAGTTTCTAAACCTTTTCTGTGTCATCTCTTGGTCTTTGAGTGTCATCTGTGGCTTCTGCAAAACTCTCCAAAAGCTCCCATTTAATTTTTTATGTTAACTCACGATATATTGAAACTATGATGGGGAAAATCACAATGTGGAAGGGATAACTCTATTGGAGAAGAGAGAGATTGGAAGAAGGGAGCTCACTTAGGGAACTACTAAAATGACCTAGGTGAGAAGTACTGAAGAACTGAACACATAGGGATATCGGATATTCAAATGAAAAGAAAGGAATAGATGAAAAAGATGATGTAGATGATTGAAAAAGGCTTGTCAACTACTTGAATATGGGGAATGAGGAAGTGGGAAGAGCCAAGGATTAATGAGTTAATGAATCTGGGTGAATGGGAATATAATGGTGTCTTTGACAGGAAAAAGGGAAAGATGATGAGTTTTAGATGTGTTAATATCAGATACTGAAAGTATATGTGATCGATAGTGATGTCCAGCAGGAAAGTCACAATTCAGTATTCAAAATCTAAAAATAGATTATGACTTCATATGTAGATTTGGGACATCTGAGTAGAGATGATGATTGAATTTGTGCAATTCTAATATATCAAGTTGCAAATGAAAATTTTGACCAGTTAAATTCATTGTAGTTCATTAGAAAAAAAATCACATTAGAAGAAAGTTAATTTTCAATGAGTACAGAATAATATAGGTGAGATATAGTGAATTGGGACTACTGAATAAATATTAAATTTCATAGTCTCATAAATTAAAAATGGGAAGGGACTGAAAAAAACCATCTGGTTCATCTAGTTCAACTTGTTATTTTATAGATGGGAAAATTGTCTCTGAGAGATGATATGAGTTTGCCAAATTTATGTATGGAGTAAATAGCAGAGCCAGGATTTGAACACAATTCTTTTGACTCTAAATCTAGTACTCAGGCCTTCATTACTGCCACCTTCTGCATCACCCCATTTGGTTTAACAGCCTGGGAGATGGCTCCTGAGAAGACAGCAAGGGTGAGGACTAAGAAGGAAGAGCCAAGGCTTTTGCCAGTGCCAGTGTCAAGGGGTACAACTTTGCTGATGCTAATATCCTTATAGAAAGGCTTCTATAAAATAGCCACACATTTGCTGCTCAACCTGTTTGTCTTCATGTATGGCTCTGCAAAGGGCTCCTTTCTGTGCTACCAGCTCTTGCGTATAGTCCTGGAGAAGCTGACCAAGTTCTAGCCTCATGTTCTTCCTAATTCATAAGTGAGACACTCAGAGGGCTCTGACCCAGTACCATTGAAGGCCAGATGGACTTCATTTCAGATTCTGGTCAGCACAGAGATGAGAATAAACACATGGTCAAGCAGTTCTACCAGAAGGTGAAGGTTCTCTGGTGGGGCCTCAGAAACTCAAGAAAAAAGGTCAAGTATGGCCACTTGAGTACATGCTGAAATAAGATACTGTTCATGAGCTCTGAGGAAAGCAGGCTTCTCATGGTGGGGTTGAAGACTAAGGAAGGCAGGAACTAACTCCACTGGAAGAGCAACAAAGCCTTCTAGAATTTCCATGACCACTACCTAGAAGATGAAGACTAATTCATGAAGGCTGATGGTGGCACCTACATCTTCCTGTACAATTTATAGTGGATGATGTCCAGCCACTATCTGGCCAACATCATTTACTTTGGATTCAAGCCCAAGATAAAGCAGGGCTGCATGAACAGGTGTGGAGGATATGGGCTAAGCAAGGAGGTACTCAAGATATTTGTGGAGACATTGAAGACCAACAAATACTCTCAACTCCTCTTCAGAAGACTTAGATGATAGGAAGCACATGGAATTGATCACATGGAAACTGAAGATTCCAGAGATCCCAGAAGCAAGGAGATTTTTCATTCCTTTGTGCTGCAAGCTCATCAAGGATTATCTTCCCAAGACATTCTAGTACTGGAATTATAACTACTACCTGCCCTGAGAGGGCCCCAGTTACTATTCTGATCTCACTATTTCCTTCTACTATGTTGATTCTAGGTATCAACTAGAAAATGTGGCACATCCCTATGGTTCTTTAAACAGACATCAGCTTTCCTGCCAACCAAATGAATATGGCCAACAAAAATGAAGACTCCAAAGTGAAATCAGGAAATCACATAAGTGGAAGCACTCACACGTGGAGGCAAGATGAGAGTATTGCATTCACTGTGGAGGTTGAGGGCAGTGAAGAAGACCTTAGTAAGTTATATAACTTCCTTGGGACTTAGTTTCTTCTTTTATAAACTGAGGCTTTTTGTCTATATGGATTGTTTGGACCTTTCCATATGATCCTATGATCATCTCTTATATGTAAATTCTCAAATGCAAGTCAGCAAGTGTAAGAAGGTTGAGGCCTACTTATTCCATAAATCTTTCCACTGCCCTTTAAGTTACTAGTCATTTTATTCTTTCAAGCATTCTTCATTCTAACCCCCATAGTTAATTATTGGGAAGGATATTGGCATTAAAGAAATTGGCATGTGTTTCATCAAACATATTGGGATAAATGGAAATGGTCCAGTTCCTGCTCTGAAAGAGCATATATTCTATCAGGGGAGGCAACATGTACATAAATAAGTACATACACAATATATAAAAAATAAATACAAGGTAATTTTGAGAAGGAGGACATTAAGATCTAGTGGAATCAAAAAAGACTTCACATAGAAGGTGCTTTTGGAGATGTCTTAATGAAATAGAAGAGATTCTAAGTTTGACACCAATTAGACTATGCACTGACTAGAAAGGGAACTATTTTTTAATTTGTTAAATCTAAGTATAACAATGGTCATCACAATATAAAAGCAACCCTATAACCTTTCATCTAAGTGTGGAGCTTCATGTGGACTTTTCACTGACTTTCCTACTTCATAGAACCCAAGTAAGAATCACAAATGGCCTTGACTCCAATGAAGGAGCTAGTGATTGGATGGTCTATCTTAAGCATATTATTGATGGAAAGAAGAGGCAACAGTGTTTCTGTTTTTATTATTATTGCTATACCTAGCAGAGTTGATGTTCCAGGAGCTGGATTTTCCTATTGACCATCTTCCTTCCAGAGTCATTTCCAATGCTGCTTCATATTTGTCTATGTGTCTGGAAACCATGTATGTTTCTGGGGGTTCTTTGTGACCCTTTTGTAGATTCTCATTAAGTTCAGATTGAGTTACAACTTAAAGTTGAGAACAGATGTTTTAAGTCCATCTTAAATGTTCATTGTCTTATCTAAATTAGATACTTGAGAGGTGGTATGGTATAATGAATAGAGAGCTGATCTTGGAGCCAGGAAGACCTGGGTTCAAATCTCCCGTTCAAGATCTCTTGGACATATGACCCTGAGCAACTCACTTAATTTCTCAGTTCCCCACGCAATACCCTAAGAATACACAGTTGCCAATAGGTATTGGTAGAAGGAGTTTTTTTTGATAAGACTTTCCTATAGCAATAAATCACAGAATCACAGGCCTATGACACATACATAAGTATGTATATATGTATACATATATTTATGTGAATGTGCATATATTATATATTATTTGTTACATATTATATTAAATATTAGACACACATAATATATATACCCACACATACATACATACATACATACATGAACATAGGTACTAGACATCTGATTGCTATAGGGAACTCCTAGGACAGTAAACTATGGATAGTTCTTTATCCACTGTGCCAGGCCACTGCTCAATATAGACAAGAGAATGAACAGTTAAAGATGATCAACACATTCAACCTTAGGTTGTGACCCAAATCAGTGTTGCTGAGAATCTGTAAGTGTTACAAGAAACCCTTAGGGAAAAAAAATGTTCTTCCTATTTAAAGCAACAAGCAAATTGATTCCTTTGCTTCCTTCTTATTTGAATTTTACAAAATCCCAGTCACATATTGTACATTAATATGTATTATATATTATGCACACATACAAGCATATGTATGTATATATCCATATATATGCATACATGTATGTATACATATACACATACATACAAACTCCCATACACATACATATGCCTGTCACTTAGATCTTGGAATAAGGATTATGCTTTTTCAGTTCTAGGTACCAGAGACTTAGTAGATATTTAAACATCAAACAAAATAACTTGACTGCTGTTTTATTTTTTTAACCATAATTCTCCCAAATATTACTGGCCATAATCTTATTCTGTGCTTTATAGTACTGTCCCAAAAGCCATGTTCAGGCATTTTCTCTTGAACACACTTCAAAGTCAGAAAAGAAAAAAAAAAGTTTTGTTTCAACACAAACCACAGGACACAAAATGCACATTCCTGAGAAAAGTTTCTATTCTTTCTTTTTGGTTCCAACGCATACCTTGCTTTAACTCATACCCTGTGTTTGCTTGAATTTGGCCCTGCTTCTCAGAGTGCTCAGCATCTGGGCTATTTATTCTTCTCAGAAAGCTGTATACTTCACTAAGGTCAGCGCTTAGTAACAGTTTTCCAAAGAAAATAGACTTTGTTGCCATAACCTTCTTGTGTGACCAAGTTCACTGAGCCCTGGAAGCATTTTTTAATTGTATTGAAACAGTGAAACCTCCTCTCAGTGACCACCCTGGGGACCAGAATAAATTGGTTGCCTCCATTAACTGATCTTTAAGCATCAAATTATAGAAGAAATGTTGGGGGGTAAGTGATCACTTAAAACAGGCTGCCGGAGGTAGTAAAGTGCAGGTTTGCAGGTTGGACTATATTTAATAACTGCAAGGTCATTCCATGAAATCAGTCACAGGAAGCCGAGAGGAGTGGGTATCTTATTTCCATCCTTTGCCCTGATGGTTTGTGATGTCAGCAAAACTTCAGAATGGAATGATTGCCTTAAAAAATCATATCATCTTGTTAACCAAAAGACAGATCAAAGAAATAAGCATAATGTCCAGCCATGGCACTGTAATTTAAAAGTACTTTGCAATGACTCTTATCCCAGGACCTCAAATTCTTTCTCTTAATTAATTTCATTCATTGAAACTGCTTTAAGGGCCAGAAATTTTTGTGGCTCCTTTATAAAGAAGTCAAGTTAAATACAATGAATTCTCAATTATCCATGCTAATGGAGGAGATCAGTGGTATAGATTATCCAAAATGTGGATAATCCAAAAAAATCTCTTTATTGAGATTTGGAGTGCATGGCATTGATTCTTTGTTTACTGTTAGCTTAGAGGTGGTGAGTGGGGAAAGGTACAGATTTACCTCCTTACCACCATGTGACTAGTAGAGATAGGGGATTCACATAGATATGCATTGCTTGAAGGTGGGAAAGGCAGCCTAGAGTTAAAAAGGACCAGTGTGAATTAAAGTCAAAAGCATAAAAATACATATGATAAATATGTACTCTTAAAGCAAGAGTGCTCATGGGTTCAGGATGAACCTCTCTTAGTTTCTATACTACAGCACATGGAGAAAATTAAAGGCCCTACTTTTCAATTTTTCTTTAGGTGAAATTAAGCTGACATTGAAAATAAGCATGAATCCAAACTTAGAGCATTGTAAGACACACTATGTAGTACTTAGAATTGGAGGGGCTCTTTTCCCAATGTTTTTAAGATTAGCTTGTGAAAAACTAGGTAGTCTAGGCATGACTGAGTTTAGGATTTCACAGAATATTTGCCTGGAGGTTTTGACAGGTTTCTAGCAGTTGACAGGTGGAACATAGTTTAAGAGGTAGAGCAGGTGCTTGGGATTAGGTACACATGACCCTTACCCTTCCCTAGCCTCCATGCATCCATTCCAACATTTCCTCCAGAAACTTTCCTTAACTCACTAACACATATGTCTCTCAAACTTATCTCTTTATAACCATTATACTTTAGAATTTAAGTAAATCAAGAGGAAGCATGGCAGAATAAATAGAGAGCTGGCCTCAGAATTTGGAAGACCTGGGTTCAAGTCCTAACTTTGTCCTATACTGGCTGTGTGACTCTATTACTTAACCTCTCAGTGTTCCCATGCAACTCTCTAAGACTATATATTGCATAGAAAGTGTTGACCTATATTGATTGAGGAAGTTGCTATCCAGGGGCTCCCTACACTAGGAAAATTCCCAGTCAAGTCATTAGAAAAAATTCAAGAAACCAATGTTTTCAGAATTAATATCAGTACTCCTACTGGTGCTGGCTACACATCCATACCTTTTAATCTTAGATGGGTCTTATTTTTGTCCTCTCATAAATTTTCCTCAGATGATTTATCTAATGTATTAGAGGTCTACACTAACATTGCTTTAATGAATTAGTGAACAGCCCAATGAAATTGGTTATAAAATTATTATTCCATTTTCTAGAAGAAGAAACTGAAGCTTTCCAGTCTGTACTCCTGACTCTCCCAGACTTTCTCTATCATGCCTTTGGGATCACTTCCAACCCTCCTCCAAAACCCCCATCTCCAGTTCTGTTTTTCAGTTTCTTTTAGGTGTCATTTCCCTCACCAAAAAGAATGTAAGCTCCTTGAGAAAAGGGACTAGTCTTTCTACTTGTTTTTGTATTTCTGTGGCTCAGCACAGTGCCTAGCACATAGTAAGTACCTAATAAATGCTTGTGGACTTTGAATAGTAGAGGTAAAGCGACTTGTTCACTATCATATAGCCTTTGTCTTTGGCAGGATTCATATTCAGGTCATCTGACTCCAAGTCCTACTCTAGCCAATATACTTTTCTGCCTCTATAAGTGTGAGCCAGAATTACTCATGCCTTTGTTCTCAATTAGTCACAGTCATCTTCTGGAAATCTTAATCCATGTATAGCAGCAGTAAGGATGCCAAGAAGCAGGCGGAATCTTATCATGATGATATGGAAGCTGGTGGAAAAAATTCAACAAGTTGTTAAATCATTATTGCTAAACTTATACTTTTGTGACTAAGTCTAAATTCTTCCAGTACCTGTAAAATAAGAGTGTTACTTTTCACCGGGTTCCATTTTTAGGTTAGATCTATTCAGCTAGGGCTAGGAAATCATAATTCACTATTATTCAACATGAAAATGGTTTGTGAAAAACTCAGTGGCCCATTTGGTATGGTATTGTACCTCAACTGCTGCAGTTGTCTTGAAACTTAAAGTTCATTAGGTTTGAATGTATACCTATTGTGTGAGTTTACCTGGCATAGTGAGTAGAGGTGTCAGGAAGACCTGGGTCCAGTTTCTGCCTGCACAGATACCTACTAGGGGTGTGACCCTGGTCAAGTCACATCAACTCTCAGTTCCCCTGGCAACTGTCTAAGATTCTAAGTTGCAGAGCAGTTGCTGATCTGTTTTGGTAGATGGAGTTTCCTTTGGGGGAAAAAGAAAAAGAAAGGTAGAATAAGGGCATTTTAAGGGATTCCTAAGGACCTAAGAAAAAAGAATCCTCATCTCTACTGTTTTCTGTATGTCAGGAAAGAAAATTGAAAATATAGCAGTCCAACAAAATATTGAATAAGAATCACAAAACATTCAAATATTTTTCTTGGCCTGTTGACCTGTGAACAACATTTTACGTCAAGAATTATTTTTCCAGTGACTAAAACCATAGTATTTTAGTCAACAATCTACTTAAAGCTTTTTTTAAATGTGTTTAACCTTTGCCAGCCACCCCACAACCTGATGCAACATCAAAGAAATTCCTTTTGGGAATACTGGATAATCAGGTTTGTTAAGGAAGAGCTTTCATGTGCCATCATCATTATTCACAGACCTACAGTGAACACTTTTTGTAAGCAAAAAAGAAAAAAAAAGGATAAAAAAAGATATGACAGAAATCCTCTTTAGCCAGCTTCTTAAAACTGATCCAAACAATGTTCAATTTTTATCTCCCATGACAAATCATGTGTCAAGGTGAATTTGGTTCCTGCCTCCATTGAATGAGCGTCTTAATTAGATGACAACTGAATGGTGTACACAAGCTGCTATAATTTATCAGTGTATAAATAAAGGCCTTTAATCTCTCCTCTTTTCCTCCACAATCCTTCCATCTATCACAGCCTTCAGAAAGGAGGTACCTCCTCGTGAATACCTTTGGAGAACAAAGCACCAGCCTTTTTGTTGAAGGCCAGAGGGGGTGGCTTATTTATACATGCTTTAGTGTCAGGTAAACCAACATCTGGATTATACTTTCATTCATGTACTACCTTGATGCTTCCAACTGAATGTCACCATCAAACACTAAGATTACTGCAGGTGTTGACCTGGTTGGTAGAGAATTTCATCTCAGAGAGTTGCCACTTATTAGAAAAGGTGATGTCCTTTGACATAGCTGAAAAGCAATTATTCAGACTTGATGCTTATTATCTTATAGATTTATAATGTGTAGTTGGTATCACTAGATGTTCTCTTGTTTCTTTGACTCACCATCCAATAAACAAATTGAAAATATGATGACACCTCAGTTATTTTGGAAGAATGAAGCTGCCTGTTCCACGTGTGAATGGGCAAATTGGCAGAATGGATAAAATAGGGATGTTTTAACTTCTTGATAAAACCTGTTTATCATATATTTTAAAGTACAGCCTCATGTAGTGGGTAGAGGGCCCAGTCTTGGGATCAGAAAGACCTGAGTTCAAGTCCTACTTGGCTGTTTGGCCAGGGGCAAGCCAATTAAACTCCTATTCCCTACACCACTCTCTAATGGCAAAAGTAGCAGAGGAGTTTCTGATTTGTGTTGTTGCAGGGATTTTCTACACGGGAACTTCCATGTTAAGAAGAAATCATACGTCCCTACCTAAATAAAGTAAAAATCATATATTTCAGCAGCTACCCCCTTAAATACTTTTATTGGTGATTGTTGCCATTTGTAATTTTAAAGTTTCTCACTACTAATATCTAAACTATGTATAATGCTTTAAGCCTTTCAAAATGCTTTTACCAATATCATCTAATTTTATATTCACAACAACCCTGGGAGAATAAGTGTTATTATTATCCACATTATATACTGAAGCTGAGAGAGGTAAGGGACATTCAGAGTCACACAGTAAACAAGTGTTTGGTGAAAGTTTTAACCCAGATCTCCCTCATTCTAAATCCATTCTGCAATCCGTGAGATCACCCAGAGGCCTCTGCTAAGATCACTCATTTGTGGTGGGAATACTCCCTTTCTCTGTCTCTCTCTGTTTCCTTGTCTCTCTGTCTGTCTGTCTGTCTCTCTCCATTTGATCCTAATAAAGATCAGCACAGAAGCTTCAGTCTGCTCTTTCTGAACCTAGACCACTTTGTCCTGCCTTAAGCAACATAGTGCTCATTGGTTTCCAGGGACTTGCCAAATTGAAGCATATGCTTGATTGGCTTATCCAGTGTAGCTCAGAACTCCAGAGCTCAAGAACTAGCCTCAACCTCCTTGCCGTCAGGGATTACAAATGTACATCATCATACCTAGCCATTTCCTCATCTTTCATGTGGGAAAAATTATACCTGTACAACCTTCCTATAGGATAGGTTTGAAGATAAAATAATATAAGATATATAAAGTGCTTTGCACCATAAAATGTCACATAAATGAGTCTGAGTCATTACTATCATCCACATCTAAATCCTAACAATTAGTTTCCTCTTTGGATAACCCCATGAAGATACTAGGATATATGGGAGGTATTTAAACAAGAAATGGACAAAAAAGTAGAGAAGGAATCACAGGTTACACATTACAAATCCATTACAATGAATATTTTAGTCATGTGATTTTGTTGCTTTGAGTACTGCTTGCAAGGAGTAAATAATCAATTAGGACTTGGAAATCTGTTATGTATAGCTTTGTTGTTGTTGTTCTTATTTTAACAGTATGTCTATTAACATGAGACTGTGGTTCAATATCTCTTCCTTTCAATGCCCTTATCTTTCTTTCCCCCGTTTTCTCTTCCTATCTTTTATCTTTTTTTTTACATTACATTTTTGTGTTTTTGTTCAGTTGTTTCAGTTGTATCTAACTTTTATGAGCCCATTTGGAGTTCTCTTGGCAAAGATACCTAAGTGCTTTGCCATTTCCTTCTCCAGCTCATTTTATAGATAAGGAACTGAGGCAAACAGAGTTAAGTGACTTGCCCAGGGTCACAAAGTATCTGAGTGTCTGAGGTCACATTTGAACTCAGGTCTTCCTGACTCCAGGCCTGGTGTTCTCTCCACTGTGCCACCTAGATGCTGTCCACACTTTTGTAAACGAACCTAATTTCAGTGAATTTAACTACTCAAATTATTGGCCTTTCTAATCCAATTGCATCTGCTGCTTCTTTTCTTTTTCTTTTTTTTAACATCATTTTTTTTTCCTTTTTGGTGAGGCAATTGGGGTCAAGTGACTTGCCCAAGGTCACACAGCTACTAAGTGTCAAGTGTCTGAGGCCAGATTTGACTCCAAGGCCAGAGCTCTTTCCACTGCTCAACCTAGCTGTCCCCTGCTGCTTCTTTTCCACCCATTTGCTTTATCCACTTACCAAAGGAAGCATAAAAACATTGGGCATACCTCTTTCAGAAAGACTTAGAAGGGAACTCAAAACTCAAATGTTTGTGTTGAGCTGAACAATCTCCAGGAGTTTGAGTTCTCCAAATGAATAGATTTTATACCCTAGTGGCTCTAATATGGAGTTACCTTTGGGCACATTTTGGATGACTCAGGAATAAAAAAATATCAAGAGTAGTGAGCTTTCTTCAGTAGCAGGGGAGAAAGAGTCATGTGTTAAGGTTTCAGATGATTGGAACTCTCATTAGATGCCTGCACAATTCCAGGAACAGCAAAAACCTGTGTATAATTACATAAGTCCAAAATTTGCTCGACCTCAGTATGCTTAGGACTGACTGGAGACTAATAGACTGTTTGCCTGAGACAGTCACCTTGGGGAGATGCTAAAAGTGCTAATGTTACACTGTGAAGTGAAGGCCTGGCACCTTTATTTCATCAAAGAAATTGAAATTGAAAGCAGGGTTGGGGAGTTTGAAAAAATGCCAATAGAAGGTATACAGTGAGGTTTCTTGAGACTGGCAGAGTATTCAACTTGAAACACAACACAAGATGTTTGTTTGATTATTTTCTATGTAGTAATCTAATTTAGTAGACAGATTGAATATTTGACCCCAAAGGATATATACGACAAGTCTACATTTTATTAAAAATATACAGGACTGTTAGTACTCTCTGCATCCTCAGATTGTCATTTGCGATAATATAAATGAGACATACATACTTACCTGTTGACACATAAGTAGAATGCAAGCTTCTTGAGGGCAGAGATTGTTACTTTTACTTTTGTCTTTGTATTCCTAGTGCCTAGCACAGTATCTTGCATACAGTTGGCATTTAATAAATGTTTATTGGTTTAGATTGGATTGAATTCCCTATACTACAACAAGGGGATGGTTCATCTTTAGGGAGAGAATACATAGTGTAATGTATAGAGTGGAATCAGGAAGACTTGAGTTCAAATTCTGCCTCAAACATTTACTAGTTCTGAGACCCCTGAAAAGTCATTTAAACTCTCTGAGCTTCAATTTCTTCATTTATAAAATGAAACGCTTGGATTCACTGATCCTTAACTTCCTTTTCTGCCCTAAATCTATGATTCTGTCTTTCTTCACTGCCTTCATAAATACATTTTGATAAATAAAATATTTTAAAACACTGATGTTCTACATTTTTTCCTCCTGTCTAATTTCTCCTTGCAAACAATTAATGACTGCTGTTCCAATAGCAGAGATCCTTGACTCTTATACCTAAGGAAATCTTAGTAGAATATGCCAAAGGACTTCAGGAAACACTTAAAGTGATAGCAGCAACTACGACAGTAATAAATGTCAGATAGCCATCTGTTAGGAAAAGCAAAACATCTGTATAAATAAAGGCCCCAAGGCCTTTGTGATAGGCAAAAGCTATTCTCTCATGAACAAGCCTTTGGATTCAAAGGGAGATTATTTCATTTGACTTGGAATAAGAAAGGAATTTGGGCATCTGAGAAATATGACATTAGCCATTGTTTCTCATCTCAACAGTGTGCCATATAGTATTAATATCTGCTGAATCTGCAGTAGGTTTGCAAGTACAGTTGATATGCACAACAGAATTCTTATACTCGTGGTTGAAATGTTGAAAAATCTAATTTTTCCTACAAATGAATTCTCAGTTTTTCATAGGGAATGAGCTCATCCTTTAAATTGCAGTGATATTGCTGCAGCACCAAAGTACCCATTTGTATGGTATTATAGCTATAGAACTCAAATGGTGACACTAAGATGCTCAGATCCAGACTTTGGTAGCATGAAGATATGTCTAAGAATGAACACTAGCATTCTCAAATGTCAAATGTGTTTCTTAAAGCATTTTCTTCCCTCAGAAAAATCTTCAGGAGAAAAAGTTGAAGTATGATTTGTATTTTATTGAGTTAATTTGGGGTTACATCAACTCAATAGTAGGATTTATGGATAACATTGAAGAAATTAATTTTCAAAATGGTTTCTGCTGCTTGAATTGTTTAAAATTACTGTCCTTTTTTTTCTCTTCAACGTTTGCCTTTCAGGTTGAACCCTTGTTCAGGAAGCATATCCTTACTTTTTTGAAAGTTAATCAGTCAACCTACCAGCAATTATTAAGTGCTTATTGTGTCCTAAAGTACTGTGATAAGATCTGGGAATACAAATCCTCTCCTCCCCACAACAAAAGAATCCTTGCCCTCAAGGAACTTACATTTTATTGGAGGAGATAACATGTACAAGTATAAATATTTACAAAATGAATACAAGGTAATTTTTTTGGTATAAGTACTTCTACCTGGAGCTGTTAGAAAAGTCATCAGTATGGAATTTGATCTGAGCTTGTTTTCTTTCTTTCTTTTTTCTTTCTTTCTTTCTTTCTTTCTTTCTTTCTTTCTTTCTTTCTTTCTTTCTTTCTTTCTTTCTTTCTTTTCTTTCTTTCTTTTTTTTTTTTTTGCAATGAGGTTAAGTGAGAGTTGTCTAGAGTCACACAGCTAATAAGTATCTGAGACAGGATTTAAACTCAGGTCTTCCTGAATCTAGGGCCACTTGCTTTATCCACTGTACACCCAACTCCCGCTTATGCTAAGCTTTGAAGGAAACTAAGGATTCTAAGAGTAGAGGCAAGGAGAGCAGGCATCTCAGGCATAGAGGACAGCCAATGCAAAGACATGGTGACAGGAAATGAAATGTCATGTTTGACAAGAATCTGTGTAGAGTTTGGTTGCCACCTACCAGGCAGATATTCATTCATTCGACATACATTCAATTCAATAAACATTTATTAAATACCTACTATATGCCAGGCACATTTACTATGATTAGCAAATGATTAGTGTTTACTAATGATACTTACTAGTGCAGACCATAAGGTGCTTAGCACTATAAATACAAATAAGAAAAAGAGACAGTCCCTACCTACGAGGAACTTACAATCTAATAGGGTGAGACAACACATAAGAAGCTGAAAAGCAGGGGTAGGGGGTGTAGAGGAGGTTGGAGAGTCCACCAGGGGGTAACTGGTGGTCCATGCCAAGTAAAACTGCTGATGAAAAATAAGATTGCTTAGAAAGTTGTGAATACTCAATGAAGGAAGGCTTTTGGAGGACTTTAGTGCTAGTCCTCCAGTCAGAGGGGAGAGGCAACTGGTAGTAACTTGAGAAGATGTAGCATATCCAAACTCAAGTTATTCTTGGTGGTGATGAAATTTCAGCTGATCAACTTATCCAGAGAGGATGACGTGTTTTTCCTTGGAGAAAGACAAGCAGAGCTGCTGATGGAAAATGCCTACTATGCATGAAAGACACTATGCTAGGCACTGGAGATACAAAAGTGAAAAACAGTTTAGTCTCTATGCCTGAGGAGTTTACAATCTACTTGTTTGTGGAGTGCTAATTAACAGGCAATTGTAACCAGGCTGATAAAGTTATTTTGTGTTTGTTAGTCTACTTTCATGAGCAAATGCCTGTCCTTGATGTTTTAAACTTTAACCCAGGATGAGACTATCTCTACAACCCAAACTGGGTATATTCCCATGATGCCAGGATGAGTTTCTAGGAGTGGGAGGCTACTACTGTTTCCAGTCCATGCTGCCTCCCTCTGCAACTTCAAGAGGTCATTCTGCAAAGACCCCAGTAATGGTGTTCTGAGGCAACCCTAGCCAGTTCAACTCAAAGCTTAGGAACAAGAATGGTGACTAGCAAAAAAGGAGTGGGAAAGCATTGCTTTTTCATTAAAGAATATTTGTTCTGAAATAAAAAAAAAAAGTGACACTAGATATGTGACCCTGGATAAGTCACTTTATCTTGGCCCTCCTCAGTTTCCTTATCTGTAAAATGAACTGGAGAAAGAAATGGCAAACCATTCCAGTATCTTTGCCAAGAAAACCCAAAATGTGGTTACAAAGTGTCAGAAAAGACTGACACAACAACAACAACGCAGTCTAAATTTTATGTAGGCAGGGTTAGGATATTGTTTGTACCACAAGTACTTAAAGAAATGAGTCTGATAATTAGTCTAGCCTATCCAGAGGCTCCAGCAAGGTCAGGGGTCTTTGCTAGGGTATATGATCTTCTACTAGCCAGAAGTTGGATTAAAATGAAACTGAGCTGGCTAAACAGTTTCAGGAAGAGCTCACTAACCAATCTGGTTTTGGCTTGCCCAGGAGAAGGTGGCCACATCCTCGATGGATCTTTTACTAGTACCTCGACATATAGGACCACTTGAACTTTTGTCTGGATGCTTTCTCTGTACCTCATTGCTGAGTCTCTTTGTTTACTACTTAACTCAGTTTTTGACCCAGCCCTCCATTTGATCAGTTGGGCAGAATCTGACCCTGAATGCTAAATTAATGCTAATTAATAAACCAATTAATGAGCCCAATCAGTCAAGGCTATTTATGTATATTGCATGGGTACTCTTGGTATTATTCTAGCAAGACTAGGGTGGGAGGAGGAAATTGACGAACTCCATTTTAGAGGCACCACAAACAGTCATGAACTCTCTGGTGTTATACAATCTACATTACTTAGTTCTTGTACCTAGACACACAATTTCAGTTCCTTGACTACCATGCACCCAGACCTGGGGGAGGATTTAAATGTCTGCTAATTTCTCCTTGATCCAGCAGAAAGATTATCTATCTGTCTATCTATCTGTCTATCTACCTAGCTTATCTATGTGTCTGTCTGTCTATCTACCAATCTGTCTGTCTGAAGGCTATCCTAATCCTATTCTAGATGTTTTAGAATTCTCTAATCTCTGATAACTATACTTATCAGTCTAAGATCTTGCCCTCTTTATTATGCGTTGATCCCTGCCAGGAGGTATTCACTTTGAATGCAATACTCCCTACTTTCTCTAAAGGTTATTAGGGACCATTGGATGGAGCAGCAGAGTCTAAGCTGATGTAACTGGCATGTAACCTTTTGCTTTAGCTACTGTATCCAACCCTGCTATAGTAACCTTAGACTCAAAATTACACCTTCTAATACAGAGCCTTTAAGAAAATCTTCAATATCACTGAAACCAAAGTTTCATGCCCTACCATCCTTAGAACTGCTCCATTAATCTGGTCCTGAGAAGCCAAGATTCAGTTGCCTCTAGTATAAGGTAATGTGGACCATATTGTCTTTGAGGACAAAGTGAAAGGTGTAGGCTGAGTGATAATAGAGTAGTTTTGTAACTTGAGAAATTTCAAATCAATCTATTTGAACTCAAATGGATTGATGCATCCATGTAAAGTCTCTAGTGGAGTTTCTATAATCTATCCTTGGCCCCATACTCTTAAAAAATTTATCAGTGGTTTAGAAAAAGATAAATCAAACAGTTATCAATCAGTCAATAAACATTTATTAATTACTTATTATGTGCCAGACACTGTGCTAAGTGCTGGGGATAACAGAAAAGGGAAAAAGACAGTCCCTGCCCTCAAGGAGTTCTCAATGTAATCATAATCTGATTATCCAATTTGCAGGCAACACAGTTGGAAGGGATAGCTAACACCTTAGATGGCAAAGTCAAGAGTCAAAATAGGCTAGAATGTTGTATTAAAACTTAATAAAATGAAATTTAATAATGATAGATATGAAGACCTTTACTTCTTTTACCTGAGGGAGTGGGGGAAGTGACCTGGGAGTTTTAGTGGATTCAACATGAGTCAACCGAGTGATAAGGCAACCAAAAATCCTAACACAAATTTTTATTACATTAAAAGAGGTATAATATATAGAGCAAGGTTCCACTGTGACCTTTCCTGGTCAGTCTACATCTGAAGTACTGGCTTCCATTTTGGTATGACATTTTAGAAAGAACATTGACCAACTGACAGCATAGAGAAAAGTATGACCAGGATGGTGTGGAACCTTTGGACCATGCTATTTGAGGACCATTTGAAAGAACTAGAGATGATTACCATGAAGGAAAAATTGAACTGGTATGCAACAATTGACATCAAATATTTGAAAGGCAGACTTGTGGAAGAAGTTTGAGAATTACTCTGGTACACAAGGGCAGAACAAGGAACAGTGGCAATGCGTGGAAGCTACAGGGGGGCAGATTTAGGTTTGATGGAAGGAAAAACTTCCCAATAGTTAATGGGCATGAGTGGGTCCCCTCTCACTTAGCATTTTCAAAGAGTGAGACTGTTTTGGGGGATGTTGTAGAGGGGATTCTTGTACCAGTGTGGCTAGACAGCGTGTCCTTTGAGGTACCATCCAATACTGAGATTCTGGGATAGATCTTATCTAAGCTCCAAATACAGACCTCAGGAATTCTTATAGACTAACCTTCATTTGGGCTTCATCTGCCCTATGATGTGATCATCATGCTCCCCTTCCAAATATTCCCTTCTCTGTGAAGAAGTTTAGGATATTCCAGGTCTACAGACATGACAGAGTTCTTAATAGCATCATTACCACTCATAACCAACCTACGTGGTCAACTCTGTGCTGTCTAGTCCTGGCTGAGCTATGAGAGAGAAAGGGAGTGAAGAAGGGTTGAAAGGGAGGGACATTGAGTGTAGAGACATTACTATGTATCAAAAAAGAGGACAAATAGAAAATTCATATTTATACCCAATATATCAAATTTGCACATACAGCTGTTCAGTGTAAACAAAGCACTTGATTCATTTGCTTGAAATTCATAAAAGAGTGAGAGTGCTCTTCTCTGCTTTCCCCATACCTTTCTCCTTTGTCTTTATCTCACTCACCCTAGCAACTTGGTTCTTTCTGTAACTGCCCTTCTTCTTGTTTGATTGTAAGTTTCCTTGAGAGCAAGACCTGTAGATAGTATATCTATCTTTGAATCCTTGGGGCAGGTCCACACCTTTTTCATTGGTGTAGGAGACTGCCATTGCAGAAACTCCCTTCACTGATTAAAACCAGCAACTCCTATGTAATTTAGAGTTTTAAAGAGCTGCCTGGGAAATTGAGATTAAGTAACCTGCCATGAGTACATGGTTACGTGTGACAAAGACAAGACTCAAATCCAGTTCTTCCTGACTATAAGGTCAGCACTGAACCTACTGATCTATCATACTTCTGACTCTTCATGGAGTAGGTATTTAATAAAGAGTTGTTGAATAAATGAATTAATAAGTAAATAAACAAATAAGTGAGCTGACTACCCCAAATGCAATGCTATAAGAACATATAACTGGCCACAGTATTACATGGAATATCTAGTTGATTTTTTCAGTTCTAAGGAAGATCATGGTAGCTGTCCTCTATGACACTAGGCTCTTGCAGTTACTCACACTTTCCTCATCTCCATAAAAAGACATGATTAAGTCACTGCTTGGTTTGCCGCCATTTTGACAAGAGAATTATATTAGGTTGAAAGCACATATGTCAGAGCCCCAAGAACCACTCATAAGGAACATTACTTAATTCTAGATATACATCCATAAATCTGAAAGTGCAAGTTAGAAGCTTCTAATGTGAAAGATGTAAAAGAAAATAACAAACTACTCAAATCCAACCACAACATAGGAATTTACTTTGGGAAATCCACAAAAGAAATTTTAGTTTAATGAATAAATTAAGATTACTGGGCATTTTTTCCATTGCTTATAGAACACCCAGTACAGCACTTCAAGCATTTTCCTTCTCTCCATAACTAAGTTAAATACAGTAGAGTTTAATTTATAACATCTTGACTTTCCAAATTAAAATCACCTCTAATTAAAGAATTTTAACCAGCCATGGAAATAAAGAATGCTATATTTTCTAAACACTAGTGATTACAACATCTATCACTACTACATCTATCGCTACTACATCTCCAAAGAACCAGGATTTGGTGGACCAGAAAGGAATTTGGCACAGGTGTTTCCTGTTAATAAATTAGAATAAACTTAGGACCAGACTTGTGAAATGGTTTCCCTTGTCTAAAAAGCAAGGGTCTTATGTTTACTCTATTTTCCCAAAGGTGAACTGGAAAGTTATTTTCTTAAATAAAACAACTGAATTTAATTGTCCATGCTCACATCTTTTCAGTGGCACCTTATTTTTTTTTTTTCAAATTGCCAAGTGGGACATTAAATAAATTGGGAGAGTTCAGGGCTCAGGAAACAAGAGTATTCTTTATCAATCAATCAATCAACAAGTAATTAATGAACACCTACTACTGTCCAACAGTTTATCAAATACCACCAAAAATGGGAGACAAAACCTGATGAAACGTGGCTTCCAGATGGTTTGAAGAGACAAAGCTAACACCCACCTAAAAGGACTATGTAAATTAAATTGTTCTTACTGTCAGAGGTAGCCTGGCATAGTATTTAGAGAACTGGCTTTGAAACTAGAAAAGACTTCAGTATTAGTCATGCTCCTTATACGTGCTGGTTGTATGACCCTGAGCAAGTTATTGAACCTCTTATTTTTCTAGGCAACTAAGACCCCAAGATGTAGAGAAAGGAATTGTTCTACATTGGTGAAGGGAGTTTCTTCATCCAAGAATGCCCCATCCCTACAGTAGGAAAAGAAAAACAAAAACAAGCAGGCCCATTCCCTTTTCCTTATTATTATTGTTTCATTCTTTTCATCCTTATATTCACTGAGTAATTGATCAAGAGTTGCAAGGGACCTTAAAGAGTATTCTGGGCTGTGTCTGATTCAATCCGCTCCCCTGATTATGTTATGTTAGCTATTAGAATGAATGAGACACTTATAGGTTATTCAACAATTAGCAAAAGGAGATTTCTTTAGCTAGTATAGGGAAAGAATATTTAACAAAGATGAGAAGTGAGGACACTCTATGTTGATTCAACTAGGTGAAACCCCCTTTTCTGGATTCAATCAATCAATCAATAGATTGCAATCATCACTTACCAGGCAAACACCAAAGAGGGTGCCTGGATTTTCTTGCGGCAGTTTTTTTTTTTATTTACATGATAAGAAGTGATAGCAACTAGGTGGTCCAGTGAATAGAGTGTTGGAAATGGAGACAGGAAGACCTGGGTGAGCTTCTGGCATATAATTCAGGTCATCTCATCATGTCTTTCTAGTGCACAAGTTCTTAACCATTTTTGTGTCACGGAACCCTTTAACAATCTGATGAAACCTATGGACCCCTTCTCATGACGGGATGAATCTGACCACAGGGACATCAGAGGCACAGGATGAGGGAAAATCCAGGGATGTGCTGGAGCCTGCTCTTAGGGACTTCCATTGTTAAAATTTCAGTGTGATTATTTACACCTCAGGAATCAGCAAAGCCTACAAATCAGTGCTTGATTTACTATTTTATTGATTGCCTAGATTTAAGAAAGTGGTCCCACATCACTGGGGAGATAAACCCCAATGATTTACAGGAAACATCCAACTACCATACCCACACACATATACGCATTCTTCCTTTTGCCCTGAAGTTACCCCATTGTTTTCCATTTCAAGGGACATTTTGAGCCAGGTCACTGAAGAAACCAAACTGTCAGAGCCTAAGGCCCCTGAAGAAATATGGACCCTTTAAAAATAAGGCACTATGTGCATATAAAGTAATAATGCAAGAACTAAACAGAAATACAGGAAGATGATACAAAAGAGATGATCAGTGATATCTGATGAAGCACCAAATGAATTGTGCTTATAATAAATATCATAAATTCAGAAAAAGAAAGGCACAATAATCAATTGATAATCATTTATTATGTGTCCATTGTGTACTGGTCATTATACTAGCACTGGAGATACAAAGATAAAAAATTAAAATAACCTTTGCCCTCAAGGAATTTAAATTCCATCAGGGGAACAATATACATGCACAAAAGTAAATATAAACTATATAAGTAATAGGAAATTGGAACCATGATTTCATTGGCTTAGGGAAAGAACTCACAGAAGAAACTACTCCTACCTCTGCAGGCTAATACTCATTGTCTTAGACAGTTGTGTAAAGTACTGAGAAGTTAAGTGACTTGCTCTGGGTCACACTTGTAGTATGTATCAGAGATGGGATTTAAACTGATTCTAAAACTGGCTTTCTATCAACTCCAACCTATTACCTCTCAAATTGAACATTACAAATCAAATGAGCTTTGAAGGACGAAGACATGCATTCCAAGGAATGTATTCCTCCTCAGACGCCACTTCCCCTGTTGTGGGGAACAACCTTTGAAAATAGGATGAGGTTCAGAGCTCAAATGTCATGTGGGAAGGATAACCAGTAGGCCATTTTGGCTGGAATGTTGAGTGCACAAAGTGTAAGGAGTCTGGAAAGGTAGGTTGATACCAAGACAACAAAGAAAAAAAAAGACAAAGAAAAAAAAAAAGAGAAACCTGGAATGTCATCCATGTCAGATGAGATGTAGTCAGCCACCTGCCCTACTTAATAGCTACATTTTCTAAAAGAATGACATCACAGTTCACCTTCTACATGGAGCTCAATTGTTGCCTCCAACCCCACCACAGTATTTTCTTATGTTTTCAGTTTCTCTGGTTTTGGCTTGGCCTGCTTAAACATTTTTTAATCTTCTCCCCAATTTACTATTCTAGTGAAAAATCCTGTTCTACCATGTTTTTGTCCTAAATTTGTTTGGCTTTGATCTATAACCACTGATCAAGTGCCTGACCAAGCAACTACCAGTCCCTACAATTACTAGCCAACACCCCATCTATGCCTCCTTCACTCTGGCTTCATGACTAAACCACAACCAAGATATTCTACCTGAAGGCCTACTCCACTTTTCATATGCCAGCACATTTCAGGAACAGTTCGGGGAAGGAAGAGAAAGCTGTGCCAGAAAAATGTGCAGAGAACTAGCAGTCTGAGAAGCAGGAGGAGAATCAAGGATAAAGAGCATCACAGAATCAATGGAGGCAAAACTTTTAAGAATGAGAGAGTGGTCAGAATTATTGGACAGAGATCATAAGGACAGAGAATAATCCTGTATTTTACAAAGAAAAAAGTAATTGGTAACCTGAATAGAAAATGCACAGAGGAAGTTAACCATATTTTTTGAAAAGTGAAATTTGATTATATAATATTTAATGTATAACATATATGTATGTATATATAATATATAATGTATAACATTTTTATACTGTTTCTACCTGATGTGGTTTAAAAAAAAACAGCAAGAGAAAGCTAATGTTTCTAACATTGCTCTAAATAAAATGATTCTCCAACACTTCAACATATCTATAAATATTTTATATTCATAATACAATCTTAATATTCTAGATTATAAATGTCTTTCTAATCAAAAAATACTAATTTGTGTATGTTTTAAGCTCATGTTACTAGTATCTTTTGTTTTTTAAATCAAAGTTGTTCCTGGGGGGAAAAACCTCCTCATCCCCTTCAAAATGAACCCTATCTTATAACAAAGAAAAACAAGCAAATAGGTCCAATACAATGACATTTGATAACATATACAACATTCTGCCTTAGTAGTCTATTGTCTCTCTGTCATGAGGAAGGAAATGTATTTCATTATATATTTTCCAGGACTACCTTTGTTTTTCTTTTTCTTATTTGGAGTCTAACTTTCTTTTCAATGATGTCTTCATTTATATCATGGTTCTGCTTATTTCCTTCTGTATCATATCTTGTCTTAATGCAAATCTTCCTATGTTCATCATATTCATTATTTCTTAAGCGGAAAATTATATTCACATAAAAGGGGAGTTGATTATGGGATTCCATGACAAATTTGGTGAGTCCCTTACTCAATTTGGTGAGCTACACTTTATGGACCTTTGTTTGAAGAGCATTTCCCCTGGACCCAAATACGTATCCTAAAACCTTGCTGAAAGAACATAGAGAATTTATTTGGTTGATCCCTAGTGACTTTGGCTGCCTACAAGATTGTCAGTCATGTGACATCTTCATGTAAAAAGAACTGCCTTACCCCATGGCCTATATAAAATGAAATATGGAATAACTCAGTCTCCTTTCTTTTCCAGAGAAGCATATCACAAATTGCCAATGCCTGCTCAGATGTCATTAGAGTTTATAGACTTTGAGTTCCTGACTGGTGTTTTCATTTCTTAATTTTTTTTCTTTTTTAAACCCAGATCAGAGGTTAGAAGTCTTAAGAATGGATGTTTCCATGACTTAAGGGTTGGCTTATGGGAGATTCTGAGTCGTAGAGTTCCCAGGAGATTAACTGTCCCGGTTCAAGAGTTGAGCACTAGATTCCTAGAGGAAGATATCCTTAGCAGTGAGCTTCTTGGAGAAAGAAAGTTGTTTTCAGCAGAGGCTCTCATTGCAACTGAAAGGCTAAAGCCATGCTACTGAGGTGCAGGAAGAGATCTGTCCCTTGCCAATCTTGTTTTTGCTTTGAGTTATTCAGGCAGTACAGGCCCAAAGTTGATGGAAAGAATTGTTCAGCAGTTCTCTAAAGCATTTTTATCTTGAGAGAGGATGAAACTTAATGAGCTTTTTGAGTTCTTTTTGTTTTTCTTCTTGTTCATGAACACTCTCATGAGTTCTTTGGATTTTAGGCATTCTGTCTGTTGAATAAATTGCGCAATACCCAGTAACCATATTATACGTTTGTGTGGGTCCTGTTACCATATTCTGGGGAAACTCATATATGAGTAAAACTTAAGCTATATTGTGGAGATTTCTTTCAATAGAGATCATTTTGTACCCTCTTCACCCGTGTCTACAACTTTAATTTTGTTCTTCAGACTGACTTTTTTATCTAGCATTTCTATAACTATGTAAAATACTGGTGGGGAGAAGGGGCATCCTTTCTTTACCTTTATTTGTACTTAGAAAGCTTTTAAAAGTGTTTGTCCATTACAAAGAATGCTAACTTTTCCTTTTAGCTATATAGGGCTTTGATCTTATTAAAGAAGGGTCTCTCTATCACTAGACTTTCAAGGGTTTTTAAAATAATTGAGTACTGTATCTTGCCAAAGATTTTTTTTTGTATCAATCAAATAATCATGTGTTTTTATAAAAGTTTTGGTGTTTAGATGATTATTTATACTACTTAATTTCCTGATGTTGAACCAGCCTTCAGTTGCTACTATGAATTCACCTTTATTATAGTGATTTCTTTCTGTGTGTATTGCTGTCATAGCCTTAAAATAATTTGTTTAAAATTTTTACAGCACAGGAGGACCTGAGTTTAAATCCGGCGTCAGACCAAACACTTGACACGTACTAGCTGTGTGATCTTGGGCAAGTCCCTTAACCCTGATTGCCTCACCAAAAAAAAAAAAAAATTTTTTTTACAGCAATATTCATTGGTGAAATTGGTTTATAACTCTTTGTTTTGTCTGTCACTATTATGTTATTTAAATATTTGATGAATTCACTTGTAAATTTATCTGGCTTTGTGATCCCCTCACCTTTTTTAACTTTTGGTAATTCACTTGTGATCTGCTCAAATTATTTTCCCCCTGAAATTGGCTTAAGATTTCTTTCTTGTTTCCTTAATTCAGGTTTGTTGCATTCTCTGAATTTTCAGTTGTTCTGCCTTTTAATTATGAACAGTATTTTTTGTTAAAAAAAGTTTCTCTTGTGAATTGTTTTCTCTCTCATAAATCAATTTGGTTCATTTTTTTTTGCTTTGGTAAATTAATTTCTCTTTTTACCAGATGTTAATGGTTTAATAATTTTGTAAATTCTGACAAAAATTGCTATTAATTTTATTCATCAATTCTATACTTAAAAAAGTTTCCCGTTTTCTCTAATTTTCAAGATATTTTCCTTTGTGACAGAAATGAGGAATAGAACCCAGATGTCCCTGCTCTCAGTAGTGGAACTTAGGTAGAGTTATAGGATAAAAGATCTATAACTAGAAGGAACATTAGCAGCCATTTAATCTCTTTCATTTTATAGATGTGATAACTGAAAGACAAGTGACTGATTGCAACAACACAACACGTATTTGAATCTACTGTAGTTCCTAAGATTACAAATCCAGTGCAATCCTGATTACAAATCCATAGCTAGGTTGCTCAGTGGCTAGAGCACTAAGCTGAGAGTCAGAAAGACATGAGTTCAAATCTTCCTTCAGACATTCACTAGCATTGTGACCCTGGGTAAGTCACTTAAACCTGACTGCCTCAGTTTCCTCAACTGTAAAATGAGGATTGTAATAGCATCTACCCACCAGAGTTATTGTGAAAATCGAAAGAGTACCTGGTCCAGTTCCTGGAACATAGTAGACACTTATTAACTGTTTGTTTCCTTCCTTCTTTCTACTCTACTATGTTACCAATATTTTTCTGTTATTCTGTCATTTACAAATATTGATTCTTCTGATACTGTGGTTTTCCATGACTTGCAAGCCTACACATTAGTAGAAATATATTGGTACTAAAAAGGTGGAATTTTGTGTCAGGAAACAAGTTCCCAATACTTATACTATTTGTGTATTTTATAGTAACATAATTCTTGGGAAAAATCCCTTTTTAAAAATATTAATATGCTTCCAGTAATGCTAGATGACTGTGAAACATGGAAGAACAACAATCTTCAAAAAATTAAGATGATGAGGCATCCAAAGGGCACAGAAGAGATGAATTTTGAGTATAATTTGACTTCAATGTATTACCAGTGTTGACTGGGCATGCAAGGAAGAGCCATAAAATTATCACTTAGCACATGTATGTTGAGAAAAGAAGTTGAGAAATAAACAGATAGTTCTTGTACTGGCACTCAGCAGATGCCTGAGGAAGTCTAGCATATTGGTTCAATTCTCTATGAAGAATTTATGGGAAGATATGAACATGGGTCACTCAAGAAAAGAAGACATGAACCTCATAAACTCTGGACCCTCACTAACTTGGCTGAGGACTTGTATTGGTAATTTGCCAGTTTGGGCTTACTTTCTCTCATGAATTTAGAAATATGGAAATCTCAGAAATCAGTTCAAGCCTAGGCATTCAGTAGCTGTTCATGCTAAAAGATAGAAACAATGAGGCAAATTATAATAATAAATCATTTAATTGGCACAGAAATTAATAAGTAAGCAACTCAAAATAATATCATTCACTTTACCAAGTACATAAAATATCATTTCATTTCCTCTTTACCTTTTTCTCCCTCACCATCTCAATCTGCTAGTAGCTTGGGAACCAAGCTCCAGAAATGTATTCCTTCAAAATATTCATATGGATGGTGCAAGATTAAGACAAAGTTCCTCTGAAGTCAGAAGTAGGGGTGAGGAAACTCAATGCAAACCTCCTCAGCAACAAGGCTTGTGAAAAGCTTCTGTCCTACATATGACCCACTATTCAATTCAAATTAGATAGTGTTTTGCATACTTTAATATGTTCTATCAATGCAAGCTATTTTTTTAAAATATTACTCATTGATAACCCAACTATTTCCAGTCTTCATTGTAGCTCTGTGCTTGGCTTAGCTCAAACCATAATTATTGCTTCAGGTCATGAGTATTTGCATGTCTTTGGCCTTGATTCATCTCTGCCCCTTCTTAAGGTTGTGAGCTGGTAAGAGATTTACCAAATTACCAAACTTCCATCAAACTTCCATCTGCTTATCAGGAAAAATTTCTTCCTTTAGCGGTTTCATGGAGAAGAATAGATAAAAGAGGCCCTCTTCAGCTCCTGTTGGGAGTACTCTCCACTGCCCTGGCTGGTAAAAGGAGAGGGAAAAAACTACTCACAGGTCATATTCATGCTTTTAAGGCCACTGGCTATGTGTTGAAGAACTCTCTGAAGATTTATGATTCATTCATGTTAAATAGGGTCATCTAGTGAAGTAGGACAATAGATTAAGCAGAAGTTCCCACTTCCTGAGTCTAAATAAGAGAATTGTTTATATTTGTTGGTGTAAAAAAGTCTGATTATTAAATGAATTAGAATATATGTGTGTTTATTGTATATAAAACATATATGTGTATATATATAATACATATATGTGTGTATGGATATATACATATATACATATTCACACACATACATATATGTGTGTATACACACACACACACACACACACACACACACACACACACATATAGCCTATGTTTTCCAGGATATCTAAAATCACTTTAACTCATACTGAGACTCAATAAAGTAAAAAATTAAACTTGTAACATCCTGTCAACATGGTTTCCTTTTATCAAATTTAAATTATTTATTCACTTTAAGAAAGGTAATGTAGTCTATGGTAGTGCTTCTTAAACTGTGAGTTGCAACCCCATACGGGGTCATGTAACTGAATGTGGAAGTTTCAAAAAATTTGGCAACAGTAAAAGGTTTCTAAATGTGCAACGACCAAAAAATAATTGAAAATCAAAGTGTATTGAATCTGAAGTGTTTCTAGAAGCACTTGCTTGTGTTACATCATGTGATTTCACTGCAACCTTGGTTCTGAACACACAGCATTGCAACTTGCACTGTGCATGCTGTCATGCCACATAATGCCAACAAACATTGCCAGAAACACCTCAGCTCAGATTTGAGACTATTGTATGTTATCAATTGCAGTGTTTTTTGCTGTACATACAAAGTTTTCTTCTCATATAAAAACATTATAGTATAATTATGGAAAATAATGACTTTTAATATTTTCCTTCCTTCATTCCTCAGCATGTAAATATCAAATGAATATATTTTTGGATTGTATTGTGTTAGAATGTTTGATTTTTAAAAATTGCTGTTATCCCCTTCTTTTACAGAAATATAAATGTTTAATTGCAGCAGGTAAAAACAAAAGCTCTTTAATAATATTTCTCCACCATCACCACTGTATGTGTATGTAAGTGTGAACATCAATTTTTTAAAAATTAAGACCAAAAAATACAAGAACAAATAAATATTGCTAATAAATTCTTTATTAGATAAAGCTAGTATCGATCAAAGAATTTATTAGCAATATTTATTTATATTTTAGGACAAAAATATTTTTTGGTTAAGAATAAGTGGCTAGATTTAGACACAAGAAGTAAAAATAAAGATGACAATGTGGCAGAATCTTTGCTACCAGGTCATAGTACAGTTAAAATGACAAGAAAAAGAAAATATGTTGAATCATTTTTGTAATATGGATTTACTTCTAATAATGACAATGGTGTAGAAAAACCTCTTTGCTTAATTTGTAATGAAGTTTTGACTGCAGAGAGCTTGAAAACAGCCAAACTAAAATGACATCTTAATATCAGACATGCAACATACCGCAACAAACCGAAGGAATATTTTGAACAATTTTAGAAATCTTCAAATAAAAGAAAACAATGTTTTGAGGAATTTGTTACTGTCAGGGCAGCTAGGTGGTGCAGAGCACGGGCCCTAGAGTCAGGAGGACCTGAGTTCAAATCCGCCTTCAGACACATAACACACACTAACTATGTGACCCTGGGCAAGTCACTTAACCCCATTGCCTAGCCAAAAAAAAAAAAAAAAAAAACAAAAAAAAAGAAGAAAGAAAGAAAGAAAAGAAAAGAAAAAAAGAAAAAAAGAAATTTGTTACTGTCAGTGAAAAGTATTTACTTGCATCTTACAAAACTTGCAAAAACAAAAAAACCCTATGAGATAGGGGAAGATCTCATGTTACATGCTGCTATTAAAATGTCAGAGATAGTTCATGGGAAAAAAGAATGGGAATGAAATTCATAAAATTTCTTTGTCGAATGATAGTTTTCCAAAATAATTTCTGAAATTAGTAATGAGCAGCTTATTACCAGGCTTAAGGGCTGCCCAAACTTTTCAATTCAATTAGATGAAACAACTGATATTTCTAATATGGCACAGTTGTTACTTTATGTAAGATATGTTTATGAAGGAAGCATACATGAAGAATTATTGTTTTGTTGCCCTTTGGAAGGACACACAAGAGGGAAATATATATATATATATATATGTATATATATATATATATACACATATATTTTCTTTTTTGAGAGAGAGAGAGAGATACATATGTCAATGAATTTTTCACAAATGAAGGTTTACAGTGGAAAAATTGCATTGGAGTCTGTACTGGAGCAATGATGGGTGAGAATATTGGATTTCCAGCAAAAGTTAAAGGTGATGGCAACAAACATATCACTTTTACTCACTCCATCAGGAGGCACTGATAGCCAAAAAAATATCACCAGAGTTAGATGTTATGCTTCGCGATACTATCAAAATCATTAATTTCATTAAAAGTCATGCCCTTAACAATTGATTGCTTTCAAACCTTTGGAAAGACTAGATACGGAGGCAAGATGGCTCTCAAGAGGGCAAAGTTTAAACAGGTTATTGAAACTGAAAGATGAAGTTATTATGTATTTGACTGAGCAGAAATCTGGTTTTGTTAACTTTTTTCATGTAACTTATGGCTTTCAAAACTGTGTTATTTGTCAGATATTTAAAAAAAACTTAATTAAAATATGTTGCTTCAAGGAAAATTTGTAAAATATTTATGTTAAAAGGTAAAAATCAAAAGTTTTAGTAAAAAAGTTAACCTATGGAAGAATAAATTGGAAAATTGTTCTTTAGAAATGTTTACACTGCAGATGATTTTAAAATTGAACATAACTTCCCCAAAGATTTAATTGTTAGAGTAATAATTGATCATCTGAAGTGCCTGGAGACAGAGTTTCAGAAGTACTTCCCTTCAAATTTTGATTCTAAAAAACTAAGCTGATTTCATAAACCATTGAAACAAAAATTGAAATAAAATTGAAATTGAAACTCAATTGAAATAAAAAAGTCAGTCATCTGCCATTAAAAGTTCAAGAAGAATTTGTTGAATTATCATGCAACACAGGTTTAAAACTTGAATTTCCTAAAAAAAAATTATTAAATGAATTTTGGCTTGGGATTAGGACAAAATTTCCAAAAATTTCTAAAATGGTGCTAAACATACTTCTGCCATTTTGTACTACATATTTATGCGATGCAGCATTCTCAGCATTGACAATTATAAAATTGAAATATTGTTCAACTCTGAAAAATGTTGCAGATGCTCTATGTCTTGCAGTATCAAATATTCCACCAAAATTTAATTCTTTATGTAAAAAAAAAACAAGCACATCCATTTCATTAGTACGCAAACTTGCTTTCATCTCTAATAAATAGTAAAATTATATTTATACCAAAGAATTGTTTCAAAATAAATTTCTTTATGCTTTAATATCAGTAGATGTTTGATTTGCATACCTATTTTATATACCCATATACCTGGGGTTACGTAAAAGTTTCTTGGGCTGAATAGAAAATATTTAAGAAGCCCTGGTCTAAGGCAAAAGCCTGGGAGTAGGAGCCAGACCTGGTTTTGCCAATACCTGAAATGGCAAGTCCATTTAGTGTTCCTGAGTTTGTTTCTTTATAAGTCCAATTCAATTCAAGAAACATTTATTGGGCACCTAGTATATGGTACAATATGGAAGTCACTGTGCCAGATACTGGATATGTAAAAATGAATAAGTTCTTTTATTTGAATGCATTCATACACACATGTATTTATACACATATATGTGTGCATGGGTTATGTACGTAGGTATATGTATATATAGTGCTTTGGCAAATTTCAAGTGCTATACAAATGAGTATAGAGAATCTATACTTTCCAGACTATAGCTATTATTCCTTCTTAAAATATAAACCTTAATTAAATTTATTAGTTTTGTAAAGCTAGAATATGCTCTGCTCTCAGCTCTAACCATCCTAGGTTTATGGAATCTGAGGGAGACATATACTGTAGAGTTTTTTTTCCTATTCACTCTTAGTAAATGCCTTTGCAAAATTATGTCTACTAGCTAACTGTTAATGGGAAGAACCCCAGGAGAGACTCTTGAAATGTCTTATTCGGAGTACAGAGAAACAGTGTTACCCCTTTAACCTGGAAGGAGCCGCTATCCTCTGAGAAACCAATCAATAAGCACTGAGGAAGTGCTGTTTACACACACACACACACACACACACACACACACACACACAATCAAACACACACACACACACTCATTTAACCTCACTGCTAGGCAGTGGAGCATCGGGCTTGGAACCAGGAAGACTTGAGTTCAAATTTAGCATCAGACTCTTACTAGCTGTGTGATCCTGGACAAGTCATTTAACCTCTGCCTGTTTCTTCATCTATAAAATGCAGGTAATAATAGCACCTACCTCCCAGGATTGTTTTGAGGATCAATTGTAAAGCACTTAGCACAGCACCTGGCACATAATAAGTACTACATAAAAGTTTATCATCATCATCATCATCATCATCATCATCATCATTTCCTCCTCTTCTGAGCTAGCATGTCCAGCAATTTTAGACAATTTCAGCTTGCTTCCTTCAAGCTACGCCAACTCCCCCGAGACAATGTGTTTCTTTTGTTGGCACATGCAACTGTTAAAAATCATACTTTTTGAAAACTTCCAAGAATAAAAGGCTTCCTTCCCCCTTTCATACTTCCTAGTTGCCTACAACCATAAAATTACGCATCATTACAGATAGTTTCTTAACAGTCATAAGCTTTCAATTGAGCATCTCTTCATGCTTCCTTAGCAAGAGTTAAAAATTCTCACAAAGGTATACTGCACTCCTTTTCTGAGGCTTGATTAACCACTAATTAATAATCCTGGGCCCACAATTCCCCTAATTGTGGCCAAAAACACTGTGCTAGATATTTTGCTGAAAGGCTTTTTTTATAATTCAATACTGAACCAGGGCCAAAAGAATTTCTGGAAATGTTTCCGTTCACCTTAAATGACACTTTTTTATGTTTATATTTTTCTATTTCCAAGCAGTTATTAGTATTTAAATAACAATAATAATAACAAATCTCAAATAAACACACGGTTGTTTTATTTTAATTTAAAAAAAAGTTAGAAGCACCTAAAGAATTTTATCATAGTCACATATCTTTAATATTTATATTATTTTTTCCCAAGGAAATTTGTTTTGTTTCCAAATTTCTAAACTTCTAAGCACTTTCTGTATTCAAAAGCACTGACCTAATTTAGGTTTATTCTGTTAATCTATCCATCAATTTGTATTTATTTAGGGCCAGTCTGCTATGCTCCTGGCACTGTGGTAAACCCCTGCGGAAAATACAAAAACAAAACTGCCTCTGCCCTCAAGGAGTTTACATCCTAAGGATGTAAGGGAGAGACAGAGAGAGAGAGAGAGAGAGAGAGAGAGAGAGAGAGAGAGAGAGAGACAGACAGACAGACAGACAGACAGACAGACAGACAGAGAGAGAGAGAGACAGAGAGACAGAGAGACAGAGAGAGAGAGAGAGAGAGAGAGAGAGATACACTACACATGCAGACATATGAACACATACATTATAAACTCAGCAGGCCTGGGAGTGACAAGAGCTCCTATATGAGGACCCTACTTCCAGACCAGCTCTCAAAGTCATCATCTGGAGAAGCAATTCCCCTGTAAAAGAGGCTAACTTTCCCCACCAACCACCAACCATCACTCACAGGGCCCGTTGTCAGCATGATTGAATCAGTGGGGGCACCTTGAAGGATAGGTTAGAAACTGGGTTCAAATACCACCTCAGATACTTACTACCTGTGTGATCTTCAGCAAATCACTTTATCTCAGGTTCTCTCATCTGTAAAATGAGTGGGTTGCACTGGGTATCCTCTAAAAGTCCCTTTAATCTCTAAATTGCTGATCTTGTAAACTGAATAATAGTCTGACTAGCCCAAGCTGAATAGTCAATTAGGTGACCCAGTGGTTGCTAATTCTAATTGTTTGTTTTAAATTAATCCCATTCATTGAGTTTCTACTACTATCTACATTTTTATTTCACTTAACAAAGAATTACCAGTCTGTGTATTTGAACATGGGATCAAAGAGTTTAAATGGAAAAACAGAAAACAGGCCTTAAAAGTAGCTTTGGGGTCTCAGAGAGTTTCAACATTCTTCAGTATTCATTATGTATTGTGCACTGTCCTAAATGTGTTGCAGTCTAGAAGGTAATACAAATGCTGATTTAAATGATAAATTACAAGTGAATGTAAATAGTGACTAAGTGACAAATAAAAAGGCTGAAAAGGGACTGAGTACCCAGAAGAATGAGGAGTGGATCCAGGAAAGCTTCAGAGTTCATGTCCTTAGGTCATGTTTTGAATGAGAGAAGGTCATACTCTAGAGGAGAGACTACAAGAGGGCAATCTAATTAGAGAGGATGGTATGTACCTAGACTAGAAAAAACTGTGAGCAGTTGAATTTATGAGATGGCAAATATATTTGCTTGAGGATACTAAAGAATCTGGGTCATGGAGCAACTCAAAATTAAGTTGTTGAAAGGCTTTGAAAGCCAAAGAGAATAGTTTAATAGACCAATTATTTCCAACTCAAACTTTCCAAACCCTGTCCCCATTTACTCAAGGGATATCTCAAGGAACATTGAGTAATTTCTTAAAACTCCATTAATGTTAATTCCTCTTGATTATACATAAAATGTTATGTATATCTTATAAATATATGTATGTATATATTCCAGAGTAGTTTTAAGATATGAGTTGAAAAGATATTGCCAAATCAAATAAGCAATTAGGTTGTAGCAAACTGAAAATGTACATTACTTCTGTGGAGGAGCCACCCTGTATGTAGTAGAAGAGTCAGTGGGATGAAAACTTGGTATGTGAAGAAAAGACATATATTATTAATGGCAATTATCTATGTCTCTTGTCAATGTGAATTTTAAATAAAAACAGAATACAACAAAATACAGGGCTTTAATCAGGGCAAGTGAGTTGTAGCTAGGGGTGGGTGCCACATAGTAAGTGCTGCATAGGGGGCTGGGAACAGGGCACTAAGGCAGAAAGAATGACTGGGCTACAGGTGGGAGGGGTTAGGCATCACACAGTTTCACAAGGTAAATTGTTTTTCATAACAAGCAAAAGTACATAAAGAAAGCTTGGAAATCTCTGAATAACAAAGTAAAACAAACAAAATTCAATCCCTTCCTTTAAGAAACATATTCTTCTAATAAGAACAATACTGTAGTGTATGATTGTGATGGAATACTACTATGTTGTAAGAAATGATGAGCTCAATGATCTTGGAAAAACAAAGATTTGTACAAAATAATGAAGAGTGGAATGAGCAGAATACTGTATACAGCAAAACAGCAATATTCTTTTAAGAACAACTTTGAAAGAATAAGTTATTTTGACTATTATAAATAACCAAATTAACTATAAAGGGCATATGAAGAAAGATGCGATCTGCATCCAGAGAAAAAAATTGATAAATAGAAGTTTTGTATAGAATAATTATATATATACATATATATACAAATATGTGTGTGTGTGTATAAATATAAATACACACACATATACCTATTTGTGTCTAATGGTAGCCATCTCTGGGGCAAGGTGGGGGAGGGAAGATTAAAAAGAAAGACATTTACATGATAATTTTATTTTATATTTGAAAGGAATAGCAAGTTATACAAAGTATATTTGCAGTTTTATATACAATTATCTTTTTTATTGTACTATGTTATAGAAATGTTTGATTTATTGCACAAATTAAAAATAAAATTTAATAATAATAAAAAGAAACAATATAGAGGAGGCAGAGCCATGATGGTAGAATATAGGCTGGTACCCAACTGAACTCTCTCAACATTCCCCTCCAAACAAATTTAAAATAAGGCTTCAAATCAAATTTTGGAGCAACAGAGCCAACAAAAGGTCAGAGAGAAACATTTTTCCAGCCTCAAAAAATTTAGTAATTAATAATTTTTGTGAAAAACTTGAGAGTTTTAGTAGATTGAAAGTTCAATATTAATCAACAATGTGATGTGTAAACCAAAAGAGCTAATATGAACTTAAGCTGCATAAAAAGAAGCAATGCCCAGAATAATGGAGATGATAGTCTCACTGTAGTAACATGATTATATCTAGAACTGCTTTTTTCAAATTGTTTCTTTATCTTATTTCCAATGTTTTTAGAAGATATTATTTTCAGAATGTGTAACATTCTAAAATTCTTCATTCCAAGTATTTATTGACATTGTCAAAAGTAGCAGAGCTCTTCCATTGATTTTTTTTCCTTTTTTAAATATATATTTTATTTTCCCCCAATTACATGCTAAAATGCTTTTGTAACATTTTCAATAAAAAAGGTTTGAGTTCCAAATTCTATGCTTCCCTCCCTCCTTTCTCTTTCCATTCCCTGAGATGGTAAGGAATCAGATAGAGGTTATATATGTGCAATCATGTAAAACATTTTCACAATAGTCATTTTATACAAGAAGATTTGAATAAAAGAAAAAGAATGAAAGAAAGAAACTGAAAAAATATTATGCTTCAGCTTATATTCAAACAGTTCTTTCTCTGGAGGCTGATAGTATGCATCATCATTAGTCCTTTGGGATTGTCATTGTATTTCTGAGAATAGCTAAGTCATGCACAATTCTTCATTATATAATATTCCTGTTACTGTGTACAATAATTTCCTGGTTCTGCTAACTTCACTTTGCACCAATTTATGCAAGTCTTTCCAGGTTTTCTGATATCATCCTACTTGTCATTTCTAATAGCACAATAATATTCTATCACAATCATACACCACAGCTTGTTTAGTTATTCCCCAATTGATGAGCACCCTTCAATTTCCAGTTCTTAGCCACCACAAAAGAGCTGCTATAAATATTTTTGCACAAATAGATCCTTTTCTCTTCTTTTGACCTAGACATCATCTTTTAAGAAATTATCAAATAAAACTGCCCTGACATCTTAAACCCAGAAGATAAAATAAAAATTGAAAGAATCCACTGATCACTTCCTTAAAGAGATCCCAAAATGAAAACTCCAAGGAATATTATAGCTAAATTCTAGAGCCACCAGATCAAGGAGAAAATTTTGGAATCAACCAGAAAGAAAGTATTTCAAATATGGTGGAGCTACAACCAGGATCACACAAGATTTATCAGCTTCCCTGTTAAAAGATCAGAGGGCTGGGAATACAAGATTCTGGAGGGCAAAGGATTAGGATTATAACCAAGAAATTTGCCCAGCAAAATGAAATATAATCCTTCAGGGGAAAAATGGCTATTTAATGAAATAGAGGACTTCCAAGCACTCCTGATGAAAGGACCAGAGTTGAATAGAAAATCTGACATTCAAACACAGGACTCAAGAAAAATATAAAAAAGTAAAAACTGAAAGAGTGATCATAAGGGACTCAATGGTATTAAACTATTTACATTTCTATATTGGAAGATGATGCATGTAATTCCTAAGAACTTTATCATTATTAAGGCAGTTAGAAGGAGTCTTCATAGACAAAGGGTGTGGGTATGAATCGATTATGTTGGGATGATCTCCAAAAAAAAAAATTTAAGGGTGAGAAAGAAGAGGGATGCACTAACAGAAAAGGGTAGAGTGGGGCAAATTTCCTTACATAAAGGAGGCATGCAAAATAGAGCTTTTATAATGGACAGAAAAATGGAGAGATGTCAGGCAATGCTTGAACCTGACTTTCCTCAGAATTAGTTCAAAAAGGGAAGAATACACACACACACATATGCATATTTGGTTATAGAAATATATCTTACCCAATAGGAACATAGGAAGGGAAAGGAATAAAAGATGTTGGGGGAGGGGTGATAAGAGAAAGGATAGATTCAGGGAGGCAGTGTTTGGAAACAAGACAGATTTGAGGAGGGACAGGAGAGAGAGAGAGAGAGAGAGAGAGAGAGAGAGAGAGAGAGAGAGAGAGAGAGAGAGAGAGAGAGAGAGAGAGAAAAAAAGAGAGGAAGCAAGAAAGAAAAGAAGGAAGGAAGAAAGAAAAAAAAAAGAAAGAAAGAAAGAAAGAAAGAAAGAAAGAAAGAAAGAAAGAAAGAAAGAAAGAAAGAAAGAAAGAAAGAAAGAAAGAAAGAAGAAAAGAAGGAAGGAAGGAAGGAAGAAAAATGGAATGCAGGGAAATGGAGTAGTAGTAACTGTGAATATTAATAGAAAAAGCTAAACCACAGAATAGAAGCAGATGGCAGAATGAATTAGAAATAAGGATTCAACAATATGTTGCATACAAGAGATACACTTGGAACGGAAAGACACACTCAGAGTTGAAATGAAGGACTGGAGCAGAGTCTATGTTTCATCTTAAGTTTAAATGAAGAGGGCAGGGGTGGCAGTCATGTTTTCAGATAAAGCAAAAGCACAAAATATACCTAATTGAAAGAGATAATCAGGGAAACCATATTTTGCTAAAAGTTACCATAGACAATGAAATAATATTTTAAAAAATTACAAGTTTCTCTGATAAAGGCTTCATTTCTAAAATATATAGGGAACTGAGCCAAATTTATAAACAATAAAAGCCATTCCTCAATTGAGAAATACTCAAAGAATATGAACAACTAGTTTTCAGAAGTCAAAGCTGTCAATAGTAATATGAAAAAATGCTCTAAATCACTAACAATTAGAGAAATGCAAATTAAAACAACTCTGAAGTACCATCCCACAAACATCAGATTGACTAAAATGACAGAAAAGGAAAATAACAAATGCTGGGAGTGATATGGAAAAATATGGACACTCATTGTTGGTGGAGTTGTGACCTAGTCCAACCATTCTGGAGGAAAAAAAAAATGTAAGGAAAAAAAAAAAGCTCTAAAATTATGCTTACTCTTTGACTCAGCTATACTACTGCTGGTTCTGTATGCCAAAAATTTCAAAGAAGAAGGAAAAGGCCCTATATGCACACAAACATTTATAGCCATTCTTTTTGTGGTGGCAAAGAATTGGCAATTAATGGAATTCTTATCAGTTGGGGCATGGTTGAATAAGTTGTGTATTTGATTGTGATGGAATATTATTGTGCTATAAGAAATGATGAAGGAAATGGTTTTGGAAACATGGGAAGACTTACATGAACTCATTCAAAGTGAAGTGATCAGAACTGGAAGAACATTGTACATAATAGTAGCAATATTTTAAGTATAATCAACTGTGAAAGACTTAGCTACTCTGAACAATACAATGATCTAAAACAATTCCAAATGACACACAATGAAAAATGCTATCCACATTTAGCAAGACAACTGATGACTTCAGAGTGCAGATTAAAGCATTTTTTTTTTACTTTATTTTCTTTCTTTTTTTTCAACATGCCTAATATGGGAATATATTTTCTATGACTTCAAATGTATAATGAGTGTTTGCTTGCCTTCTTAATGGGAGAGGGATCAGAGAGAGGGAGAGAATTCAGAACTCAAAAAATGTTAAAAAAGTAAAAATTAAATTAAAAATAAAAAGTATGAGTAGTTGGATCAATCCTAGGTCCTCCTAAAGCTAAATCGAGTACCCTTTCCACTACAGCATCTTGTTTCTAAAGGAATAAATGCTGTAGCCATTCTTTGTCCCCTTTTTGTGTGCTGTGGAAACAAAATTTAAAAACCAAACCTCCTAGTGGCAAGGCTTACACGAAACTTTCTGAACTTAATTAGGTTCATGCTTGCATGACAAGCATAGCTAGGATTATATGTTTCAGTTTGATAGTATATACTTGGCATATAGAAGTTATTTAATAAATGCTAATTGAGTGATATTACTCAGAGTTTATGTTCTGTTAAAATACCTTCTTTAACCTATAGTTAACTCTAAGCCATGATGAGCCACCAGTGTAGAGATATTTAAGGTTTTTTTTTTAATTATGACTGTGTCAGCCAGTACTAAAATCCAAATTGTAAATTAGCCTTCCTTTCTTCAATATTCTGTACACCAACAAAAGCTAAGGTTTTATCAGATGCCTGATCATGGTGTCAGCCTTCTTAGTGTGGGTTGATTTTAACTGTGGAGATAAAGACAGGGATTGCAGAAGATAAGAAAGTATAGATTAGCTATAATAGGTAAATAGACTCACAAATAAAGCATCCATTAAATACATATTTTATGCCAAGCACTGTGTTAAGTGCTGAGGATGAAAATGCAAGTAAGCCAGACAGTCCTCAAGGATCTTACATTCTAATATGGAAGGAAAAAACAAACACATAAAGAGGAAATTGAAAGTGGGCAGTGTATGTACATGACAGTGTTGGGTGGAAATGGTTGGAAAATGACATGGTCACTCAATTCAAGGCAAGATAAAGCAGAAGTTCACCTAATAGCACCTTATGACCCAAGTTTGACTCTATGGAGAAATGAGGATGATAGCTAGAGAGGATGCAGAGATGTTCAGAAAGTGAATGCATCTAAGAGTTGAAGAATTTACCCTTAAATGAGATGTGTTATGATTTTCTCTATAATTGCCCTTGCTTGCTTGTGGCCATGATCCCATTTGTACTGTAGTAATGGATCAAGCAAAATGAACAGAATGGCAAGATTATCCTTGCTCCCAGGGAACTCATACTCTAATAGGGGGAAGCAAGGAGATAGGAAAAGATGGTTCTTTGTGGTTAAGATTAAGAGCATAAAATCAGTAAACCAGCTCTGCCTGGGGAGATTTCACATTTTTCCCCCAAGAGGTAAAGCAGGAACTCTAGCCTTTCACCTTAAATTCTAGATTTTCATCTTGTTGCAAAATTGTTTTTTGAATGTCAAGATTGAAGACACAACATAAAATAAGTAATCATTCTCAGAGTGCTAGGCGAGGAACATCTGGGCCATATTTGCTAATGAAGATCATGTTTATATGTGGCCACCAAACTGGACTTCAACATGGACAATCTAGTAATTGTGGCTACTTTGACGATTGCTACCACTAAATCAAGAATATGGTGATCCATAACAATTATTAAGAAAAAATACATGATTAGAATGATGATGACAGAGTCTAATTATTTCACATGTTTAGGCCTGGGCTATGTAATAGCTCTTGGACTACACATTTATTTAGAAGAAGCCTAGGAAAAATAACACTGGTGGAGGTGTAACCAGTATAAAACTTAGGTGCTGCCCTGGTATTTTTGCAATATCAGGAGGGAATGTACTTAACTGATGCAAAGTGAGGCAAGCAGAACCAAGAAAACAATTTATGCAGTAGCAATAATATTGTGAAGAAAAACGACTTGACCAATCATAGCTCAATAGGACTGGTAATGAAATATGCTTATCCATTTATTGACAGAGAAGTGATAGACCCAAGCTGCATAATTAGACAGACTATTTGGATATGGCTTCTGGGTGGGGTTGTTTTACTTTATTCGATTAATTTGTTACAAGGATTGCATTTTCTCATTTTTATTGTGGTGAAATTCTTTTGGGGGGCTAGCTAGTCACAGTGTTTTTCAGCCCCCTCCTCCAAATAAAAAAAGAAAAAAACAAGAACACTATGGAAGGATCTACATAATTCACATAAGGGAACAGAACAAAGTTCAAAGGGCAACATAGATGAACAAAGCAACTTGGAAAGTAAAGTTTTTTTTTTAAAGATGCATTATATGTATCAGGGATTTGTGGCTTCATACATAATCTTCTTTTTATGTCCTACCCTGTATGTGGAAATGTTTTCTATCTTTTAAAAAATCTCATTAAATTGAGAATTTTCTTTTTTAAAGGGATTAGAGCAGCACATCATTTAGAACCCTTGTAGAAAATAATCAAGAAGACATGGGCAAGAGTGTCCTAAGATAAAACAGAATGCATGGGTTATGGTCTGCACAATTGTTGCAAGTATCTACATTGATGAGATTTTAGAATCATCTATCAAAATATCAAAATTTATCTAAATATAAATATACAGAAAACAGTTAACTTCTCTTCTCCTGTCTAAATTGGTTTCTATCAGAGCAACTTTTGCACTTGCTAATGGATAAGCCACTTAACTGTCTTAACAACTAACCAAGAAATTAGATTAAAAACTCTGAAATTAGTTATTTGATGTAAAATGGCCTGAGCATGAAGTTCTTTCCAGAATTAAAGGATCAGATCCATACTTTAATTAGCTTATTAGGATTCAAAGCAGATAAAGACCCCTTGAGGATTACCTCCTACCAAATGAAAATTTGACTTGAAAGAAAAATTTTTACAAAAGGAAATGTTCTAATGTGGAGCCACTTTTCCATCACTCTTTTCTATAATTACCATATTATAAACTATAAATCTTAAAAGAGTACTCAAATTAGACTGTGAAAAAAATTAAGCATTAAAAAATAAACAACAGTTTATTCCCACTTTCAAAGACAGCATCTGTGGGCAAGTGCCTGGAGACAGGGATGGGAGGAAAAAAAAAACAGATAAAATATAAATAATAAAACAAAAGGAAAAAATTAAATGAAGAAAAGAAGAGAGTATAGAGTAAACCTCTCCATTGACATTTTTGATATATTGAGAAAGAATAGAAATGAAACTTAAAATTAAAAGTTAAAAGAAATTATAGATAACTAAATAAAATGAAGCAAAAAAATCCATAGAACACAAAACCAGAAAAATTGAAAAAGACAAAACTGTGATGAATATAAATAAAATATTGTTTTTAACATTTACTAAATACTCTGAGGCATCTGTTACTGATTTTAACAACAACAGAAAAGAGATCTGACAAAGGAACAAAAAGACCATGCTGATATGTTTAAAGTCTCTTTCATGAAAGTTTCTGCTATTACTTTATACATTTATTGCACCACAAATTAGGAAAGTAATCTGTTTTTACTGAGACTTTAAAGCATATTATTGCATTAAATACAGCTCCACTTAAATGTTTTATAGGAATAATTTTAAATGTTTTCCAAAAATGACAGTCCCTGTGACAGGTCCAGATGGTTTGGCAACAAGGCACTGTGGATAACTCCTACTTGTGTTCCCTGTCATTATTCCCATCAGCTCCTCAGCCTCTTCCACCTAGATGGGATAGATAGAAATGGCTTTCAAAACTGCTACTGTTCTGATTAAAGGTTTTTACGAATTATTTTAGCTCACTGCTGAAACTTTCCCAATGACTATTTGTAATATCAGACCCTCTTTTGTGAGGCCTCCCTAATGACATAGGTCTCAGAATTTTTCAGACTTTCCCAGTCATTTGGCCTTTGGCCTTTGGCCTATAGGGACTAGACACATTAACTTACGAAGACAGATTAAAATGACTGTACTTTTGCCAGTGGATGAAAAAGTAGAGGTAGAAAAAGTATATTTTGCCATTTTAAAAAATGAAGGTATACAGAAACCCTTCAGATGGTTCAATGAGGAAGTTATTAAGCAAAGGAAACATTAAATGTCATCATTGGCAATATTTCCTGAAACGAAAGATCTATTAAGTAGGTAATAGAATCCCTGCTTCCATAGACTCCATTTGAGTTAAATAAAATTACATTGCAATATGCTGACCAACAATATGCTGATCAACTGCAATTCAGTCTGGGCAAGTTCTCAGGAAGCCAAGCAACCAGATAGATATCTAGAAATAGCCAGTCACTATTGTTACCTTCCTCATGCTAGAAAAGTGTAGAGCATATAGGTCACCTCACAGAATGTGAAACCTGATTGTCCTCTGGGGTAGATTGACCCTTCTGGCTTTCAGTGAATTATGGAGTGATATATTATGGCAAACAATATGAAATTAATCTCTAAAAATACAGTTTTCTTCTGATTTAAAATCCTATGGTTCTAATAACACAATTCCAGAAATTCTGTGGTCATTCAGAGCTGTCCATTACTCATAAATACTCTGATCTCCCCTGATTTGCTCAAGAACTCAGAAATTTCCTATATTCAAAAATTTAATAAGACAGGATTGTTCATCATTCATTTCTAAGGCCACATAGGTGCCACTTTTCCAGTTTGGACTGTAGCATTGAAATTCTCCTAATAAATTAATCCATATGGAGGGTGTGTGCAAAGAGAGATCAGGCAGATGTTGTGAGACATAGGCCACAAATGGCATTATGTTCAATTACTTCCTAAGATGCCATATTGCCTTGAGACATTTTCCATCATGCTGAATCTAAAGTACTTAGTAATGGTCTAATCAAGACCATTTAGAGTTGCTGCTATGCAACTCTAATTATTGATTGAAAAGAAACTTTCAAGGAAAATGTTTATTATGTCCAACCTCTATCTTCCAACATCATTCCAATAAAGTATTTCTGAAAGTGCCAAACATATTTCTTGATTTGGGAGCACTGTACAAATTGGAAACTTATAATACACAAACACATACATATATACATACATACATATATATGTATATGTGTGTAAATATATGTGTTGTATATACACATATAGATATACATACACATACTTATGTATATTGCATACATATATGTATACATGCATATATGTATAAATACATGTATGTTTATATATACATATGTGTATATATATGAAGAGTGGTGTAGAGTGGACAGTTTTATAGTTCTATGCACTATTTTAAGGGTTTCCATTATCCAGAAATATTCCCGTTGATGGGCCAGACAAAGTACATCTTTTTTCTTTGGTATCTCATCACAGTGCCAGCCAGGTGAATGTGCAATTTAATCTGGTCTACTTTCCAAACATTCTGATACAGATATAGATATGGATATAGAAGATGCAGATAATCGATATAGACATGGATATGGAAGATATAGATATAGAGATCTCAGTTCAGATGCCAGTCCCTATGCATCTGCACATGCATTTATTAAATAAATATTTATCAGGTACCTACTAGGTACTGGGCATTGTACTAAAGGATGGGCATATTGTTTTTTCATCTGAATCTGCAATATCCTTTGTATAAAGAACTTCTAGTACTAACATAGACTTGCAATTGCTCTTCCACTGATCATCTTGAAGAGTTGTTTGGGAACTACAAGTTTAAGTGGCTTTCCCAGGGTCATAAAGCTAGAATGTGTCAGAGACAGGACTCAAACTGAGCTGAGGATAGCTCTCTATTTACTTTACCTGACTGTCTCTCTCCTGTAATAAAAATACAAATGCAAACATGAAACCATTTCTACCCTCAAGCACCTTCATTGCCACTAGAAGGGATATTGATATAACCACAGATAAATAAATACATGGTAATTAAGGATGGTGAGGGTGAGGGCCCTAGTAGCTGTAAGAATCATAAAGGCTTTACCTACAAGGTGGTGCAAGACTTGAGTTTTAAAGGGAACCAAGGATTCTGAGAAGCAGACGTGAAGAAGGAACACATTCTAGTCATAGGGCAAAGCCAATGCAATGGGGTAGAGATGGGAGATGCACTGATAGGACTTATAACATATGTGGGGGTTGGAGGTGGAGGTGGAGAAAAGAATATCAGATGGCTTTGAAGTTATGCACCTGATTGACTTGACTTGTAGGATGATAATAGTCATGACAGAAATAGGATGGTACTAGAAACTGATAGAATAGATCAATGCCTATTGTGTGATTTGAAAGCAGGCTTCTTTCCCTAACTACCTCTATTTCTGCCCATTACATGGTGCCTAAAGTTATGCCATCATAGGCACATAAACTCAGAAAACTCTAGAACTGGAAGGGCTTGGAGATGATCTGGTCCAACCTTACAATTTATACAGAAAGTGTAAGTGATTTGCCCAAAATCATAGTTAATAATGCCAACACAAGAAGTAAGATCCAGGGCAGAAATTCTTTCTTTGGACCACAAATAATTTTTTATCTTTGAAGGTCTACTGAAGTGAAAATATTACTTGTCTCAAGGGTAATATCTTTCAATATTATCAACTAGTTAACCCCTTGATAAATCAAATTTTCTCTTCTGTCACGGAACAGCACATTTAATCTCTTACCCTGTTCATTTCCAAAGTATGTAGCATGGATCTTTCCTTTGCCCCCCATCCTAGTTCACTTTATGAAATACTTATTGTATACATAGTCTTTCTCCTATAATGGAATGGAAACCACTTGAGAGAAAGGATGGCCATTTTTATCTTTTTATCCCCAGAATCTAGCACATTGCCTCACACATATTAATGTTTTCAACAAATGATTGTTAAATTAAATTGAATTATAGGATCATAAAATCATAAATTTGAAGCTAGAATGTACTTTAGTGGTCATTTGGTCCAACCGTTTAATTATACATTGTAGGAGTATGCTAAGACCAGCTCAAACAAGCTTGCAAATGCCAAGCAGTAAATTTTCAGCCTGGGTATTTATATCTCAGAAATTGGAAAAGGCAAATGTGACAAATCAGGAATGGATTTATTGTTTTGTTGATTATAAAGACATAAGAATGTGATTGACAAATGGTAATAATGCAGATTTAACTTCAAAGTTCAAAGTTTCAGAGAACTAGTTGTTAAATATTTACCAGTACACCACTGCATAGGAGGAAACTGAGGCCCAGAGAAGGTGACTTGCTCAGGATCACATAGTTAGAAAGTATCTGAGGCAAGATTAGAACTGAGTCATCCTGATTCCAGATCCTGTAGTCTATCCATTATAACACATCGTCCAGAAATATAAAGACAAAAATGAAACAGACTTAAAATCAGTTGCAGAATTAGTTGACAATTGTCAAGCAGTGTAGGAAGCAATATAGGAAGGTGAAACTAGATGGATATCTGGTATAGATAGGACTCAAGAGTAGGATAGTAGTGGGAGAGAATTCAAAACGATACTACATGAAAAATTATTGAAGGACCTAAAGATGTTTACATTCAATGAGAGAGGTGGAGTACGTGACAGTTGTTTTCAAGTATTTGAATGGCTATCACTTAGTACTCTTGATCTCAGAGGGCAGTATTAAAAAAAAGTTCCAGATAGTTTGACATCAACTTAACATAAGAAAAAAAACTTCTTAGAACTAGTGCCATCCCAAAATAGAATGAAGTAATGAATCATCACTCTTTGGAAGTCTTCAAATAAGAGCTGGGTGATCATTTGTTGGAAATGTTACAGAAGAAATTTGTGGTTCAGGTAACAGGTTACAGCAGATCAGAGCTGAGTCTATAGAAATACAACTTAGGGGCATAATGGATAGAGCACCGGCCCTGAAGTCAGAAGGACCTGAGTTCAAATCTGACCTCAGAACAAACACTTGACACTTACTAGCTGTGTGACTGTGGGCAAGTCACTTAACCTCAATTGCCTAAAAAAAAAAAATAGAAGTACAACTGAGACTTTGCCACTGGGGAATCAAAATTTGGAGGATTCTGACAACATTTAAATTCTTTCAGCAGGAAGAATGAACCAAGCTCACCGCTGAGTAAAGTGAAATAATTCACTAAAATAGGAAACTGCCAAATGACTTGCTCAGCCAAATGAACCTCAAGTAAGCTCTTCTCTGACCTGATCCAACCTTAACCTGCTGCCTCACTCCAAAATGTCTTGCTTAACAATGGCTTTGCTCTATTTCAGAATTTCTTTCTCTTTGCCCCCGCCATCCACTACCACCACTACCACCATTACCATAGACAGTTGCATAGGGTGTCTTTACTTACTAAGTTTTGTGTCCCAGATCCAAGGCATCTTTTCAACACGCTTTTCCACTAATACTATCTTAAAAGTTGATTTGATGGTACTTTTCATTATTCTTACCCCTACCGCATTCCATACCACTAATATATCCACTGAAACTTCAAATTACACTTCTGAAAAAGATTACTTGTGATATTTCTTCTAACCTTGAGGTTCTGAGTCTATGGACATCTCTGGTGCTAAAGACAAACTTTTCTTCACAATTTGTTTAATGGAACTCCTATCTCTAAACCTAAGAAATATCTTATACAATTTACCAGCATACAATAATGGTCTTTTGTAAAATCTTATTTCATTTATATTATTACCTATAGAAAATAATCATATCACACTAATAAAGAACCTCAAGAAATAAAAGCCATCCCCAGAAGAGATTGTAGCAGAAAGACAGAGACTAACCCTATGAAACAGGGGATGTATTTAGCAGATTTCTCAGAACCTAATTTGAGCTAGACTTCATTCATTTTGATGATACTGTAAAAGAAGAAGGGTAAAAAATGAGTTTATGATAAATTGTGAATAATGCAATCTATCTAGACTGTACTAATTTTTTCAATTCAGTTTTGTTTAAACAATTATAAATTAAATTTTGGTTTTTAGAGGTATTGTATATAAATAATGTGTATGAAAAAATATATTCCTTTCTCATATGAATAGTATTAAAGGTTTCTTTTTATTTAAAAAAAGAGGAATTGTTTTAATTTATTCATTCTTATTTTTAATATTTTTATTTTTAATTCATAGAATAAAACAAAAATTTCTGTATGACAGTGAAATTATAAGTCAAAAGAGAACAAGCCCTTAATTGGAGTTTGATTCATGAACAATTACTCAAAAGGTCTTATTTCATTCTGTACGTACCGAAGTTTGTATGCAAAGTCAAGCTCTGAATCGCACAAATTGACATGAGAGACATGAATTGGGGTAGAGAAGAAGTAACTGGAAAGCTCAACACAGACAATAAATCATCAAAAAAGTTGTACATGACCATGGAAAAAGCCATTTATTGTCCAGAGATGAGCCAATTATATGGTGAGTAGAAACATACCCAATCTGGACCATTTATAAGAGCCTGAGTGTTGTAGCTCCCCTGAGGCTATTATTTCTTTGATAATATTGATATAGATGGCTGCAAATTACCAGGAGCAGACAGATTGAGATGGCAGACCGGGAGCAGGGGAGGATGGGGAGAGGGGGTGGAAAAGAGAGGGGAGATACAGAGAGAGAAAGAGATAGAGACAGAGACAGAGAGAGAGAGGCAGAGACAGAGACAGAGACAGAGAGACAGAGAGACAGAGACAGAGAGACAGAGAGAGCAATTGCTCTGAGCATTGAAATCATGCTTACCAAGAGGCTAAAGCATGAAACCAATGGCAGTGAAAAAAAGCTTAGTAGGACAGAACAAAATCAAACCACACACTGAAATATGGAATCTAAGAACCTGGGCTCACTTTCTGCTTCAGTCACTTTCAATATGAGACATTTCATTACTGTCATTATTTTGTGTGCCTTCCTGTAAATCATTTAACCTCTATGGGCCTCATTTTCCACAATTGTAAAATGAGAGACTTAAACTAGGTCACGTATAAGATTCTTTCCAGTTCTAATCTATAATATTAAATCCTCATGAACAGATATTGTACTTATTCACTGATGCATATACCATCAACAATCAATGGGCATAATCACAAATTATTTTCTACTTTCATAGTTACATATCCAAAATACCCCACTACAGTCACATTCAGCCTTACCTTCTTTCACAAAGGAAAATATTGTTCTCATAACCACTTTCTTTTCAGATACCAAATAGGGAGCAGGGAGATGTCATAAGAAGTGAAACTCTGTAATGATATTATGAGCAAATACATTCATGCATACACACATACTTTCATATATACATTATACACATATAAATATAAAATATACATATATATATATATATATATATATATATATATACTCTATTGAATTCTGTGTCTTTCTCCTTCAAAGAGATAGATACGATAGAAATTTCATTTCCTCACTTGGCCAGCTACAAAGGAAATAAGTGTGTCAATCAATACCCACTCAAGATCAAGTGGATGTTTGTCTACTTCACAAACATTATTTGTCCCAATTTGACATTGGCAGTTTATATTCCAGGACAGATGCAGGGCTGCAGCAGCATTACTAATGTGGGTCAAGAGTGAAGTGTGTTGGCAGAATTCCATTGAATGTCATCCATAAGCTACTGGCCAAGGCAGGCCTGTTTCTAATTACTGCTAGCTAGACTTTTATGAGCTTGCTGGTAGTCTATCATTTTGGGTCCAAACCCAGAAGGGACAGAATACCACATTACTTCATTGAACAAGTGCTACATTCTGGTAAGAATTCCTTGCTCCCTGCTCTACCTCACCTATTCTGTTTTGCTGTGAGATCATGGAAGGACATCATTAGGATGGCCTAATGGATAGAACACTGGACTTGGAATCAGGAAGTCCTGAATTCATCTTGCTTCAGATACTTATTAGCTGTTTAACCCTGGGAAAGTCACTTAATCTCTTAGTCAAAGTTTCCTCATCTATACTATGGGAATAATAGCACCCACCTCACAGTTGTAGTGAGGATTAAATGAAATAAAATGTATAATGTGCTATGTAAGTGGTAGCTATTTTCATCATCATTGTCATCATCATCATCTTTATCAACTACAACAACAACAACACACCTTAGAGGCCACATAATTCAACATTCCTGTTTTACAAAGGAGAAACTGAGGTCAAGAATGACAAAGACTCAAAGGTCTTTGCCATGTATCAAGAGATACAGTGTTGATGGTGAGCATTTGGAGCCTGGGCCCTGAAGTCTGGACTCTGCGACCAGGACAGCAGAGGTACTCTACATAATGGTTAGTCAGGGGTGCATAGGCCAAAGAAGATCCAAGGATAAAGGAAGGAAAGAAAACTAGAAATATCTCATTTTATATTTATCACAACCCTGTGAGGTAGGTGCTAGCACACTATCTCAATTTTACAGATGAGGAAACTGACTTGCCTGTAGTGACACAGCTTATAAATGTCTGAGGTGGGATTTAAACTCAGGCCTTTCCAACTCCAGGTCCAGCACTCCAGCACTCCAGCACTCAAATACTCAATCTATGATTGCTTCAATGTGGATATTTGCTCCAATAAGGCAGATTGAAACCCATGTTCCTCAATCCTCTGTGACTCTTGTCCATTATTCTCCCACAAATTTTCCTGGGATGGGGAATCTGGGTCAGGGAGGAGCAGGAGATTTACTTCACCTGCTCAGAATTTTTCTTTCTTCTTCTTGACATCGTAATAAGAACAAGGGTCATCCATCAGTGTCCCCACTCACCCAGTGATTTGTGTCCACTCAATTTATCTAGAATCATAGGATAACACATTTAGAGGTGAATTGGAGGTGTCCTCTCATATTTCTTCATTCGAGTCTTTCAATATTTCTCTGTATTCATCACAAATATCATTTCTTACAACATAGTAATATTCCATTACAGTCATGCAGCACAATTTGTTTAGACATTTCCCAATTGATGGGCATTTTCTTTGTTTCCAGTTCTTAGCTATCACAACAAAATGCTGCTATAAATATTTTGGTTTCTATGGGGGCTTTTTTCTTATCAATGGATTATTTGGAGTATAAGCCCAGTAATGCAGTCTCTGGTTCAAAGGCTATTGACACTTTCGTTACTTTATTTGCATAATTCCAAATATCTTTAAAAAATGATACCATTTCACAGTTCTGCCAACAATGTTTCAGTTGTGCCTATCATTCCACGACTGCTCTAACACTGACTATTACCATGGTATGGTCATTTCCCCCGATTTGCAGAGCATAAGATGAAATCTCAGGGTTATTTTCATTTGCATTTCTCTTATTATTAGTGATTTTGAACATTAATGATTGTGAATATTTTGCAATTCTTTTTGAAAACTGTTCATAACCTTTGATAACTTTTCCTTTGGGAATGGTTATCAATTTCATTTATTGGTATATTCATACCAACTTTTTATTAAAGAAATGTGATACAAAGATTTTTTCCCATTCAACCACTTCTCTTTTTATTCTATGTGCATTAATTTTGTTTGTGAAGAATTCTAGTAATCAAAGATATATATTTTATCTTTTATAATTTTCTCTATTTGTTATTTAGTTGTAAATACTTCTACCCTTTTTAAAATAATATGATATTTACTATTAAAGTTCCTTAGAATGTTTTATGAAATATGTTATAAGGTATTAATCTAAGCCTATTTTCTTCCAAACTTTTTTCTAGTTTTCCTAAGATGTTTTTAAATCAAATAAGGAATTTTTTCCTATGTAATTCATGTTTTCTAGCTGATATTTTTTCAATTATTTATTTATTGGATAACATCCTTTATTGTAATTCTCCTTCATAGTTCTTTTTTGTGCATGTAATGTCCATCCTGCATTTCTCCATTATTCTTTGTGTGATGCTCATTTTAAAAATTTTTCTGAGTATTGTATCACAGCTCTTAACTGTTAACAAAATCAGCAGAATACGGATATTGAAAAGATTGGTCTTTGTTTCTGGTTGGAGTTTGGCATCCTTTTTTAAAAATTCTAATTTATTTTATTTTTAATTTATGGAATAAAACAAACATTTCTATAACATAGTATAATAAAAAGATGATTTCATACAGAACTGCAAATTTATTATGTACAATTTGCTATTCTTTTTAAATATATAATAAAGTTATCATGTAAATTTCTTTTTTTCCTTTTTTCTTCTGTTTCCCAATTCTTGCCCCAGAGATGGCTATAATTAAACAAAAGTGTGTGTGTGTGTGTGTGTGTATAAAATCATTCGATACATCTATTTATTAGTTCTTTCTCTGGATGCAGATAGTATCTTCCTTTATATATCCTTTTTAGTTAATTTGGGTATTTATAACACTCAAAATGACTTATTTGCTCAACGTTGTACTTAAAATAATATTGCTGTTACTATGTTCAATGTTCTCTTGGTTCTTCTCATTTCACTCTTCATTATTTTGTGCAAGTCTATCCATGTTTTTCTTAGCTCATTGAGATCGTCATTTATTATAGCAGAGTAGTATTCCATCACAATCATATATCACAGCTTGTTCAACCATTCCCTAATTGATAAGCATCCCTGCAGTTTCCAGTTCTTTGCCGCCTCAAAAAGAGCTGCTATAAATATTTTAGAATATATCAATTCTTTTTTGTCCCTAATCATCATTGGAAATAGACCTTATAGTTTTCTTGGTGGGTCAAAGGGTAAACACAGTTTAATACCTTTTTGAGCATAATTCCAGATTGTTTTCCAAAACAGTTGGATTAATTCACAATTCCACTAACAGTTAATTGGTTTCTCAATTTTTCCGTATCTCTTCCAACATTTGTCATTTTCCCCTTCAATCATTTCAGCCAATCTGATAAATGTAAAATGATATCTCAAGGTTGTTTTAATTTTCATTTATTTAATCAATAATCATTTAAAGCATTTTTGAATCATTCCTCAATTGATAAATGATCAAAGGACACAAATAGGCAGTTTTCCAATGAATTTGGCATATTTAAAGGAACTTTGCAATTTCCCAAAGGCAATTTAGTTCACTCTCCTGCTCTTGTTTCTGGGTCTAATTCATTTTACATTTGCAATGTCTGCCAAAGATATGTATATTTATACAACACACGCATATACATATGTATGCATATATTTATAATCTCTCTCTATACACATACATAAACACACACATATATGTGGTATGCATGAATATTAATGTGTATATATGTTTGTGTATGCAGAAAAAGAAAGAGTGCAGAGAGAGCTAGGTTGAGCTTTGAGGTCTACATATTGTCCATCTAACTACATATAATCTGAACAAGGGGAATTCTTTATCCACTTTTTTATCCTGTGGATATTTAGAACAAATCATTTTAAATATCTATAATTCTCCTCTAGGAGGCTCTGAAACATTCTGGGATTTTATACAAGATTATCCAACTGAAGGTTTTTATAACTCATGTATAACCCCTCTTCAGCCTGGACTCTGCTGCATCTCTTCCAAGACAGGGGGAATATATTGGATAATTGTACATTTACCCATTTTATGCCTGATCTGATATTAATAATATGAAAGATGGTTATTGAACAAGCTATCTCTGTTAGAACTTTCTGCTTTCTATTAGAAAAGGGAGCACTTAAATCCACAATTTCAAGTTATGGGTGGCTGCTTAGTTTGTATACCTTGTACACATGGGTATAATATTAGATTCAACAGCTCTCTTTTTACATCATTGGGTTCTACCTTGGGTTTTTTCCTAAAAATGTGGAACAAAATCTATATTTGAATTTGGAACATATTTTGTAAGACAACAAAACCTAAGTCAATTAATTATGGATTTCATAAATTAAGTACTATAAAAAAAATTCTTGAGGTTTGGTAATAATGATCTTTGCTTCCTCTGGTGGTATTATGAGCCATTACACCATAAACTGGAAAGATATTGAGCATTAAAGTTAAATGAGGGATTAAAAATTGTAGCTTTCCCAAAATGCCTTTAAGAGTTATTCTTCCCTTTAGAAATGACATAACAAGATACATGATATGCATATATTGTAGGATCAGTGCTGTGATGTTAGCATCAAAACCTTAGCTTCAAGATGCCCTAAGCAGATTTCAGTCCTTGAAAGGATTTGAGACTTAAAAAGAAACCAAAACAAACTGCTTCAGTCCCATGAAGGAGAGTGATCCATTTGCTTGGTGTGCTTTCATATCCTGTGGAAATGTATACTATCAAAGAGCTAGACAGATAAGAGTTGTAATTAGAGGACTTAGAAATCCACATCAAACCAAAGTCATTATTGGTAGTTGCACCATAGTCCAGCAGGGAAAAATAAAAGAAAAAAACCTTGGACTGGATGTTAGAAACCTGAAGTTTCTTCCCACCTTTACCACTAATTTGCTATTTGGGGCAGCTCTAGGTAGTTATCCACATTGCTGTGTTAGGTCATTTGGGGAGCAAACATTGAGCTTATCTCTGATCACTGAAAAGAACTATGGTATGAGTCATGGTGGCTGTCCTTAAGAGTGACACTTAGTAGTGAGTTCAGTAGCCTATAAAGATGACCAGAATATTCAGGGTGGTCATGCTGTAATGAGTGGCATCAGACTTAAGTAGAAATGGATCCCTGCAGGCCACACATTAACTTAGTTAAAGTTAACATTATCTATGTTGTATAGTATTTTTGCTTATTTTGTTAAGCATCCCAATTACATTTTAATCTGGTTCACTGCTGTTAAGAGTTTAGCAAGCATCTTACAGGTATTGAATTTGACACCTTTTACAGGTATAGGCCATCATATCACATATTTACATTGGGTATTGGAGTTCAGCTGTCTATATTTTCTAGTCACTTGAGTGGTGAATAATATTAGTTATTGATTAGTGATTTTCCCCCTTAAATTATGTACTCTGAAATGATTGTTGGATTGTTGGAGTGCTGTTTGGATTAAATCTAGGCTAAACAAGTTTTGTTCTAGATTGAACACAAAGTGGGGTTGAGGGAAACTGGGTAGAGCCCTGGTTCAAAATTTAAGGTACTGCATCCTTTGGATTTAAGTTTTACTGTGTGTGGATTGGCTAATGATGTGTCCAGTTCTTTTGTATAATGATCCTTGTAGCAATTTATCAATCCTCCTCTTAATTAAAAGGTCTTCTTGGCACAACTGTTTGGAGGAAACTTGGGATTTCATATCACATTTCACCAGGGAAGCTGATATTTGATAATTATTGCTTCACTGCATATGATCTAGGAGGGTTGGCTGAAGAAATGTCACTAGCTCATTTGGCCTTTCTTTTAAATCAAAGCATCTTGCACAAGCAATTTTAATGGAGTCTCCCCAGGACCTTTAAATACATTCTATACATTGTCCATGTTTGCTTTATATAGCAACATAGTAACTATGGATGTAATTTCAAATGTAATAACAATTCTTGGAATTTCTTTAGGTAGCCAAAGGCTACACAAGTAAATTTATGGTGATATTAAATTTCTTCATTAATATTAGCTGTCTGAATGGTCAGTGTTGGAAGGATTGTAGAAAGGCAAGGGCACTAATATCCTATTGAGGGAACTGGGAATTAGTCAGACCATTCTGGAAAGCAATTTGGAATTTTGCTAACTGATTAAAATATCCATATCCTTTGACCCAGAGATTTCACGGCTAAGCATATTAACCAATGAGGTCAATGATAATAAAAAAAATATCCCATATATGACAAAATATAGCAGGATGTTTTGTAGCAGCAATGAACTGGGGGAAAAAAAGGACATGCCCATTGATTGGGAATGGGTAAACAAATTATGGCATAGAAGTGTAATAGGATATTACTGCACCAAAAAATGATAAATATGGTGAATACAGAGAAGAATGGGAAGACAGATGAAGTGGTGTAAATAACAAAATATATCAATATATTTCAAATATTTTCTGGAAGACAGTTTTTTTTTTGAATAATGCGATATTTGCCATGGGTTCATGATAGATCTGAACTCTAAGAATGACCTTTTAATGAAGACAATGTGTTTTTGTTTCCATTTTTACTGGATCTGAGATTTTTTTAGTATCAGGAACTCCCAGGGAAGAAACTCCTTTCACTGTAGATCTATACTTGATCTGCATCTTATTGAGTCATAGTAATGCACCTCAAACTTCGGGATATTACATAGCAATCCCAATTTAAATTCTTTGTAAATGCATTCTCCATACATATGTGTATGGAAATATTTAAGGATCACATATAGTAATAGAATTCTTTTGTTGAAGTTCAGTGATTGAAAATAATCATGGTTCTTACTTTATTTCAAAGTTTAGAGAGATAGACTTCCAGATCACTGGATATATCCATTCTACCTTATGAGGTGATTTGTCAGCAGTCTAGAGAAAAACTGAAAACATTACAAAAATGATGCCACAATCCCATTTATCTATTAATTAATTTTTACTTTATTTTCAGTTCCAGATTCTCTCCTCCCTATTCATTCCCCTACCCACTGAGAAAGCAATAAATATAAAACCTATTATACATATGAATTAATATAAAACAAATTTCCTTATTAGCCAACTTAAAAAAACAAGAAAAAAAGGAAAATATTTTTCAATCTGCACTCAGGGTCAATCTGTCCTCTATCTGGAGGTAGATAACATTTTTGATTGAATCATTTGCAATTATGGTGAGTAACTGTATTGATCAGAGTTACTAAGTCTTTCACCATTAATTATCTTTAAAATACTGCTGTTAACTGTGTAAATTGTTCTCTTGGTTCTATTCATTTCACCTTGTATCAGTACATATAAGTCTTCCCAGGTTTTTTTTGAAATGCTTTCCTTCAACCTTTCTTCCAGAATAGTAGTAGTATACCAACACATTCATATACCATAACTTGTTTAACCATTTTCTAATTAATGGGCAACTCCTCAGGTTTAGTTTTTGCCACAATGAAACAAACTTCTATAAATATTTTTGTATATGTGAATTATTCTCCTTTTTATTTGATGTATTTAGCCTAGTAACTACTAGTAGATCAAAGGGTAGAGACAGTTCAACAGCTTTTTAGATGCAGTTCCAAATTACTATGCAGAATAATTGGAATAGTTCACAGCTCCCCAAACAGTGTATTAGTATGTCTATTTTCCCAAAATTTCTTTGGCATTTTTTGCTTTCCTTTTCTGTCTTTAGCCAATCTGATGGGTGTGAGATGAGTTTTAATTTGCATTTCTCAAATTGTTAGCAATTTAAAGCATTGGTTCATGTGACTATAGATTGCTTTATTTTCTTCCTGTGAAAATATCTGTTCATATCTCTTGAACATTTATCAATTGGAGAATAGCTCTTATTCTTATAAATTTGGCTCAGTTCCCTATATATTTGAGAAAGGAGACATTTATCAGAGAAACTTGCTGCAAAGATTTTTCCCCCAGTTTTTTGCTTTTCATTTTTCGTCTAATTTCATTTTCATCTAGTTGGAGCAGTAATGGTTTTACTTATGCAAAATATTTTTATTTTTATGCAATCAAAATGATCTATTTTACCTCTGGTGACCTTCTCTATCTCTTGTTTGGTCATAAATTCTTCCCTTATCTCTATGTGATAGGTAATTCTTTTTTCCATGGTCCTCTAATTTACTTATGATATCACCCTATGTGTCTAAATCACATTCCTTTTTTTGAGCCTAAAGGTAAAAGATGTCACTCTATGCCCAGTTTCTGCCAGAATACTTGACAATATTCCCAAATCTTTTTTGTCAAATCATAAGTTGCTATCCCAATAGTGGGGATCTTTGGATTTATTCAACACTAAGTTACTATGCTCATTTGTGTCTATATATTGTGTAATTAATCTATTAATATTTCTCCAATTTAGACTGGTTTTTATTTATGTGAAGAATAGTTTATGATTGTGTTCATATAATTCCTGTGCATGTCTTGGCAGGTAGATTCTCAAACATTTGATACTGGTAGAAGATATTTTAAATGTAATTTTTCTTTCTATCTCTTCCTGCTGGATTTTTTGTTAATATATAGAAATATTGATGATTTATATGAGTTTGTTTTATATTCTGCTCCTTTGCTAAAATTGTTTTGACTATTTTTTTTTATTTGACTCTTTAGGCTTCTCTTTAGGGTAAATCATCATATCATCCAAAAATAAGTTTTATTTCCTCATTGCCTAAGCTTATTGTTTCATTTTATTTTTCTTTTGTTATTGTCATAATAGCATTTTAGTACAATACTGAACAATAGTGGTGTTAATGGATATCCTTGCTTTACCCGTGATCTTATTGGAAAGGCTTCTAGTTTTTCCCTATTACAAAGAATGCTTGCTCTTGGATTTAGATAGATATGTTTCTTTGCTGTTGTTGTAAATTGATTTTTTTCACTCTTGTAACTTTTCATGACCCCAGGTTTTTTTTTTTTTTTCGGAGATGCTAGAATGGTTTGTTATTTCCTTCTCTAGCTCATTTTACAGATGAGGAACTGAGGCCAACAGTGTTAAATGACTTGTCCAGAGTCACACAATTATTAAATGTCTGAGGCCAGATTTGAGCTCACAAAGATGAGTCTTTCTGACTCTAGGCCCAGTACTCTATCCATTGCACTACCTAGTTGCCCCAACTACTTATCATTTTAACAATAGTTTCATTTATTCTTGTGCTTTCTAGTGTTTAAGAGAAATGGGTGTTGTATTTTGCCTAAAGCTTTTTCTTTATCTATTGAGATAATCTTATGGTTTTTGTAGTTTTTGTAATTAATCTGGTTAAACATGTTTATTCTTTTCCTAATATTGAATGAGACCTGCATTCTTGGTATAAATATAGACTATTTATAGTATAAGATCTTTGGGATATATTTATAATAGATTGTTATAATTACCTTGCTAGTATTATATTTAAAGTTTTTGCATCAATATTCATTAGGAAAAATGGTCTATGGTTTTCTTTCTGTGTTCTGACTCTTTCTGATTTAGACATCAAGACGATATTTGTGTCATAGAAAGACTTTGGTAGGACTCTTTTTTTCTTAGTTTTTCCAACAATTCATGTAGTATTGGTTAGTTGGCCTTTAAATCTTTGGTAGAATGAACTCATAGTTCTATTTGGTGCTGTCTGGGTCCCCTTTCCACAACCCCAAGAGTTCATTTGTGGATGGTTTAATTTATTTATTGTAAAATAAAGTTATTAAAATATTCTTTGTTGTTCTGTTAACTTGGGCAATTTACATACACACACACACACACACACACATATATATAGTAGATATTTATCCATTTAATTTAGATTGTCACTTTTATTGGCATACAGTTGGGCAAAATACCTTCTAATCACTTCTTTTATTTCATTTTCATTGTTGGTGAATTTAAACTTTTCATTTTTGATACTGTTAATTTGGTTTTATTTTTAATTATTTTTAAAAGCTCATATTTTTATTTCAGTTCAATGGCCTCATTACTTTGTTTTATTAATCTCTCTATTGATTTTCAATAATTATTTTTTAGTGTTTAAGAGTTTTTGATCTCTTATATTTCTATTTTTTATAGTTTCATGCCCAATTTGTGGGTCTGCTCTTTTTCTCTTTTATTGATGTAAGGAAATGGAGATATAAATATTCCTGTAAACACTGTTTTGGCTGCATCCCACAAATTTTGGTATTGTTTTTAAGGAATTGTTTTCTCAAGTATTTTTGTACCTCTTTTATTATGAAGCTGATTCTCTTGCCATAATATTCTTGCATAATTCTCATTTGTTTTCCTAATTTATTCTCAGCCTCTATTTGATCTTTTAATTCTTTTTTATCTCTTTCTTTGGCTGGTGTAGGATCTGTATACTTGTATCTTTTACTTTTTATGCTTGTGTGCAATCTCTATTTTATTTTTAAACTTTGCTTGCAGATGTTTTCTTGTAATTGTCTTCCTATCTATGTCCTTTTTTGGTTTGCTAATTTTCCTGGCCTCTTCTTTTTTAATTTTTTTCTCAATTACATGTAAAAATCATTTTTAGCGTTCATTTTTAAAAATTCTGACTTTCAACTTTTCTTCTTCCCCATTCCTCCTTGAAAAGCCAAGCAATTTGTTATAGATTATAATGTTCAATCATGCAAAACATTTCCATATTATCCATATTAGAAAAAAATAGAATAACAAAAAAAAAACAAAGAATATAAAGTTTTAAAGGTATGCTTTGATCTGCATTCAGATTCCACCAGTTCTTTCTCTGGATGTGGATGGCATTTTCATCATAAGTCTTTTGTAGTTGTCTCAGATCATTGTATTGCTGAAAATAGCTAAGTCTGAATTCACAGGTATTCATCATATAAGATTGCTGTTGCCATATATAATGTCCTCCCAGTTTTGCTCACTTCACTTTGCATCAGTTCATATAAGTCTTCTTATATTTTCCTGAAAGCATCATGCTTGTCATTTCTTATGGCACAATAATATTCCATTACAATCACATACCAAAACTTGCTCAGCAATTCCCCATTGATGGGCATCCCCTCACGCTCCAATTCTTTGTCACCACATGCACAAAAAGCTGCTATAAATATTTTTGTATGTAAAGATCCTTTTCCTTTTTCTTTGTCCTCTTTGGAATACAAACCTAGTAGTGGTATCAATGGGTCAAAGAGAATGCACAATTTTATTGCCTTATGGTAATTGTTCCAAATTGCTCTCCAGAATGGTTGAATCAGTTCACAATTCCACCAACAGTACCAACAGTACATTAGTGTCCAATTTTTTTTTCAAATTGCCCAATTTTTCCCAATTCCCCTCCAGCCTTTATCATTTTTCTTTTCTGTCATGTTAGCCAATCCAATAGGTATGAGGTTGTACCTCAGGGTTGTTTTAATTTATATTTTTCTAAGCAATAGTTATTTGGAACATGTTAATTTGGTTTTCTTCTTTCTTTTTTTTTCAGTCAAATTAACCAATGGTTTGTCTATTTTAATGGATTTTCCATAAAACAGCTTCTAGTTTTCTTTATTAATTCAAGGGTTTTCTTTTAATTTTATTAATCTCTCCTTTGATTTTCAGGATTTCAAATTTGGTGTATAATTGGAGGTTTTTAATTTATTTGTTTCTAGTTTTTTGTGCAACTGAGTTATTGATCTGCTTTTCCTCTATTTTATTGATGTAAGCATTTAATGATATAAATTATTCCCTAAGGACTGCTTTTGGTTGCATCTCATAAATTTTGGTATATTGTCTCATTGATGTCATTCTTTTTAATGAAATTATTGATTGTTTCTATGATTTGTTCTTTGAACCATTCTTTTTTTTTTCTTTTTTCTTTTTGGTGAGGCAATCCAGGTTAAAAGACTTGCACATGGTCACACAGCTTGTAAGGGTTAAGTGTCTGAGGCTGGATTTGAACTCAGGTCCTCCTGACTCCAAGGCCAGAGCTCTACTCACTGTGCAACCTAGCTGCCCAAGAACCATTCATTCTTTAGATTAGATTATTTAATTTCCATTTAATTTTTAATTTATGTTTCCATGGCTTTTTGTTGAGTACAATTTTTATTTCATTATGATCTTTAAAAGATGCATTTAATATATATGCTTTTCTGCATTTGTGAGGTTTTGTGTCCTACTACAAGGTTAATCTTTGTCAAGATGACATGTACAGCTAAAAACAAAAGGCATATTTCACTCTATTTCCATTCAATTTTCTCCTGTAACTCATTTAACTTTTCCTTTAAGAATTTGGATGCTAAACCATTTGGTGCATGTGCGTTTAGTATTGATATTACTTCATGTCTTTGGTACAGATGTTCAGTTCCCTTAACATCTCCAGGCACTGGATGACTTCTCACTGGTGCTGCTACCTATTGCTGCACTGATACTGTGCTACACTCATGACCAGCATCTACTGCAGCATCTGCAGACCTCTCTAAAAGTCTTCCCAAAATTCCGTAGGCTAGCAAACTAAGTCACTATGACTTTTTCTTAGATTTACCAATCAGAATTCAGTTTGGCATGATTTCTAGATTATTATGTAGGACATTGTAAAGGATCTAAGGCAAAATATCTATTTCCCTCTGCCATCTTGATTCAGTCACCACAATACAGTTTAGCTCCTTTGACCTCGAAGTGGTCATATTAACATAATCCTCAGAATCTCTAGAAATTGGTCTATGCATATGATGTCCTTTGTATACTAACGTAAGTTTGAAGAGTCCACAGAATATGAAGATATTGAGTTTTTAATAATCTTGAATTATTTTATAGCTTCTTGAGTTAGAGACAGAAGCAGACATAAATTCCCAAGCTTTATAACTATGGCCTTGCACAAGATGATGCAAAAAAGTAATAATCTATTTCCATAACTAACAGAATGTCAGAGCAGGAAGGGAATTTAGAGAAAACAGTCCAATTTCTTCATTTTACATGTTAGGAAGTTATAGTCCAGATATGTCACATAAATTGCTCAAAGCCCCATAGTATTTAGGTGAAGAAGTAGGGAATGGACCTTAGGTCTCCTGATTTGCAGCACTGAATTCTTTCCCCTACATCATGTGCATCTTCTAGAAACACCACTGGATTTCTGGATTTTTCTAAATTTTCTAGCTCAGTCATCTATCCTTGGAAGTTCCTGTTTTTCTACAAGGATAATAAATCTTGATTTGCAGTTAAACCCTATTGTCTAGTCCCATTGGGACCAATGATATTTGTTTGTGAGACAGCTGGTTAGGATTAGGGGTACAATTTATGTTCATGGAATAGAGTAAAGCTAACTGGCTCAATCAGAGGTCAAACAAATGACCTCAGCCTCATCACCATTTTCCTCCAACTGTTCCACCACCTGAGCTAATCAGTCAAAGACTTCTCTACATGTTCACAGCTTCTTATGTTAGAAAAAAGGTGACCAAAGTATAAGGCTCTCTTACAAATATTTTTCAAAATCATTTGGACAAACACAAAAAGCTATTTGCTCATCAAAATTTGCAATGGTCTTACCCCTATTTGCCGATGTTATGCTGTTTTATTTATCCTCATGTCTTCCTGCTATTCCATGACTCAGTATTCCTTTTATCAGTGAGCTTATTGCTTTCCACCAAATTGTCAGAAATTATTTGGAAACCAAAATTCAGTTTTCGCTATATGAATTATACTTTTGTCTAACTAGCAGTATATATATATATATATATATGTATGTATGTATGTATGTATGTATATATATAATGTACACACACACACATACATGTGAGGAATTAAAAAAATCAAAAAGTTTATTTGTGATTTTGCTTTTATTTTTATTCAGATCACAAAAGAATGATGATGTTATAGGTCATCTCAATAACAAAGAATTGTATACATCAATAAAGGCTGAAAGTATTGTTCTTACCTTAGATTTTGTTAGACTCAGTTACCTTACTTATAAAATGGATATAAGAATGGCACCTACCTCTCAGAGTTCTTTAGAGGTTAAAAAGAGATAACAGATATGAAGCACTTTGCCAACTTTAAAGCCCTATAGAAGTGCTAGTTATAGTGATTATTAGCTACTTTCTGTTCCAGTTATGCCCTTCCACAGTGCCCAAGCTCAAGCAGCAACTATAGTGTCTTTTCCAGCAGGCACTAAATAATTGTGTTTAAGTACTGAATGCATTCAATACTAAAGGACTCATATTGGAAAAATTAAGGAATGATGCTCCAGTCATCATATTTTATTCCATTTAGGAGTATTGATTGCCCACGGGGACTCGAAATAAGTCAAAATCACAAAGCCTTTAGGAGCTAGTTTTGTTGATGCTTTGATGAAAATCAGATGCTAATCCTCCTGTGATAAAAGTCAGTTACACATACATATACACACATGCACATATGCATATACATACACACATACTCTCTGTAGGCATTATCTTCTGATAATGTAGTTCATCTACTTGGATATTTTACCATGCATGTGCTATACATGTCCCATGTAGGGGAGTTGGGAAGTTAGCTAATATTGATAGAATGGCTATGTTGTAGTCTCAATTAATAGGACAAAAGCAACAATCCAAATATATTAGAAATGTCCGTGTACAAAAGAATTACTCTGGAACACAAAGATTCCACTATAAAGAACTTCCTGACTTTCCCTCCAACCTCCCATACCACCTTAAAAGGAAAAAATAATTTTTTTAAAAAAAAAGGAGGAAAAAGGAAGAAATTCGTGATTTGGGTTATATTTTGGTTCTCTTTAACCTTTCTAATGGATCCCCTGATCCTGCATTATTATAAATTAGAGTTATCTGTGAATATAGCCTAACTCCTAATAGACTGTAGCTCCCATGAGAGTAAGGACAAGAGTCTTATCTCAAGTATTTTTGTCTCTTTGAGCACTTAGCAAAATGTTGTAGATGGGAGATACTTAATATATGTTTGCTATTGAACTGAATATAATTTAAGCTAGATCCAAAGCAGCACAGCCCCAAATACCTGCTAATAAATATATAAAGCAGGACTACTTCAGAACACATTAGTATTATATTCCTTAAAACAGAATATTGTTTAGCCAGGTGATGCCAAAATTTCAAAGACCATGAAGAACATGTTTTTGTAACAGACTCAAAAGCCATTTCCAAGGGGACAAAATGACTGAATGACTTAATGACAGCTCAAATAACCACACAAGAATATGGTATTTGTTTATCTCATAATTTCTCCCATCCAATCCTGGATTCAGAAACCAGATAATCTAAGGGATATAATAGTGCTTCACAGAAATATAAAATTGAAGTATTGCAAAAGTAAAGCATTTCCAAAGAATGACTTCAAAAGCTTGAAAGGATCAGAAAAACCATGAAATAAATATATGACTTTGCTGAGTGTTTATCTCCAAGATGCTGACATTCTGTCCAGAAAGCTAACCTTCAGATTTTTGTAGAATCTCACAGAAGACCTCCTTTTGGTCTTCAGACCATTTCTGTTTTCCTTTCAGCTGCCAATAATAGCAGCTAACATGCTATGCATCATCTTAATAAATAGATAAATTGCCCTTTGGAATGATATTTAATGGGCATATTTCAAGATCCATTATGAAATCATTTCAAGTAATTTCAAAACCATAAACACTTCCTCACTTGTAAAATGCTTCAGTACTTAGGCAAAACACACCAAGCATGTTGACGCTCTTATTTCTCCTCCATCCCTGGCTCCAGGAACAATTAAGAAAGATAAGAATTAATAAAATTCAACATGTCTAGGGTGATATTCATCCTCTGGACCAGTTCAGTTTCATTAGATTAGAGGCATCATAATGCAGCAAGCAGAGACCTTAACCCAATAATCTTTAGTTACATCACATTTCACAGTCTTGCTCCAGCTCCTCATGTAACTATCCCATGTGTGATCTTGTTATGTTCTTTATCTAAATATAATATAGAGTTTGTCAATGATATACTGTCAGTCTACTGCTTAAAGAAAATACTTTTTGATTCCTGTGGTATACCATGAATAGGAATATATTCCAGAGTAAAAACCATAGAAAAATTTTTAAATAAAATGCACATGCTTTATGCACACATACCACACAAGGAGGGGAAAGCACCTCATTTAAGGATAACGTGTATATCTCAGTATCTTTACTCTCCAAGAGAGCACTGGAATTTAAATATAAAGATGTTTTCATGGGCCATGCCAACACAAGGTGATATCAGGGAGACCAAGGAGGTCCCTGTACCCCCCCAAAAAACACTCTTAAGGCCCTTAGGATTCTTGGAATTCTACCATCGTGGCATTTAAAATTCAGGCTTTAGAGGTACTATGATGGATGTAAGCAGGCTATAACTCCTTACCAACAATGACTTATATGTATGATATCTATGCAATGATCATTATCAATGATACATAGTCTCAGAAAAAGATATTGGCTGGTTGTAGAGTGAAAATGACATTCATAAAGAGTGCAAAAAAAAAACAAGAGGAAGGCCTCTGCTATAGTGGCAGGGTGGATCCTCTTTTGGATGAAGTATGGGAAAACATGAACAAGAGTATAGTAGAAGAACAAGCAGGGAGAATTTACAATCTGCTTGGGAGAGAGATTTCTTCCAAGAATCTGCCTAGTAACACGGTTCCAAATTTGAGAGGCTATGTGGGATATAGTAGAATAAGCTTTTGTCTTGAAGGTTGGTGAGAACCAGGTTTGACTCTTGCATCTCTTATTTATTGTGAGACCTAGGCCATGTCACTTAAGTTTTCTGAGCCTTAGTTTCTTTTTGTGTAAAATAGATAAATTAATATCCATAGTATATACATCATAGAGTTGTTATGAGTATTGAATAACATAATGCCTTATGAAAAATTCAGATAGTATTAAATACAGACCACCACTTAATATTAGAAGAATGTGAAGTTATAACTCCAATGTTTATAGATAAAAATCTCAGATCCTGCAAAACACAGTCAAATGCAAATACCACAGTAAGGATAACCCAAGAGTATAATGAGTCATTTATGTGAATGAAAAAAACTTTAAAGAGGTTTCAATATATAGTTACAGTAGTGAGAATTAGGGTACTGGGCATTTGGCAGAAGAGAGAAGACACTTTGTAGATAGAAATTAAAGAATGAATTGACTAGAAATTGAAGGGATGGCCATCAATTGGGGAATGGCTGAACAAATGTGGTATATAATTTTGATGGACTATTATTGTGTTGTAAGAAATGATAAGCAGGATGATTTCAGGAAAAACCTTAAAAAACTTACATGAACTGATGCAAAGTGAAGTGATCAGAATCAGGAGAACAATGTACATAGTAATATCTTATGATGATCAACTGTGAATGTCTTAGCTATTCTCAGCAATACAATGACCCAAGACAATCCAGAAAGATTTATGATGAAAAAATGCTATCTCCCTTCAGAGAAATAACTGATAGAGTCTGAATGCAGATTGAAACATATTTATTTTTTACTTTCTTCATTATTCTTGTTTATTATTGGTCTGCTTTGTTTTGCAACATGGCTAATATATAAACATTTTGTATGACTGTATACATATAGTCTATATATAAAATTGATTGTCCACTTAGGGAGAAAGAAGGGGAGAGATAGAATTTAGAGAGCAAAATTTTGAAGAACAAATATTAAAAATTTTTGCTTACATGTAATTGAGGGGAAAAAAGAAAAGAAAAAAAAAGACACATATACACAAAAGAATTAGGTGACTAAAGTCACCAAAGACAAATTTTATAAACTTTACTTTTTTGCCTACAGTTATGGTTTCCTAGTTATGGAAATATTATTGTGAATGAATTTATTTTTTACAGTTCCATCTCCTTTGTGTGAAGACCAAACCTGGACTTCATCATCATCATTACCTCTAATCACCCCACCCCTCAGTTTTTTCCTAGGCTATCATCCCTGGACCAGCAACACTCTCCTCCTTTCCCCATCTTGAACTGTTGGTGAACAAGCTCAACTCTTCACTGTCCTCTTCTCTCTAGTCCCTTGCCCTCTTATCCTTTCACTGATATGCATTGCCAAACCCCAGCCTTGGACTATTCCCACTATCCACAGCCTTCAATCCTACTCATGTACTGCTGAACAAAGATGGAGAAAATAAAAAATCCATGTTGACTCTGTCCACTACAAATTTAGGTTACATAATCTCAACTGGGTATTCACTGTGGAAAGGCACATTATTTATATCTCTTTAATTGATTCACTATCCTACTTACCACAGCAGATTTTCCAAACCTTTCATCTCTCTTTAAACCTTCCATGGCTGCCCTCAGCCTTCCTAGACCTCTCAGCTGAAAACAATGCCTCATATTTTACTATAAAAAAAGAGGCCATTTGCTGAGAGATCCTTCTTCCCCCCTCCTCATATCACATTACGAAGATGGCTTCTGCCACTTTCTCCTCCTCCATCCCTGTTTCACATGAAAATATAGCCCTTTTGCCAAGGCAAATCCTTCTACATGCACAAGTGATTCCACTCCAACCAATATTTTCCAGCATATTTGTCCCTGCTGTAATACCTACTCTCACTTATTGTCAATTTCTCCCTATCTACTACCTGCTTCCTTACTGCTTACAAACACACTTATGTCCCCATTATCTCCGAAAACCCTCAGTTTAATCCATTCATCACAGCTAGCTATCATCCTATGTCTCTTCTCCCCTTTCTGGCTAAATTTGACAAAGCTTTTCCTTCAATGCCTTTCCTTACTTTTCCCTCACTCTTTTCTTTACACTTCAATCTGGCTTCTGACCTCATCATTCCACTGAAACTGCTGTCTCCAAAGTTACCAGTGATCTCTTAATCATCAAATCTAATGGCCTTTCCTCAGTCCTCATCTTTCTTGACCTCTTTGCAGCTTTTCACCCTACTGGCCACCCTCCTTCTTTACTGTTTTCTTCTCTTTAGGTTTCTATGCTAATCTTTTCTGGTTCCCTTCTTATCTATCTGACAGTGTTCTTTGCTGGATTTTCGTTCAGCTCACGTTCGTTAACCCTGGGTGTCCCCCAAGACTCTGTGTTGGATCTGCTCCTCCTTTTTCTATATACAATTTCACTTGGTAATCTCACAGTTCCCCTGGGTTTGACTATCACCTCAATGCAGATGGTTCTCAGGTTTATTTGTCCAGTCCTATGTCTCTGCAGACCTCCAGTTTCACATCTCCAACTGCTTTTTAGACATTTTAAAGTGGATATCTCATTAGATATCTTAAACTCAACAAGTCAAAAACTGAACTCATAATCTTTCCACCCAAACCCTTTCCTCTTATTAACTTCTCTATTACTTGTGGAAGATTCTACCACCCTCCCTAAACCTAGGTGTCATTCTTAATTTCTCACTTTCTCACTCTTTGTCCTGTCTAATCAGTTGCCAAGTCATATTGCTTCTAACTTCAAAACTTCTCTCATAAGGGCCACCTTCTCTCCTCTAATACTTCTACCACCCTGGTGGAGGCCCTCTTCTCTTCATGCCTGGACTATTGAAATAGCCTGTTTGTTAATCTGCCTGCCAAAAGTCTCTCCCCACTCCAGCCCATCTTCCACATAGATATCAACTTAATCTTCTTGAAGTACAGGTTTTCTAATTCAATCAATTCTGGTGCTTTCCTTTTGTATCCAGGATCAAATATAAAATTATCTTCTTGGTTTTTAAAATCTTCTATTACCTCGCGACCTTACACACTCCCTCCCACCTTATACACTCCTTCCCATTTACTTTGCTATACAGTGACAATGATCCCATCTCCCAATGCTAGGCATTTTTATTTGCTGTATCTTCTACCATCCTCCATGCCTGGAACTCTCTCACTCCTCTTCTCTACCTTCTAGTTTATCTAGCTGCCTTCAAATATTAGCTAAAGTCCCACTTTTTGCAAGAAGCCTTTCCACATCCCCCATAATACTAGTACATTCCCCCTGTGGATGAGTTCTAACTTATGCAGTGTATATCTTATTTATGTATGATTGTTGCACATTGTCTCCCCATTAAACTGTGAACTCGTTGAGAACATGTATCTGTATTTTGCATTTTCTTGTATCCTCAGTGCTTAGCATAGTGCCTGGCACGTAGTAGGTATTGAAAAATAATTGTTGACTGACTGATTCTGAGGTAATGTCATCTGATCTCTTCCTTTCTAAGATATAATGATGCAGTTTGTTCTAGGATTTGTTATTTCCTAAAATTTACAGAGGTATGTGATTTGGGCTATAAGCTTTTAGGGCCCCTGACAATGATCTCTACTTAAATTCATTAATATTTCAGTACAATTCAGGTGATAATGCTTTGTGGTATTATTTGTTTGGAATAGATTGGCTGCATAATAAATTCCATAAATTCCTAGCTACCCATTTATCTAAGATAAACTTTTTTTCTCGAGATTTTCTTAAAAGCAGAATGTTATCACTGAAAGAGCATAGATCTATGGAGCAGGATAGCTAGGATTTACTTCTGTTTTCATCTCTAGCTCATTCTAAGAGGTTTGGCTTTTTAAGTAACCATTTTTTTTTTCATCAGATGGAGAAAATAATGACTACCTCCTCCCAGTGGAGATATTGAAGAGATAAGATAAAAATCTCTAACAGATAAGAAGATTTCAGAGAAATGTTACAAACAAAAGAGGTTATCTTTCTACAGTATTATGTTTGTGGTAGGTCCTTAAAAAAGGTTTCACATAAATGTTTGCTAGTTGAATTGAATATAACAGAAAATGGAGGCCTAATGCTCTCTAAAAGGAAATGAGTTCTCTTGACAGTGGAAATTACAGAGATAAAAATGAGGTCCTATTTTTGCAGAATCTCAGAGTTGGAAGGGATCTCAGAAGCCATTTAATTCAACCTAGCCTAATCAAGGTTTCTTTCGCTAATATTGAAGTAAATGGTCATACAATTTTTGTAGGAAGATCTCTAATGAAGGGTACTCAACTGCTTCCTAAGACAGTCTATTTCATCTGGACAAGTTTAATTGGAAAGAAGTATTTGTGATATCCCAGCAAATGATTATCCAGCATTTGTGAGAAGATCTCTAATAAGGTCTTATGGACTGCTTCCTAAGTCATTCTATTTCATTTGGGGATAACTCAAGTTGGAAAGAAGTATTTCTTTTTACTTATTGAGGGAAAATTTGCCTCCTTGTAGTTTCCATTCATTGTTACTAATTCTTTCTCTCTGTGACCAAAAAACAATTATAAGCTCACAGACATGACTCCTTTAAAATTTTTAATTCAATTAAGTCTTCCCATAAAGTCTTCTCTTTTCTTTCTGGCTAAACATCTTCTTTTTAAAAAATTAAATCTTCATGTGCTATGATTTCAAGGCTTCTCAATAGGCTGGTTGTCCTCTGGATTTTTACCAATTCACCAATGTCCTTCCTGCACTGTGTTCCCCAAAATTGAACACCATACTCCAACTGTGGCCTGACCAGGATAGCATACAGCAGGTTCTTATATAAATCATGGTAGGATTTCAAGATCAATACTTTTATGAATGAGGAACTGAGACCCAGAGAATTGGAATAACTTGTTCAAGGCCACGTTGATAGGCAGTAAGTGATAAAGCATGTGTTTGAAATTTCAAGTACCTAGCCAGGGTCCCTGAAGTGGAATTTGGCCATAAGGAGATGACTTTTTCTTTGGCTAAAACAGGTCCTAGGTTCTCTGTCTCCAAAATGAGTGCTTTTGTCCCTATACCATAAAGCCTTCTTAAGGACCATCACCTCCTTTATTCTGAACTCTGTATGTCTCTTAAATTATATTCACTCTTTTGTTGTGGGGTCGCATGGTTGAGACTCTGCATATACTGTATAAAGCGTAAAAAATGAAAGAACATCAAAAAAGCATCTGTATTACAAAAGGGAGATCATACTAAATCTATGCTTATGACTTTTAGATTAAACCTCAATAGCTCAATTTATCTAACCTGAGATCTAGCCACTTTTATCCTGATTCTTTTCTTAATGTACTTCCCACAACTTTAGTGTAAAAGATGAAAGAGATTTCAAAAAGGGGGATCAAAATGTTATTCCATTGAAGTAACTCAGTAGGACTGCTTTTCATACCAAATTTATTTATGGTCAACTTGTCAAATGTTAGTCTTTATCCATCAGGTAAGAGAATGTGGTAATTCTCAATCATTTACTACCAAAATAGATTCTATGTGGTGCTTTTAGTTCACTTGGCCCTGAATACCAGACTGAAGTTTCCAGTTTCTCATGAGTTCAATAAAAACAAAATTTAAACATTTTATGCCCAATGTTTTCCACCTTTAAAAAGAGTTCTGCTGATTTTTTCCAAAAAGAAAAGAAGGGTTCTCTTGCTCTTTATTGTTTGCATACTGATTAGCTTCTTATCATCTAAAACCAATGTGTGAAAAATGAGCATGCAATCTCACTTCAAAAAATATAGCCTCTTAAGCCAGTTTCTTTAAAATTTGGGATAAAGTTTTCCCTTTGTCCTGAGAGAATGTTTCTTAATGTTTTCCCCTTCAAAGGATGGGGCAACTTCTTAACAATAGAAAATCCTGAGCTATAACATATTGTTTGCATCACACCTGCAGAACCCCCAGGCTTTTAGGCTCAAAAATTACTCCAGGACAAAATGACATTGTCAGTCTCTTGATCCAGTCAACCTCTTCACTTGTCCAGTATTTATCTTGCAAAGAGAAAAAAAAAGGAATCTTCTTAGAGAAGGTCTTAGTGCCTTTTTCTTTAAGGTGAAAAGAAAACCTCCTTGAGCTCCCTGCCTGCCTACAGTTCAGGCCTTGATTTGTGAGGCTCAGGTCTTGCACTAAATCAAAGTCGAATGCTTTATACCTGTAAAACTTATTTCCACTTAGTGGGATTATAAAGACCACTGCATTAAGCAAACAAAAACATCAATTTAACATCAAACTAGACAGAACTGTAAATTAAGCATGCCCAAGATATGGAACTCATGGAACACCTATAAATCTAGAAGGAGTAAAATTTCAGTTGAGTTTGAGAGTGGAATTAGAAAGCTTGGGAATTGGGGGTTTAAACTTTCCCAAAACTTTTTTCTCTTTCATTTTCTCCCAAATGTTAGCCTATATTAAAGCAAACAAACAAACAAAAAACAAAACAAAACAAAACCCTTCCTAAATAGAGTCCATGCGGAATGTGTGGTGAAGCTAGCTGAGAAAGGAAGAATTAGAGGACAGTTCCTCTGAGCTTATCCAGATGTCAGGATTTAATGGAAACTTGGAAATCAGAAGCAACGCCTCGACTGCAAAGTTTCTCAGTATGCAGCCTAGGATAAATATGTGCACACCACTTTTCCAGAAGATATAGAAATGACATGTTTTCTGTTTAGAGAAAAAGCCCTCAGAGTTTCTCAACTAATACAACATGGAACATTTCAGGCAATAGAGAAACCTGTTACCAATTATCCCTTTTGACCTACTATATCTTTGTGCTTCAAACAGAATCATTCTATAACCCCTTTTTTAAAACATCCGTTTACATCTTTACTTACAGAGAAAAGAGCTTGATTCTGTCTTCACTTTCTGACCTCAGCTTACATTGACTTCAGGGATTTGTATGTGTAGATCAAGAAAATACTGTGTAATTAAAAATGACTAATCTTGTGGTTTTGTACCTTTTATTCCTTTCTGGTTTTGCCTTTGTTGCCCTCCCGCCCCCATCAATTGATTTTCTCATATCAGGTTAACAGTTTTGAACTGAATTCAAAGGATACATGAATTCATCCATTTAGGGGCTCTTTCCCCACCTATGAAGAGTGTTAAACCATCCATGTCTTAGTAGATGATCTTGGTCGAGCTGTTATGGCCAAATAAAGTATTACTAATGCCTTGTGACCAAACTTCATTGATTGTTAGCTTCTGCAGATTTAGCTAAACTAGTCTTCTGCTGCCCCTGGCCCTGACCCTGAGGCCTTCCCAGGTTGATAGCACCAGCAAGAATTTGTATTTGGCTGGTAGAATTTTAAAGAATTTCTAATCATCTCCACTTCCCAGCAAAGGAAGAGAAGAATGTTAATGGAAGAAACAAACCGCTAAAAAAATGCAGGGCTGGTTCCACACCCTTGTTTCTGTGAGATTAAAGTGAGAAATACAAAAGTTAAAAAGAAAAGGTATGAAAAGAGAAGAGAAAAGAAACAATAGGGAATAAAGCATTAGGAAGAGAGCTACAGAACAAGGGCAGGGGTCCTTAACCTTTTTTTGTGTCATGGGTTCCTTTGTCAGTCTGATGAAGACTACTTACCCCTTCTCAGAATAATGTTTTATATGTATGAGTGTGCACATATATGCATATACGTACATTCTTATGCATATATGTTTATACATACACTATACATAAAATATACAGAGTTACAAAGGAAACCAATTATATTGAAATAAAGATCACTCTATCTACATATCTCCCATCCAAGTTTATAGATCCCATGAAATCCATTTATGGGGCCATTAAGGACTCTTCTACTAGGGACTAGGTGCAGAATGGGAAAGTCTTGGTCAGAGAAGGCAGGATCAAGAGTTTTCTAATAGTTTTCTAATACTCCAATGTGGAAAAATATGTTTTATTTTTTCAAAGATGTGAAGGTGTATGGAATCAATAATTTGAAATATTTTGTTTTAAATTACAAAATGAAATATTTTGTCTTAAATTAAATTTAAGAACCAAGGATGAGAATAAAATTTGTTTTAATTTACAGCTGCCAATGGTGGACTCCACTAATGTCCAATTCTAATGTCTCATCATGGTGTGGATTACCTAGGATTATTGAAGGTTAGACCAACAAAAAGGCCCTACCAAGCTAGCAAGGTGACCCATTCATCTGAGAAACTGACAAAAATATGAGGTTGGGTAGTCCCATTGTTGTTGCATTGTGCTTTGGAAGCTCAAGATCCCTGCTAAATGTGTCAGCATGGTGATCATCTTGAGCAAAATTTGTGTAGTCAGATAGATGGAAATAACCTCCTCTTATATACATATTACATAATTCAGGACAGGAAAACCACACAACATTTTCCCATTATCCAGGGCCTTGCCAGCTCTTTCCCATGCCAATATAATGCTGAAATAGATAAAGAATCTCTCAAGCAAGAACTGTAGGAAAAAAATCTAGCTCTCTGTTTACCTGGGCATCTCTAGCTTTGTCTTTGGGCTTATACTGGAGAGGCTTCATTGGCTGGGAAAGCTTGACGTGAGACTTCAAAACAAACTGAAATCTGTTGCTCACCCCTTCATAGCTGTGCTGACCCTCTTTGGGATGGTGCTTTTTAGGTACTCTCTGGGTCAATTAAAGTATTTGGCATCAACTACCTCACAGCCTAATGCAGAGCAATTGTTCATGGAGCAGAAGGAACATCTTGGCCAAAGCACTGCCAGAAACTTGACATCAAAATCACGGAGGGAAATGATGTTATTTTTTTCCACATGTGGGAATCCAAATGTCTCTACCTGGTCGCATAAAGATGAAAATACTTTAAAGAGGAAAAAAAAGAAGCCAGACCTCCCCCAGAATACCACAGGGGCATTCTTCTACTCAGATATTAATTAACCATGGAAAACCTTGGGTAGCATATAAAGTGCTGTTGTCCTTGTTTTTAACAAAAGTAAGAAACATGTTGAGGGTTATTTTTAATATTTCAACATTTGCTCTTCCCTTGGAATTTGTTTTAGCTTTAGCACCAGACAAACAACAGTTCCCTGCTAGTCCATGTTTGCCTCATGAAAACGGAAATGGGTTCAAAGAAAACCAAACAAGTCAACATCTATTTATACCGCAGGTGCCCAACATAAGGCCACGCCTGGGTCATCAGAAAGGGTGCTGAACTGGCCAGAGAATCTCAGCGTGGAATAGCAGTCCCCAAAATGTATCCAGCTGCTGTTGCCAGTGCCACTGTTGCTGCTGCTACAGGAAATGCCTTCTTCAGAGAGAGAGCTTCCAAGGATAACTCTGAAACATAATTTTGGACAAAATAGGCTTCACTTAGGGTAAATTTAGACTCTACTGTCTTATTAAATTAATAGTGAAGGCTTCTTGTTGTTCAGTTGTTTTCAGTTGTGTCTGACTCTGTGACCCCATTTGAGGTTTTCTTGACAAAGATACTGAAATGGTTTGCCATTTCCTTCTCCTCATTTTTGAAGATGAGGAAACCAAGCCAAACAGGGTTAAGTGACCTGCTCTGAGTAGCACATCTAGGAAGTATCTGAAGCTAGATTTGAACTCAGGAAGATGAGTGTTCCTGACTCCAGGCCCAGCACTCTCTCCACTGCTGCCACAATAAAAGCTGTGTCATTTTTGTCAAGTCACATAAGTTCTCTGAGCCTTGTTTTCCTAAGGACATTGAACTAGAAGTCACTACCAGCTCTAAATCTGTGATCTAACACTTCTATGAGTTTTTGCCTCTTCTAAGCATTAGCAGTTGCCAGAGCAAATCCATGCTTTGATTGTCCAGGACTCTATGAAGGGCCATTATCATTTCTATTCAGTAGTGATTGGAGGGTAAGAACAGAGTTCCAACAGATATAGGTTCCCTTTCTTAGCATTTTCATCATTTGCTTTTCAATATGAATTGTTACCTAGTGTTTAGAATTGTCAAGATTACAGCTCTAGAGACAACCACCACCAACAACACAACAACAACAACAAGTAAGAGAGAGAAAAATAAATCTCAGAAAAATCTATGAAGTTTCTAATGTGATTGATATATCCTGGCCTGTTGTACATTGAAAGGAATAGGAAAGGCAGTCTGGGTATATGCATCATTAGCAGCCTTTACCAAGCTACTGCTCTTTGACCAAAGGTCACTCTCTAGAGGCACATTCAAGCTTATAGTTTCTGTGGGTTACTTTCCCACTTGCTCTTTGTGCTAATGAAGCTCATTTAAGATAAGCCAGAAGCCAACAGCTGTCTATCTCTTTCAGGACACTTGACAAGGGAAATAAACATTTGCCCTTCTTCCCCTCCAAATGTCAGGCCAGGCTCAGCCAGCTATTTGGTTACTGTCCCATAGGGCAGTTTGTCTTTTCCAATGGTAAAAACACATTAATCCATCTGATAAAGGGTAGTTTGAAGAAGGTGAGTTAAGCCTTGGGTTCCTTCCCCTGTCAAGTTCCATTTTCTTTAACCTTTGAAATGTTCCAGGATCCTCCTTCAGACCTGTCAAAGATAATTCTGAAATCCCAGCAGAGAGTTCAGATTAATTAACCTTTAATAATATTATCAGTGGACATTAAGCTGACTTGAAAAGGGGGCCTGCTGTGGTGACTTTGCATGTTTTTTACTATTTAGATTTTTCTGTAGATAGTTTGCCAAAAGGAAGACACATTATTGTTATTCGCATACTATTATGTACAGGTATGTACACAAGTGAAAGAAAATAAAGTGGTAGATGTGGAGCTGATCAATTTTTTTAAATTTCATATGCAATTTATAGCAAATATTTCATCAGGTGGTTGGCTTATTAATAAAGAAGCAAGCAGCATTAAGGGAAAAAAGAAATTGTTCTATTGTTCCTGGAAATAATGATTTTTCCACTTGTGTACAGGTTCCAAATGATATATGACATGCTTAATGGTAATTAAAAGTTTTCTTCTTTGGAGCCTAGTGCTATATACAGACTGAAAATTCATCTGCAACTAATGCAATTTTCTCAGTGAGTTATACAATTTTAAATCTCTTCTAGATAAATTCCCAGTCCCATCAGTTCTGGTAGATTTTCAATCTATATAATTTAACAAATCCCTCTGCAAGACAAGAAAATATAATTTTAAATGGTATCACCTCTATCTTCTGGTAGAGGATATTGACTGATAGTACCAGGAACACATTTCTGGCTATAAGAATTTAACTAGGGTCTATCTACTACCACAATATGGAAAACAGCTAGTTTATGAGCCACAACAATATCCTATCAGTGGATCCTACATGTTCCCTTTATGTTGAAAATTCCTTGGTGGCTGAGGCTATAACTAAAAGTAAAAATATAAACAAAAACAAATACTCTCAAAGCATGAGGGCTCTGCTATCTTTCTGCCTGAAGTTTCATTTCCATCTTCTTTTCAATGGACATTCTTATAAGTTATACAAAACAACGTCAAAGGAAAATGATGTAAACAAATATGTCTGGCTAGTAAATTCTGTTAATGTTGTTTGCCTAATCCCTCTGTGAAACTAGACATAAGTTCTGGATAATATTCTTCTAGGGTTTGTAAATGTCATGTCCATCAGTAATATTAAGAGATAATCTAAAATTTCAGTCAAGGTGATAATATCTTCATCTATGTCCCTTCAGATTTTATTGACTTAATTTTTTTTGGAATGTGAAAACTTTCTCTAAGGGTTACTTTTTGTGTGTGAATATCTAGTGACTTAGGAAACCTTTACCTAAGAAATTGCAGCTACATTTGAAGATACAAATCATCTTTCAAAGATGTCTGCCTTTTGAAATTCATGTGCTTGTGTGAGTAGTGGGGGACCTTATTCTAGAAGGAAAAGTGTCTTCTACTTAAATAAAGGAGATAAAGAGGAGCCATCAAAATTACAAGCATGATCAGCTTTTATCAAGGATAAATCAGATTGGAGTGTTCATTTCAGTAATATTTCTCAGAAAAAGAGATTTTTAGCTAAATGGAATTGTTACAAGTGATAAAAGATGATCTCAAATTTTAATTGTCAAATTATAGATTTGGGGCATATTTCTGCTTGTGTTGAACTGCTAAAACATAGTTCTATACCCATGCTATTCGCAACCTTGCCTGGAGATACATGGAGTTCAGTGCTGGAGCCAGAGACTAGAATTCCATAAGCAAGCAAGGGATTCATGAGATCACTAACATATATATAAACTAGAAAACTCTCATGGGTCACAATTGGACCCATGTGTAAGTCTTTGACATAAAAAGTAAACTATTGTGTAAGAATGTCAACTAGTAAGAGGTGAAAATTAATCCAAGCAGAAGATAACTATCATCCCCCTTTCATATATACTCTCTGTCTCTGTCTCTGTCTTTGTCTCTCTGTCTCTGTCTCTACATACATACATACATATATATATATATGTAGATAGATAGAAAGATAGACAGACAGACAGACAGATAGATAGATAGATAGATAGATAGATAGATAGATAGATAGATAGA
>NW_020954550.1:29424076-29430474 GCF_900497805.2 Vombatus ursinus
AGATAGATAGATAGATAGATAGATAGATAGATAGATAGATAGATAGATAGATAGATTTAAAAGATTTCAAGGGATATGATCACTGTCTTTAAGGATTTGAAGGGCTGTCCTGTAGGAGAGAGATCAGACATCTTCTGCTTGGCCTCAGAAGGGAGAACTAGCAGTAATGACTAGAAGGTGTAGAGAAACAGATTTTAGCTTGATATAAGGAAATACTTCCTAATGACTAGAATATGTTGTCTCAGGAGCAGTGAGTTGCCCATTACTAGAGAATTTCATCATTCATTTTTCTTAAAATTTTGAGTTCCAAATTCTCTCTCTATCTCTAGTCCGTCTCTGGACAATTGAGAAGGAAAGCAATATGGTACCTATCATACACATGGTCATGCAAAACATATTTCTATTTTTAGTGCTTTACTATCTTTAGTTTTTAACATTCTTTTTTTTTTTTTTACATTTCAGTAGAGATTTTTTAAGCAGTAGACAAGAGAGCCTTTGCCAGAGATTTTCTCATGGGGAGTCCTGTTCAAATACAAATTGGACTTGGATGTCCTCTGAGTACTCTTCAAACTCACTGGTTCAATGATCTTGGGAAATCATGATTGTTTCAGGGATGTTTCTTGAAGTAAATTCCTGTTTCCATAGCCTTTTCTTTAAAGAATCATGATTCAAATGCTTAAAGAAAATATCATTACTTCAATACATTTCATTCTGGTGTTCTGTTGACTATAGGCAAATGACTTCATTGAGCTAGTATGTTTTATTTCAGTGTGTGGATATATTTACATACATTACTTGAAACTCACACTGTACAGGCTCCCTTTAAAAAAAAACCATTTATCACTAAACACTGAATCAAAAGAAACACGTGCCTGCAATGAAAAAGGCAGACTTCTTTGACCTTTGACCTTATCAGCAATCAAGGAAAAGACCTGCTGTTATCATTTGACCGGTAGAGAATTCAAAAACTGTCAATGAGAAAATGTGGCAAAAGACTCAGATTTCTGAAGACTGAACTTTGCTTCTCACCTCAGACACTTCTTTGTGGTGTGATTAGGGGCAAATGACTTCACCTCCGAAACTCAATTTCCTCATTTGTAAAATGAGAATAGCAATACTTGTAGTAGCACCATTTGATAGGGTTATTAAAAGGAAAGGACAAGATGAATAGTTCCTTCCATTTGAAATCATATTTGGCCTTAAAAAAGAGATGCCTACCTATCCTCATTCCTTCTATACATGGGACAAGGAGACTCTGGATATGGAATACTGCAGATACTGACAGACTTAGATTAGACGCAGTATGCAGTAAGGGGTTGAGAACTAGAATAATAGGTAGGAAGAGCTAGGTTCCATTCTTACTTCATATCCTTATTAACTGTGACCTTTGTAAGTCATTTAACCTCTCATTAATAAAATGAGGGAATTGGAATAGAATGCAGCTAAATATTGAGCTACAAATTTATGAAATTGTGATGTGATGATCAGTTCTGTTGAACTCTCATTTTCTTATTTTTTTTAAAAATTCTTTATTATGAAAGGTGGCTTTCTGGGTGAAGGAATTAATACATATTAGGAAATGAAGATGATTTAAAAACAAATATATCTATAACAATTAATTTAAGAAGAAAAAACTATCACCAGAAATCAGGAAAAGGAGGTTTATTGGGGAAGGCAAGAGATTTTAAAAAGACAAAGGAAAAAAGATCTTGAACTGAGGTTTTGTTAATGTTCACTCCTTCCTCTAATTACTTTACTTATTTGTATACTTGTTATAGACCTCTAGTAAAATGTAACCCCCTTACAGGTAGGGACCATTTTAAACTTTTTATCTTGGTATCCCTAGTTAAACACAGTGCTATACACAAGGTAGTGTATTAATGAATCCTCACTGAATTGAATCACAAACTTTTAAGCACTATAAAATGTGAGCTATGATGATGATGATGATGCAGAGTTAAGTTCTAAGTTATGAAAATAAACTCCTTTGTGATGAGTAAACTGTGATTGAAAGCATTTAGTCCTAAGAGTCCCCTAATGTTCTCTAAGTAGTGTTAATTGGTTTCTTGGTGAACTGGGGAGGAGATAAATCCTTTTCCATAAGTCTTTAACATCCTCGATGTCCTCACCTTAAAATCTAAAGCATAATCTCTTAACTTCCTCATGATAACCCTATTAGGAGAACCATGTTTATGCAAGGAAACATGGTGAAGGGAAGCTTTAGAGGAGTTGAGAGACCTTTTCATCAGATGACTGCCAATATGGAATTCCATGAGATGGGAACACCCACTGAAAACCAGGGGATTGAAGGATTCAATGATTTACCACGACACAGGCTTCAGCAGAAGAAAATACTTAGGCTAATGAATTGAGATGGCTGCATTACCATGTTATAAATCAGTCAAGAAGTTCACATGACATTATAAACCACAGAAGTATTGCTTTTGTGGTTTACAATAACATCACGAGCCCAAGTTGATTTTCAGGGTAAAAATCGTTCCTAACCATCCAGAGCTATTTATAATATAGAAGGCATGATGCTTTTATTGTTGTTATTATAGTTAAAGTTTTCAGCATTAAGACAATGGTTTCCAAGAGCAGCTTAAGGAAGGGAAAACCTTGTGAATGGGAAGCTTGCATGAGCTCAAGGCCTGTCTGACAGATTCCTGCACTCTTGTTTTTCAAAGTGTCAAGTTAACTTTACTCCAGCTTGATTCAGGGGTTCCGGTCTCCTTTTTTCCCCTGTCTACGTTAGTACTATCCTTTCCATAGAAAATGGTTTGGAACAGGATGCAGGATTTCCATGAACAAAGCAGCATCTCTTTCTCTAAATGAAAGAAAAGAAGACAATTTGGAAAAGGAATATTTTCCTCCAATTATATAGTAGTTTCTGGTTTTTTTTTAAATAAAATAGTTGTTATTTAAGCAACCAATTGTCTTATAATTAAATACTACAAGGATCTGTAATCTTAATCACTGATATAGATTCTAAACCGTGAATGACTTAGGAGAATAAACGCACATAAACACATATACATACATATATACATATGTGTATATATACTCCATTTATCTACAAACACGTGTGTGTGTATATATGTATATATATATATACATACATACATAATTTTAAGGTTCGCAAAGTGTTTCATATACATTATCTCATTTGGTTCTCAAAATACCTCTATGAGGAGGTATTATTAATACCATTTCACTGATGAGAAAGCTCAGGCAGAGAAGTTAAGTAACTTACCTATCATTACCTAGCTATTAAGTATCTGATGTAGGATTCTGCCTGATGCTGAGTTCAGTACTATAGGATATATTAATTCTTTAAAAGGTTTTCCAGAGTTCTTGTACCTGAAAGTTGCATCATTCTTCTTAGGTGATAAGCCTGCCCAACTTCACTTACCAGACTGATGACAGAGATTCAGCCCAATACCAGCTATGTACTTAAAAAAAGTTTCCAATATCCTTGCACTCCATTGGCCTTAGCCTTTAATGGCCCAACACAGTCTCTATGTTTACTTAAATCATTGGAGGAAGAACTATTCAGAATATCAGGGATTTATCCAGCCCTACTTTAAATTTTATATCCCTTATCCAGAAATGATAAGCAACTTTAGGTTATACATTGAGTTTTCCACACAGAGTGAACTTTAACTGGTATCTATATCCACCCTATCCCTGAAAAAGGAAAGAAAAAAATCCATGATTTCATATATTAAAGATTAAGATTCCACACCAAAATTTAATTTATCCATTCAAAGTATCTATTCCTTGAATTTGTCACTGTAAAAGGACTAAGCTATTGCCTACATTGCTTAGTAAATTTTCTGTGAGTAAAATTAGCCTGGAGAAAGCTTGAAAATAAATGAGGTATGAAGTTCCTTAGTGGAAGACATGGATTTGTTTTTTTTTTTATTGTTCCAACAAATTTACTGAGCACATAACATATATAGGTCACCACTAGCTTGTAAGTTCCTTGCAAATAAAGATTACTTTATTCTTTGGACTTGTGTCCCCAGAAACTAGCATAATATCTTGGCCATGACAGGTTTTTTAAAAAATAAATACTTGGTAATTGATTGACACTGAAGAGGAGTTCTTAAGCATTTTTGGCAGTCTGGTAAAGCCTGTGGACTCTTTCTCAGAATAATATTGTTAAATGCCTAAAGTAAAATATATAGTATTATCCCAAAGGAAACCAGTTACATTGAAAATGTATTAGGTGTAAAGTATAAATACACATGCATACATACACGTTATTGTTGGTCCGTCATTTCAGTCTTGTCCAGCTCTTCATGACCCCATTTGGGGTTTTCTTGGCAAAGATATTGGAGTGATTTGCCATTTCCTTCTCCAACTCATTTTTACAGATGAGGAAAATGAGGCAATTAGGATTAAATGACTTGCTCAGGGTCACATAGCAAAGTGTCTGAAACCATATTTGAACTCAGGTCTTCCTGACTCCATTCCTGTTGCTCTATCCACTGCACTACCTGGTTGCCCTACATACATTAAAAAAGTTCACAGATTCTGACAATTAAGCATCATCCCTGCCTCCAAGAATTTTATTGTTTAAATGGGAAGGTAAAATATAGGTAACTATAACAGAAGGGACTTTTTGATAAATCTTAGAGAAGTATGACTATAGGAATTGAGAGGAAAGAGAACTTTTCTAGGTAGAATGATTAAGTAAACAGAAGGTGACTTGAGCTGAGTACTAAAGGATAGGCAAGATTTCAATGACCTCATTATCATTTTTCTTATTGCTTCATATAGGCAGAGTTCAAGAGCATTCTCAAAGAGCTGAGATCATCTGGTAAATGGCCTGAATAATAAATATATCACTTTGCAGTTCACAATCCAAAGGAGCTTGAAATGTCAAATGTCCACAAAAGCTTTGAAAAGTTGCTGAAAGTGCACACCAGTATGACCTAATTCATGAATTTAGTAGCAGATATTTACTGACAGGGAATCTGGAATCTAGAGAAATTGAGGTAACTTATCCAAAGTCACACAGCCTCCTAGGGAGTGAGAAACAGGACTCAGGTATTTAGACCTGCAATAAAATCCGCTAAGTTATAGCTGCCTCCCCAATTTATTCATTACAAAACCTTGAGTATCAGCCCAGGGTTATTCATGTTTTTAAAGTGGATTTTGCAATAAGGAGAGGGAACTTTCTATAGTGCTCCCCTTTGCACATTACATTCAGGCTTCTGCTTTTCTGTTATATGTCTATTGTAGCAAAACAATGTAACTTCTTTCCAAGACTTTTACTGAGTGTTTAGGTTAGACAGGTCACTAAACCAAAACATACCCAACTATATTTGTCTTTGGTTTAACAAGATAAGCATATATCTCCTCATGGCATTTTTAATGATAGATGTCATATCTGAAAACGATCATTTTTCTTTGTGTTAATGACTTTAAGGTTCACATACTAATCCTCCTGTAATTAAATTTCAGAGAAAGGAAGCTGTCACTCCATTTATGTGAGTGTATGTATATATATATATATATATATGTACGTATGTATATATACATATGTACATATATAGGCATGTCATTTATACACATCTAGATAAGTATGTAGAAAGCTATATAATGTAGAAGCAAGGTTTTTATATATATTTATATGTATATACATATATATATATATATACACATATATATGAAACCAAAAGGCCCATATATGTGTACTTAGAGTACATATCCATAGATATGTGCATATATATAATGTATATGTGCATATGTATATATGTAGATATAGATGGGCATATATTATATGTATACTACATGCATGGTAAGTACACATGAACACATTTATCTATACTGTATAGATACATAGGCATGTTTACTTTATGTGTAAATACACATTTATTAGAAGAAAGTTTCATCTTTTAAATACCAATGTTCTACTATGTGGTTATGTGCAGAAAGACAAGGAAAGCAATATTTTCCAAAGAATTAAAAATTAGTATCAAATAGAAGGCAATGAAATGGTGCATGTTTGGATGTGAGCAGGCTACTACAATATATAGCCAATGAGGAGATTTGAAGAAGATTAAAAGATTTCATCAAGTAATTTTATGATAGGAAGAGAAGATGGGCTAGTCATATTGAAAGGGTGAGAGACAGTAGGAGGACAGCCAGAATTTTCCACTGATATAATTGGAATGTCAAAAGAAAACAAGGAAGGCCTCCCACTGATTATGTGAACATTCTGTAGTTAACTTTTGGGAGAATCATACTCCAGATGGACAAGCAAAGATGGATTAATATCCTATATCACTGACTGGGAGCTCCCCAACCTATAATATCATAGATTTATTTAGGGATTTGAGAATAGATAGATAGATAGATAGATAGATAGATAGATAGATAGATAGATA
>NW_020954550.1:29430484-29541440 GCF_900497805.2 Vombatus ursinus
ATAGATAGATAGATAGATAGATAGATAGATAGATAGATAGATAGATAGATAGATCGATAAACAGACTTCCTAGCCACTAATTCCAAATCATGTCACCTCCTCCACATTCTGACCTTCATTGACTCATCTTTCATATCAGAACCTTGGACTCTGTTCCTGGAATTATCCTGGGCTATAATGAGGAAGTTTTTGCATTATCTTCACTGGAACCAGATTTCCATCTCACTTATCCTCAGAATTGAGCTCCAAATTGTGTTGCCTCATTACCCCACCCCCATTTCCAAATTCCGTTTTTCTGTTTTTTTCCCCATTAAAGTACAAGTTCTTTGAGGGCATGTACTCTCTTGCTTGTGTCTCTATCCCTAGTACTTAACACCATTCTGATACATAGTAGGTGATTAATAGATGTTTATTTATGTATCTAGATAGATTTTAGATGTAGGTATTAAGTTGAACTAGAGGGGCTCTTTAGGTCCCTTCAGGCACTAAATATATGATACTAAGCTCTATTGATGTTTAATTTGGTAAGATATACATGTTACCATGTATATAATTGAGTTGTAGGTAGATTACACTTTATTGGCAATGGCTTGAGCAATGATCTATAAGCAGTCAGCCATCAGAAGTTGGGGATTGCCCAAATTTAGCCACCAGATATGTTCAATGGGGAAAAATAACCTTAGCTAAACCCTAGTAAGATGCATTAAGGTCTTCCCAGACACAGCACCTTGCAGACAGGCTCACAAAGTCATACCTATTTCCTTTCCAGTTCTGGGCCGCAATGCTGAAATCTGATGACATTTTCCAGTTTGTGCCTCAAAGAGAATATATCAATTGGATGATGGAATCAGGGGTGGGGTGAGAGAGCTGTCATATATGACATTTGAGAGAAGGGTTTGCGTAGCTCTTAACATATGACTATGAGAAACACCTGCATGCCCCAGCCTCCCTGTCAATAAACGCAGCCAACTGGCAAAGTTTCTTAGTTTAAAGGGGGAAATATATCTGTCAAAGGGCACTTAAGGTAGGTAAATAGCCCCATAGAGAGATAGAAACATCTATAGACAGATCTATCTATGCAATCTATGCAAATCACATGTAAATAAAGCAAAACTAGTGCTTCCTTTCCATTGAATTTCTAGATTCAAAATAAAAACAATAATAATAATCATGTAAAACTTATACGTGATAAAACCAATGGAACTATAGAAAACTTTCAAAGTTGTAACTCCTTAATTATCATTTTGTGTTTTGATGTTTTCTGTGTCTAACTTGGGTGTCACAGAAAATTATTCTTCTTTAATAACCATTAAGAAAAAGATAGCAATGTGATAGTTTAATTTTCTATTATTTAGTTTTAGATCAATTTCTCTATTTTAAAATAATTAACTCTTTTGTGAAGACAAGAAGTTGTATTTAAAATCAATAGCACAAAGTTTATAGCTTGTACTGCCTGTGCATTCCTCACAGTGCCTAGCACAGTGGTGGGCATATAGTAGGTACTTAAAAAAATACTCATTGAATTGGATTAAAATTCATGATTGTCAAGCCCACATTGCATGAATGAATCTCATTTTCTCCTCCTGCACCCATGAGTGCTCACATAGTCACACAATCCCTTTCCCCAAAACTCTGAGTCCACTCAGCCAAAACAGACTCAAGATTCAGTTTTGTTCCTGGAATTTCTGTGTTCTATAAAGAGCAACTCTAGTCTGAGGTTCTGCCATTGCCAGTGGTTGTATGCATGATGATACTCCTGCTTTGAGACTTTGTTAGGCTTAACCTCTATATTAGACTCTATTTATAAAAACCAAAATATTTGCCTACTCATAAAAGCTTCCCATAAATTGTGGTATTATAAGGGGCAGTGTGAAGTACACTTTGGAACTACCCATTTTAGACAGGCAGATGAAAGTCTGGGCGGTATAATTTTAGTGGGTAAGTCCATCTGCCACCAGTCATTTCTGGAAGGAGACGTCTGTTTCTTGTCAGCTAGCAATAGGAAACACAGCAGGATTTAGGAGCTGCTGAAGTACCAAAAGAAAAGGGAACTCCACACACTATTCATGTCAGGTCATTTATGTGATCCAGGCTCTCTTATCCTTTGCATCTGGTAAATAAACACTCTCCATACTGTTTAGCATCAGATAATACCTACCTTGCTAACCCAAGAAAAATGCATATAGTTAACAAGGGAACTCTGCAGCAGCAAGCAACACAATTATAAGAGAAAATATCTTTAAAGACACATTCATTCTTGAGCTACCTCATTTAACTTGCTGAAGCAGTGTCTATGAATTAAGGTAACAGACCAAATCAAACCCCACCCAGTCACTATTCCTTTAATTAGCTGAAGATTTCAATTGAAAGCATTGGGGGGAGGGGTATGAATGATCCAAACAATTGCCTCAGCTTTCTAATTTAGTATGATCCATTTCAGTATTTGATCATTTTGGAAATAAAATCAATTTATACTCTGATATAGGGATGATATTGATGGAAGGGTGGATGGGAAAAGGTAAGGATGGACAGAAATATATTGAAAAATGTGGTTTAGGAGAGAGAAATATGAAAGGCAAAGACATACAGATTTTACAGAAGAAGATACATTTATGCAACTACAAACAGCTGTTTACAGAAATAAAGACAGACCTAAATTATTAGGAAAATTCAATATAATAAAAGTGACAATACTGCATAAATTAATTTACTTGGCTAATGTCATATCAATCAAATGATCAAAGGACTACTTTATAGAACTAAAAATAATAACAAGTTCTATATGGCTGGAAAAGATCAATAATCTCAAGAGAAATAATGATATATAATATATAATATTATACATATATATGTCATGAATGTCATTTAAATGAAGTTAGAAGCTGAACATGACAAGCACCAAATACTATCACAAAGAGTGAAACTGATATATATCAACAAATAAGAAAAGGACTCATTTTTCATAAGAGAATTATCTCAGAGTCAGTTATTTGTGCATAGTCAGACTATCAACTCACCAGAAGCAAGAAAAGAATTTATAATAAAGAGGAAAAAAAATGAAAAATATATGGCATAAATTTCTTTAAAAAAATAGCAGTAAAGAGAACAAAGATGGGGAAAGCAGCCTGATTATAGCAGGTGATTCAAAAGGTGATTCAAAGGGTGATTCAAAAGTCTTAGTGCCACTTTCTATTATTAAAAAATTTTTAAATTGCATTAAGACTTTTGGAATACCCTATATAGAAGAGATCCAAGCTAAAGGTAATATATTTGTGAGAACATGATGAAACAATTTTTAAGGAGGGGAAAATTACAAAGTCATGGGGGGGTGGAATCTAGAATCTTATTAATACCTTGAAAGGATGATTTAGAGAATATCAGTAACTACTGATTTCATATCTATAGAAAATCATTATGAAGTGCATAAATAGAGGGCATAGTCAATGAGGATATTAGTAAGGAATAAGCAGGCCTTCAAAAGAGACAATTAAAATATTTACCATAATGAGATATATAGAAAAGCTAAGATCCCACTGTGATTGTTGCTTTTTGATTATGAGAAAGAAGTTTGGTCTTTCCATCTACACAAAAAAAAGAACAAATAAGTAAAGAATGTCTACTGCCCAGATTTAAATGTGCATCAGAATGATTACTCTTCAGATCTTGTCCAACAGCAGGTAAACTTGGGACAAATAGTACAGAAGGACAAGGACCTGGGCCCAGAGGGTAAAGGAGAAAGTAGACTCCATTGCTTCGCTTCTGGGAAATTGCAGAGCTCAAGTTATCTTGTCAGCCAAGGCCCATCATTTCAAAATAAATATTTTTTTTTCAGTATTTTTATGTGGCAGTGAAATCTGGGACATCATTGCCTCCAAAAAACTAAAGAATATTATCAGAAATAGGACCATTGTGACACATGTATAGTGGCTAGGGGCAGATCGTAACATATAACAAATGAGGATGAATAGAAGTAAAGGATTTCATCAAGGAGTTGTGTGACAGGAAGAGAGATGAGATGGTCATATGAGAAGAACTTTTATGGAGTACTTAGGGTCACTAAAGAGTTTTGCAAGTGACTGTCTGACAGATGGCCAGCCACATTGTTCCTTTGGCACTTTCCTGGTGCCATGTGAAAATAAAGAAAGGCTCCCAGACTTTAGGTGGAGCCAATGAGGGAAACTTTTGGGGGAACATGGACAAGAGTCACGTAGGATGGAAAGAAATGAATGGTTTGTGAGCTACAGTTTTGAAAGGAAATCTGTAATTGCTAAGATAAACAGATACATTAGATGGGAGTACCAGATAATCTTACTTATCTCCTAAGGAACCTGTGTTCAGGCCAAGAGGCAATAGTTAGAACCAAACATGGAACAACTGATTCATTTAAGATTGTAAAAAGGAGTACAACAAGGCTGTATTTTCACCTATTTGTTTAACTTACAACTTACAAGCAGAGTACAGCATGCAAAATGGCAGACTGGATGAATCAAAAACCAGAATTAAGGTTGCCTGGAGGGAGAAATATCAACAATCTCAGATATGCAGAACATACCATTCTGATGGCAGAAAGTGAAGAGGGATTAAGAAACCTCTTGATGAGGGTGAAAAGAGGAGAGTATAAAAAGTGGCTTGAAGCTTAACATAAAAAAAACCACTAATATCTTGGCAATTGATTCCATCACTTCCTGCTAAATAGAGGGAGCAGAAATGGAAGCAGTGTCATACATTCTTGGGTTCAAAAACCACTGAAGATAGTGACTGAAGCCTTGAAATCAAAAGAAACTTGCTCTCTGGAAGGGAAGCTATGGCAAATCTGAACAGCACACTGAAAACAGAGACATCATCTTGCCAGCAAAGGTACATGTAGTCAAAGCTATTTTTTTCCCAGTAGCAAAGTATGGCTGTCAGAGTTGAGGTATAAGGAAAGCTGAGTGCTGCAAAGTTGATGTTTTCAAATTGTGATGCTGGAAAAGACTTTTGAGAGTCTCTTGGCAGCAAGGAGGTCAAATCAATCGATATTTAAATAAATTGATTCAGACTATTCACTGGAAGGTCAGATATTGAAGCTGAAGCCTAAATACTTCAGCCACACAATCAGAAGACAGGACTCACTGGAAAAGATCCTGATGTTGGGAAAGATGTACAGGAAAAAGAAAAGGGAACAGCTGAAGAAGAGATGGATATATAGATAGTTGCATGGAAACAATAAACATGAACTTGGGCAGACTTTGAGAGATAGTAGAGGATAGAAGGGTCTGGCACATTATGGTCCATGGGGTCACAAAGAGTCAGGCACCATTGAATGACTGAACAAAAAGACAACATCTATTAAAATGAAGTTCTGTAGTTTTGATAGATCAATGTTATGTCCAGTTGATTATGGGCAATAGTTTGGCATCTGAAAATGGTTCTATCCCCATAAATTGAAATCAAAAGAAACTTGCTCTCTGCTCTTATCAATTGAGTTCTCCAAAATAATTTGAGGTCTTTATTTTAGAATAACAATTTACCATGATAGTCTGTAAAAGACAGAGAACACCTTACATAGAATTCTAGCTGTGAAGGAAGGCATTTCTTGCCAGGTATTTGGCAGGCGAATAATTATTAGTGATGGTTGCACATTTTTGACCATTTCTTTGCCTAATCTACATTAGTTCAGCCTTCTTTAATTTTTGGTGGAAATGATTGGATCCTGAATTGCCATCATCAATCTATTTCCATAAAAAGTCCACAGGATCTGGCTAATTGCCAAATGCTTCTTTGTTGACATATTGTTGGCTGAGGTCAGGTAGCTGGCACTTATGTAATGACCTTTTGATCCATTTTTGAGTCTTAGCTACTTCATAGGTTCAGTTAGGAAGTAAACCACTTTCTTTGACATTTATTAAATCCAAGTATGTGTACCTGTTATAAAATTTTTACTATTGCATGGCAAAGTAATGTCTGCTTGTTTCAAAATATTTTTGTAGTCTTTTGATCTACTTGTCATGTGTTCTAAAAATATCTATTGATTTTGTTCTTCCTTTTTTGATGAAGAAGTATTAATTTTTCCATAGTCAACTTAGGATGATGATATTGAATGGTAGTAATATTGTGTGGTTTTTTTTGTTAGGGTACTTTTAAAATCTGCTGAGATACATTTTATAATTCTTAAGGAGTACGTTAAGAGTGGTATTGCATTCAAAAAAAGAATGGTATTGTATGTGCTGAGTGCTTTACATGTATTCTTCCCATTCAGTTTTTTAAAAATATATTTTATTTTTAATTTATTGAATACAATAAGCATTTTCATAACAGTATAAGAAAAAAGATGATTGCACATAAAACTGTAAATCTATTATGGACAACTTCCTATGCCTTTTAAATATACAGTAAAGTCATAGCATAATTAATTTTTTTCCTTTTTTTCTTCCCCTTGCCTTAGAGATGGCTATCATTAAACACAAATACATATGTGTATATGTGTGTGTGTGTGTGTGTGTGTGTGTGTATAATCATTCTATATGTATTTCTATTTTTCAGTTTTTCTTCTGGATGCAGATAGCAACATTCTTCATATGCCCTTTGTAGTTAATTTGGGTATTTATAATCCTCAAAACAATTTATTTCCTCAAAGTTGTTCTTAAAATAATATTACTGTTCCTGTATTCAGTGTTCTCTTAGTTCTGCTCATTTCACTCTTTATCATTTTGTGCAAGTCTATCCATGTTTTTCTGTGATGATCATTGAGATCATCATTTATTATAGCAGAGTAGTATTCCATCACAATTATATATTACAATTTGTTCAGCCATTCCTTAACTGATGGGCATCCCTGCAATTTCCAGTTCTTGCCACCACAAAGAGAGTTGCTATAAATATTTTAGAATACATAGGTTCTTTTCCTTTTTCCCTAATCACCTTTGGAAAAAGACCTAGTATCAAACAGTAATATTGCTGGATCAAAGGGCACAGGCAGTTTAATAACTCTTTGGGCATAATTCCATAATCGCTCCCCAAAATGGCAAATGACATTTTAATATCACTAGAGACAGATTCCATGAAATGAAGGGGATATTTGATGTCCTTTTTTTCAGTTCAGTCATATAGGTTTGCATCATCTGTATACATCATGTGATTAATGGATGTTTTGGTTTGACTTAACTAGTGTGGAAGCCATATTTAGTTCCATTTAGGATAAATGATAACAATTAAAGGTTGGGCAGAACCATAATGAACAAATTGTGCTTAATATAAAATGTTATGTTTTGTATCAATTGCTTTTGTTATTATTGTATTAGAAGCATTTTTTAAATAGAGAACTATTTCCATGTAGACATAAAGTACTCCAGTGATATTACCATAATTGGATCTATTTTAAAAATCTGAAGTGCATAAAAAAGCCATGAATGTGAAACTGAGGCAAAGGCTTTATGAAAATCAACCAAGTCATCAAAAATTTCTTAGGACTTTTGGTCTATGTGTTCCATAAAAGTCCAGCAAAACTTAAGAACAGTATTATTAATAGGTGTTACCTTCCTAAATATTTCATTGACTATGAGATGATAAGAATAATATTGAATATGTAATGATCATATATCATAGCATCATAGATTTAGAATTAGAAGGCATTGTAGAAATCATTAAGTGCAATCTTCTAATTTAGGGATGGAAAAACTAAGGTACATAGAGGTTACCCAAGCTCAAAAAGTGACTAAAAATTTTTTGAAGAGGGATTTGAACCCAAATCTTCGAGACTCTAAAGCCAGTATTCTGTCAGTGGAGAGACTACATCCTCCTCTACTTACCCCACTTCCTTTCCTCTGAGTTGCTCTTTATAGCCATGAGAAATTTTGGCACAATCATTCTGCACCTTAGACATCATATTGTTTTCTTGAAAGCATCATTGCTATTTTTAGTGAGGTAAGCTATGATTCTTTCTATAATGCACAAACACTTATAATTGGAAAGGTCATTTGTGTTCCTATCTTTTAGTAAAAAGATAAACGAGTACTTTTGTTAAGAAAAGTGGCATAACTTACAATTGGGAGGAGGTTAGTAAAATTCTTTGCTAGTCATTCATGCTTCTCTGTGAAGAATTTGTAACTACAGTTAAAGATCTGATTTGCCCCCTGCAACTTTTCAGATTTTCATAGAAGCTGGTTTCAGCTACTTCCCTTTTTATAATTTTTCTGGGCATCATTGTAAATATAAGTGCTCGGGTTTTCTGTTTCTCATTTGATCTAACTTATATTTTCATTGTGTTGAATGTATGAGATACAGAAATTTCCCACTTCTCTCTTTTTTAAGGCTTCTCTCAACTCATATTTCTTTACTTCTTAAAGCACTGTAGCAAAACTTTAGATCAATATTCAATTGTTAATTTTGTTCTTTGTGTTGCTTTGACTCCTTGTATTGCAACTTTTTGACTTAACTTTGAGTCTCTGAATAAGGGAATCTAGAATTTCTTACGTGTTTCTATATTTCAGTGTCTTTTCCATGCATATTTGTTGTTTTGTTATTATTGTTATAGTTGTCTTTAACTGAGCAATATGGGATTTAAGTTTTTCAGCTTCATGTATAAGCTAGCTATTCTAGTAACCTTCCAAAGATTGTTTTTCTTCAGATTTTAATAGCTCTTGTCATAATAGTCTTTGACACATGACACTAGAAGTATTCCCTGATACCTTTACTGTTCTTCCTGTAATTCTTATCATGTCATCAACTGCCACTTATACTGATGTGTACCAGTCCTGAAATATTTTTACACTTTTTGGAGGGTAATATTAGAGAATGTTCTCATTCATGATGATTATAGTGGATACGACCTTTTAAAATTGGACAGCTAGCAGTGCAGGTCTGGAGTTCAGAAGATTTATTTTTCTGAGTTCAAATCTGGCTTCAGACACTTAATAGCTGTGTGACCCTGGACAAGTCACTTAACCTTGTTTGCCTCAGTTTCCTCATCTTTAAAAATGAGCTGGAGAAGGAAATGGCAAACCACTCTGGTATTTTTGCAAAGAAAAACCCAAATGGGGTAACAGAGTGGGACATGACTAGAAAATGACTGAAATAATCATAGCCACCCCACCTAGCTAATACGAGACAGCTCTGTGCCCTCAGGATGATTAGGGCTTTTCTTTTTGGGCAGCTAGGTAGGTCAGTGGATAGAGAGCCTGGCCTGGAGTTGGGAATATCTGAATTCAAATTTGGCTTCAGGCACTTAACTGTGTGACCCTGGGCAAGTCACTTAACCCTGTTTGCCTTGGTTCCTCATCTTGTAAAATGAGCTGGAAAAGGGAATGGAAAACCAGTCCAGTATCTCTGCCAAACAAATCCCCTCAAAAAGGAGTCATGCAGAGTCAGACATGACAGAAAACAACAAACAACAACAAAAAGCTCAAGGTCTGCCTCTGACACTTATTAGCTCTGTGACCTTGGTGAGTCACTTAACTTCTCTATGCTCTCTAACAGAAACCCTGGATGCATCTACAAGCTTATACATGTTTTGTGATCTGCAATGTAGAATGGAGACCCTAGTTGATGTCATGCTCCCCAAACTCTCCAGGCACTTTGACCTTACTTACAAGCACATTGACAATCAGTACCAATATAAATCAATCATCAAGTGTTTATTGACTGCCTATTATGAACCAGACATTGAGCTAGATTCTGGGGATGCAGAAACAAATGAACAAACCTAACAGTTGCTGCCCTTAAGGCATATGCATATAAGAGAAGGGTACTATACACAGCTATACAAAATAAATACAAGGTATTTTTTTTGTGGAGGAGGAGATCAGCAGAGGATCAGGAAAGACTTCATATAGATGGTAGTGCTTCAGCAAAGTCTTGAAGGAAACCAGTGGTCCTATGAGGCAGAGGGAAGGGGACCATACATACTGCATATGATATAACTTGAAAGATGACAGAATTTATTATTTAGAGCCTAAATAAGAAGGCATTATGGTCGAGTGAACACTGTACTGAATTTGAAAGTCAGAGAACTGGGGCCTAAATACCAGTTCTGTTAATTACTAAGTGACCTTGGGCAAGTGATTTAACTTCTTCGTGTTTCTTTTTTTCATCTCTAAAATGAAAAAAAAGTTGCTTCCCAACAGTGAGATGATGGACTAAATATACAGAGTGAGACACACATGGTTGATGTGGCCAGTTTGAGAATCTGTTTTGCTTGACCATGCATATTTGTTGCAAGGATTTATTTTTTTTCTTTTTCTGGGTTTCTCTCAAGGAGCAGGAGAGGCATAGGAGGGAGAGAAAATAAATGTTTATTAATTGAAAAAATGTAGTTAAAAGAAAACAAAATTAAGAGATTGGAATAAGTAGCTACCAAAGTCCCTTTTAGTTCCAAATTTATGCTCCTATGTCCAGATCTAATTTAAACCAGTCTTCTGCTTGTATTCTTGATATTGTTTGAACATAAGCAAAACAAAACACTTCCCAAATCTGTCATGACTAAAGTACTGAAAAAGCTACAAAATGTCACCACTTTGATAATTCCACGAAAAGCCACAAATAGCACAAGAGCACATGGACAAGAAAACTCAATTCTCTGAGTTTTTTTTTAACTTTGTGGATATATAATCATAAATGAGTGCCATTAAATCCTTGAAAGTCAAAGAGGAAACAAGTGTATCTCATTGGGATAATACCATTAAAGTTGAGATGAATCTTTTTTATTTGTTTCCTCCACTCTGGCCCTGAGAGAATAATAGATATTGTTACCTCCAGAACAAATTGCCCATACTCTGCTCAATGTCTCCATCCATTTTTTTTAATTTAATGTTTTATTTTTCCCAATTACTCCTAAAAACAACTTTAACATTCTTTTTTCAAATTTTGAGTTTCAAATTATCTCTCTCCTTTACTCCTTCATTGAGAACATAAGCAATTTGACTCAGGTAATACATGTGTAGTCATTCAAAACACATTTCCATGTAAGCCGTGCTGTGAAAGAAAACACAGACAAAAAAAAAAGAAAAATAAAGAAAGTCAATAGTGTCTTTGATCTCCACTCAACCTCTACCAGTTCTTTCTATGGTGATGGACAACACTTTTCATCATAAGTCTTTCAGACTTGTCTTGGATCATTGTGTTGCTGACAATAGTTAAGTTATTTGCATCATACTATCATACAATATTGCTATTACTGTGCACAATGTTCTCCTGGTTCTGCTTATTTCACTTTGTAACAGTTCATGTAAGTCTATACAAGTTTTTCTGAGAGCATCCTGCTCATCATTTTTTATACCATGATAGTATTCCAACACAATCATATACAGCAACTTGTTCAGCCATTTTCCAATTGATAGACATCCCTCAATTTCCAATTCTTTGCCACCACTGAGATGTTATGAATATTTTTGTACATATAGATCCTTTTCCTTTTTTCTACCTCTATCCTTTCTAATGTTATTGTGCCTATGTAGTAATTTAAACCTGATTGTTACACAACACTGAGGACAAAGTTGCTGCTAGTCGCTTTATTTTTTATAGTATTTTATTTTTCTCAATTACATGTCAAGACAATTTTCACATTTATTTTTACAAAATTTTGAGTTCCAAATTTTTCTCCTTCCATGCCTCCTCTCACCCTTCTGAAAATGGTAGGCAGTTTGATATAGGTTATGCATATCTTATCATGTAAAACACATTTGCATACTAGTCAGAATTGTGAAAGAAGAAAAGATCAAAAGGGAAAAAAACACACAAAAAATAAAGTAAGTGAAAAAAGTATGGTTTGATATGCATTCAGAGTCCATCAGTTCTTTATCTGAATGTAGACAGCATTTTCCTTCATGCGTTCTTTGCACTTGTTTTGGATCATTATTGATCTCACAATCGATCAGCACACAATGTTGCTAATACTGTGTACAATGTTATCTTGGTTCTGCTCATTTCACTTTGCATCAGTTCATACAAATCTTTCCAGGTTTTTCTGAAATTTGCCTGTTCATCATTTCTTATTGAACGATAGTATTCCATTACATTCATATATCACAGCTTGTTTAGCCATTCCCTAATTGGTGGGCATCCCCTCTTTCTGATATTTTTGCCACCACAAAAAGGGTTGCTATAAATATTTTTTGCATATGTAGGTCCTTTGCCCCGTTCTATGATCTCTTTGGGATAACAAACCTAGTACTGGTATTGCTGGATCAAGGGGTATGCACAGTTTGGTTGCCCTTTGGGCATAGTTCCAAATTGCTCTCTAGAATGGTTGGATCAGTTCACAACTCCACCAACAGTGCATTAGTATCCCAATTTTCCCACATCCACTCCAACATTTATCATTTTCCCTTTTTGTTATATTAGCCAATCTAATAGGTATGAGGTAGTACTTCAGAGTTGTTTTAATTTGCATTTCTCTAATCAAAAGTGATTTAGAGCACTTCTTCATATGCCTATAGATAGTTTTGATTTCTTCATCTGAAAACTGCCTATTCATATCAATTAAAGAATAGCTTACATTCTTATAAATTTGCTTCAGTTCTATATATATTTGAGAAATGAGGCCTTTATCAGATACATTTGCTGTAAGGATTGTTTCCCTGCTTTCTTTCTAATGTGGTTGCTTTGGTTGCAAAAGCTTTTTTGCTTTAATACAATTAAAATGATTTATTTTACATTTCATAATGCTCTCTATCTCTTATTTGGTCATGAACCTGTAACTCATATAACTTCTTTAAGAATTTGGATGCTATACCACTTGGTGCATATGTTTGGTATTGATATTACTTCACTGTGTACTGGACTTTTAGCCAGCTATAATTTCCTTCCTTATATCTTTTAATTATGTCTATGTTTGCTTTTGCTCTGTCTGAGATTAGTACTTTTTTTTTACTTCAACTGAAGTATAACTCCCTCTTACCTTTACTCTGTGTGTTATTAGAGTGGAGGGAAAGATAAAAGGGTGGATGATGGGTATTGCTTGAACCTTACTTTCATCAGTATTGTCTCAAAGAGGGAATAATACACCCAGTCAGTTGAATATAGAAATCTAGCTTACTGAAGAGGAAAATGAGAGAGGAGGAGATTAAGTTTAAAATGTGTTTCTTATAAACAACATACTGTAGAATTCTGGTTTTTGATCCATTCTACTATCCATTTCCATTTAATGGGAGAGTTCATTCCATTGACAATCACAGTCATGATTACTAACTGTGCATTTCCCTCTATCCTATTCTTCTTCTTGTTTGTCCTCTCTCTCCTTTCACCCTTTTCCTCCTCAACAGTGTTTTGCTTCTATCTGCCACCTCCCCCCAGTCTGCTTTATCTTCTGTCAGTCCCTCTCCTCCCTCCACTTTCTTTACTTAATCTATTCCCCTCCTATTTTCCTCTTCAATAAGACAGACTTCTATATTCAATTGACTGTGTGTGTTATTCCCTCTTTGAGACAATACTGATGAAAGAAAGGTTCAAGCAATACCCATCACCCACCCTCTTATCTTTCCCTCCACTCTAATAAGTTTTTCACATCTCTTCATGTGAAATAATTTACTCCATTCCACAGTTCCCTTTCTTCTATATTCAATGTATTCCTGTTTCTCATCGCTTAATTGTTTTTTGTGTCATTCCCTCAAATTCACCTTATACCCTCTGTATCTCATACACCATACTTTTAGTGGTAACATTTTTAAGAATTACACGTATCATCTTCCCATGTGCTTATGTAAATAATTCAGCTCCATTGAATCTCTTATGTTTTCTTTTCTCTCTCTTTTTTTCTTTTTAAGCTTCTCTTGTGTCTTGATATTGGAAATTAATTTTTTGTTCAATTCTAGTCTTCTCTTTATGAAAGCCTGAAATACTTTTATTTCATTGAATAACCTTTTTTTTCTTTGAAGTATTATGCTTATTTTTGCCAGATAAGTGATTCTTGGTTGTAGTCCTAGCTCCTTTGCTTTCTTGAATATCATGTTCCATGGCCTCCAATCCTTTATGATGTAGCTGCTAAGTCTTGTGTAATCTTGATTGTGGCTCCCTGATATTTGAATTGTTTCCTTCTGGTCACTTGCACTATTTTGTCCTGACCTGATAGTTCTGTCATTTGGCTATAATGTTCTTTGGAGTTTTGATTTTGGGATCTCTTTCTTGAGGTGATTGGTGGATTCTTTCACTGCCTGTTTTACCCTCTGATTCCAGGATATCAGAGCAGTTTTCCTTCATAATTTTTTGAAAGATGCTGTCCAGATCCTCTTTTTGATTATGGATTTCACATAGTCTAATGATTCTGACACTGCCTCTCTTCTTTCCAGGTCATTTGTTTTTCCAATGAGGTGTTTTACATTTTCTTCTATTTTTCCATTCTTTTGAATTTGTTTGATTGATGCTTGATGTCTCATAGAGTCATTAGCTTCCACTTGCCCAGTTCTAACTTTTAAAGAGTTGTTTTCTTCAGTTAACTTTTGTATCTCCTTTTCAATTTGACCATTCTACCTTTTAAGTAGTTGTTTTCTTTTTTCAATCTGTTGAGTCTTTTTTCATAATTTTCTTCCATCACTCTGATTTCTTTTCCCAATTTTTCTTCTACTTCTCATATGATTTTAGACACCTTTTTGAGCTCTTCCATGAGTTATTTTGGGCTTGAGATCACTTCCCAATTTTCTTGAGGGTTTTGCCCAGAGGTGTTTTGACATTGTTGTCCTCTTCCGAGTTTGTGTCTTGATTTTCCTTGCCACCATAATAACTTTCTATGGTCAGATTCTTTTTTATTGTTGTTTGTTGCTCATCTTTTTTAGCCTTTCTAATTTCTGTTAAATTTGAGCTCTGCTCCCAGGGTTGAAGGGGCACTGTCTCAGGCTTCTTGTTCCAGGTGATGCAGGCACTGGTTGTTTACCTGGTACTGCACTAATGTTGCCCTAATGCCCATGGGGAACCTTTATGTCTGGTGCTGTGCTGAGAGGGTATGATGGAATGTGGCTGGCACTGCTGGAGCCCATAGGGGTCTAGAAGCTTACCTGGTGCTAAACCAGAATTATAGCTTTGGTGTCTGACATGTGCTGAGGCCAGGGGGCTTACACTGAAGCACATGGAGTTTTGACTGTTGGAGATTTCCTGTTTGCACAGGGCCACACTGAAGCACATGCAAGTTCTTGGAGCTGGAGTCTACCCATTCCCCTGGCTATGTTGAGGCACATGGGAAATCCTGGTGTTGACACTGGCTTGCTCTGCCATGCTGGGGCCCAAGATCTTCTGCTGGTTTGTTGAGATGAGGTTCACTGCTGGTTTTCTGGGATACTTTGTGTCCCAGACTGTGTTCCCCCCTTATCCTAGTGAGACAGACCTTTCTTGATGATCTTCCAAGTTTCTTGGGCTAAAAGATGGTTTCACCCCCATCTTTTTGCTGGTTCTGCTGTTCCAGGATTTGTTTGGGGTTACTATTTTATGGTTATTTGGAGGTAAATATGGGAGAACTATGCCAATTTACTGCTTACTCTGCCACCTTCCTGTTAGTTGCTTTAAAAGATATTAGCATTTTAATTTTGTGTAAGGTTTTTTCAGCTTATTTTATATGTATAAATCTCCATTAAAATTCTATGCTGGAGCTAACTCTGGGTTCTATACCATGAAATGTAAGTGCTATCAATTTCCACTAAGCTTCAAGGTTTTGAATATAAAGCCAGGTGATGTACCCTTTGACAACAATGACATATCTAACATCCAAGAAATAGCTTAGCTGAATTTGGAGAAGTTCTGCATCTGTCAATCAATTGAGCCACCATTTAGTGCCTATTATGTATCAGGTATTGTATTAAGTGTTGGAGATACAGGTACAGTGAAATAGTCCCTGTCCTCAAGAAGTATATATTATACAATTCTTAAGTAACATGTGCACTTTGACCCTACTATTTCAGAATCAGACCTGCTACATTGTTTCTCAGTAATTTGTGGTACTCATGAAGTTTTAGGGTGTCTTTTTGTTCTCTATCATTGGCTTTAACCCCAAAGAAATTATGGAGGAAATATTTCTCTCATTTTCCGGAGACACAGCAGAAGTGAGAAGTTTCCTCTTCTTACCTCTTTCTTTTCTCCTATCACTCATATGCCTTCTGCCACTATCTTCTCCTTTACACTTGCTTTACATGTTAGCCTTACCAAGGCTAACACTTCTACTTGCTCAAGTGATCTCATTCCATCCCATCTCCTTCAAGAGACTATCCCCTCTGATGTCCCCATAGTATCATTTATTTTTCATCTCACCCTGTCCACTGGTTCATTCCCTACTGCCTACATAAATGCCCATGTCTCTCCAATCCTGAAAAAGCCCCTCATTTGATACTTCCCTCCCCACTATCTTACATCTATTCTGCACTTTGTGGCTAAACCCTTTGAAAAAGCCATCTAAAATAAGTACCTCCATTTTTCTTTTCTCCTCTTACTGTCTTCTTTACCCCTTTATAATCCAGCTTCACACCTTATCATTCCACAAAACCCTCTTTCCAAAGTTAACAATGATCTCTTAGTTGTCAAATCTGATGGCATTTCCTCAATCCTCATTCTTTCAGACTTCTCTATAGCCTTTGACACTATGGGTCACTCTCTTTTCCTTGATTCTTGCTTTTCTCTGTTATTGGGACATTGTTCTATCCTGGTTTTCCTTCTGCTCTTTCTCAGTCTCTTTTTCTGGATCCTCTTCCAAAGTATTTCCTCTAAGCATAGGTGTCCTACAGAGTTCTGTTCTTGGTTTTCCCTTCTTCCTCTATACTACTTCATTTAGTAATCTTGTGAGTTCCCATGGGTTTAATTACTCTCATTATCCTGGCAGTTCTCAGATCTACCTATTCTGCTCCAACATCTCTGTTGACATGTAATCTCAAATCTCCAACTGCCTTTGAAATATCTCAAGCTGGATATCCAGTAGTCATCTTAAACTCAATGTGTCCAAAACTGAACTCATTATCTTTCCTGCTTAATATAAAACCTTCCCCAAACCCAACTCCCTACCTTCCCAACTTACCTATTACCATTGAGAGTAATAACATACACCCAGGCCCTCAGGCTTGCAACCTAGGAGTCATCCTGGATTCTTCACTATACTCATCCTTCATACATTTCCAATCTGTTGCCAAGGTCTGCCAATTTCACCTTTGCATCATTTGTTGAATATGCCTTTTTCTCTTCTCTGACACTGTCACCACCCTCATCATCTGAAACTTGGACTATTTTCATAGACTCCTGGTCAGTTTGCCTTTCAGCCATCAAAGTGATTGTCCTAAAGCACAGGTGGGACCATGTCACACACACACATATTCAAAGGTAAAATTATTGCCACATGAGCCCTTCCACTGTACTCTAAGTTCAATTCCAAAGATCCTTAAGGCAAATCAATGCCTGCAACACCAGGCTAGATTTCAGCTCTCAGATTTCATGACTCAGTCTTCTGGCGTTTGAATCTCTCAGAGTCATTTTCTACTCCCATAGCCTAAAACAGAAAATAATAAACAGAAAAATCCAGGAAGCATCCATTTCTACATATAATCTTAGAGGCGAAGGCCCTGCAATCCTTCTCTTTACAGCGTAGGCTCTAACCAGATATCACACCATCAAAGGATAGCTAGAGACAAAAAAATAAGAAAAGGCACAAAGGAAATTACCAAACTGAAAAAGACTTTTTTTAATGCCTCCTAAGCCAATCAAGCAGTCTCCCCTATATCACATGGGTTCACCATTCAGAATCAGACACAGAATGTCCATGCAAGTTCCATTACCTCCAGAGCATTTCCTTCATACATCATCACATTTCTTCCAGGAGAAACTCACTACCCTTTTCCATGTGTAGAGATGTCTTCCTAAAAAGCCAATGGTGTTTGTACTTTTATGAAGTATCAAGGTTGATCATCAGGTGGTAGATTACTTTGGTCACAGCATGCACTAAAGTGAAGAGGGGTGGGGATTTTCATCACTGGAGGGTAGATCCACGATTTAGAAAATGCAGATTCTTAAAAGGATTAAATTAAAGGATATTTAAGTTTCTCACCCCATTTTTGAACTTTCCTAATCCTTTTCAGTGAACTAAGAAAGTTACATGAGATCTGGGCAAATAACCAGGTCTTACAGCAACCAAGAAGAGATTTGAGGCAAAATTTACCTCTAGAGGCATAAGGAATCTTGAAATTAATTAACATTTTACTATCATTCCTCACGTTGGAACATAGCCCACGGTCCTACTCAGAAAATCTGGACACTTCAATAGCAAGGCAAACTGCTTTAAAAGAATATTTTCCAGCTTCATGAACCAAACTTGTCATATTGTTTGCTGGACTGAGGAAATAATACAACTCACTGACACTGGCATCAGTCCTCAGAAGGAAAGTGGTTATTCTGATTAGTTACATTCATGTGTAGAACAAATTTCATTAACATTCATTGTAACTACTTTTGATCAGCAATCAATGAATGGAAGAGCTGAAGGGAAACTTAAAAATAATCTAATCCAAACCCTGCCTTTTACTGATGAAAAAATTGAGTCCTTAAGATGTTGAATGATAAACTCAAGTTTATACAGCCTAGCTAGTGGTAGTGCAGGAAATAGAAACCACTGGACATTTCTATTACTGATCTTAGCTAGTGTAGGCCTCCTGGATACCCTTAGACATGTTTCTTCACTGTTGTAAGCAAAACACATGAGGTTCCCTGCCTTATCAAAAACCCTACCTTGGGTTTTAGTTCAAGACCTTGGTAAAAACATGTGTGAAACAAAGTACAGGGAACTGAAATCAGTAGCAGTTTGACTGTCAGTGTGATGTGTAAAAGCTCATCAGAACTCTTTTGAAATGTAGACAATGTGGTCACTAAAAAGCAGCTGAACTCAGTGGCAGATGTCTGACACCCCCACAGCTCCTGCTATGGAGGAATACCCTAGATGAACTTTTTTCACTGAATAGGCTAATAATTCAACAAAGCATTAACAAAGAAAAAATTCTATGGATGCCCAAGAACCCACTTGAATATTTTACAACTTTGGAGACTTCCCCAAAGCCCACGGGTCTGGCACATTATGCAAAATTGTACTTTAGTTTGCTTTCCAAGTATTTTCTTTTCTTGACCTACTAGAGGTCATTCCCTCTGGAGCTATCAAGAAGAAGTAAAGAAAAAAAGATGAAAATTTAAAACATACACAGAGAAGCTGAGAGTAGCATGGTGTTTTGTGCAGTTAGAAGTTTTGAGTTAAAGTGGTCAAAAGATATGAACAAAAAGTTATCAAAGAAGTATTACAAATGATTAAGAAATATTTGAAAGAATGTACCAAATTACTTACAATAATAGAAATTGAAATCAAAATAATCCTGAGGTTTCATCTCACACCCAAGAAATTAGCAAAGATGACAAACTACGAAAACAGTCAATGTAGGAGGGGCTGTGGAAAGATAGGCATATTAGCAAATTGCTGATTGAACTATGAATCAGTATAAATTTTAAAAAGCAATTTGTAATTATGCAAATAAAGTGAATAAAATGATCATACCCTTTGATCCAAATGTTCCACTAGTAGGTTTATAGCCCCAAGAAAGTCATTGATAAGGAAAAAAAACCCAAATACACCAAAATATTTATAGCAACACTTTTTGTGGTATCAAAAAATGAGAAACAAAGTAAATGCCCATCAGTTGGGGAATGATTAATTCAAGCATGGTATATGACTGTAATGGTATATTATAAGCTGAAGTGAAAAACAAATATGATGAATACAGAGAGACATGAAAAGATTGACATGATCTGACATGGGGTGAAATAAGCAGAGCCAGGAAAGCAAGATATATAATGACTACAATAATGTAAATGGAAAGAACAACCACAAAACAATTAAAAGTGAATGCTGTGAAATTGCATGGAACAAGCAGGATCTCCCAAAAGTGGGAGGTTCATAGGTGTGATGGATTGTATATATTTTCAGACTTTTTCAGTTGAAAATTTGATTAGTTTTGCTGATATTTTATTTCTTCCTCTTCTCTCTTTTTTTTCTTTAAAATATTATTTGTAATATGGGATAGTTCTCTAGAAAGGAAAAGGGGAGTGGAATTGGGATAAATTCTGGTAACTTAAAAAAGACAACAGATATCAATAAAAGTTTATTTTTAAAAAGACCTAGATTCAGTCTCAGTTCTATCACTTACTACCTGTGAGATCCTGAGCAAGTTATATATTTCTCTAAGCCTTAATTTCTTCAGTTCATAAAATTAAAAAAAAGGTTTACAAGGACAAAGGTGTGCTTGTAAATATTTAAAAACCAGTTTGGTGGGGGAGAGATGTATGCATAATGCACTTTTAAATTTAATCTATACTTTTTTTTTAATAATTTCTCCATTACTTTCTTATGTCTAGACAACCAACAAAATAACAACTCAAGACCTAATTTGTAGTTTTTTTATTATTTTTAAGGAGGAAATGCTTACACTGAAAATTTAACAGTCAACTGAGGAGCTGGTACAAGTTGACTCAAGCACACCTTTGGAAGAAGTGTACTCTAAGGTCCCTTGGAGCTTGAACATCCTATGCATCTATAGACCAGCTTTGAATAGGATGAAAAAAAGGAAGAGATTCTTAAGCAAAGGCTTCAATAAACTTGTGGATAGTACAATGGCCTGCAAACAGCAGCTGGGATGTAAAACCAAAGAATCATTATTTACATGGAAATTAAAATAATGACTAAACATGGATATCAGACTTTTCTTCAAAGACATAGACAGTCAAAAGTTATAAAGCTTTCAACACAGGAAATTTTCAATAAACATTTGTCAAATAGACAAGCAAATGAAGAGTGGATCCCTAAATATCCAATTAAGGGAGGAACAATCAAGCTAACCTTTTGCCAGAAGGAAAAATGAACAATGATTTTTTTTCTCCTGAGTCAATCTTTTTGGAGACCTATGGACAAAGCCACTTGTGTCTATAGAACAGACACAGCTTCAACTTCCAAAACAATATAGAATATAGGACTAGAGTATTTTGCAGCTACTGTTTCCCAGTACAATAGGGAGTGTGGTCATCTCCATTCTCATCTATTGCAATAACCTTCTAAAGCACAGGTCTGACTATGTCAATCATACTCAGTCAATGTCAATGGATCCTTATTATGCCTAGGATAAATATAAATGCTTCTATTTGACAAAGATCCTTTGGCCCCTTCCTATCTTTAACCTTCTTTCACTTTACTTCCACTTCATGTCCTCTGTGAGCCAGACATCCTCACCTATTTATTGACCTTCACAACATGGCAGTCCATCTCCCCACTTATATCTACCCCTGGCAGTTCTCCATCCATGGAATGTGCCTCTCCCCACTGCCTTCTCTTAGAATCCCTGGTTTCCTTCAAGATTAGTATCAGCTTTCACCTTCTGCAGGGCATTCCTGGTTTCTCTAATCACCTGTATCTTCCATTCTATGAATTACTTTATATCTCATTTGCACATATGTTGTATAAAGTTATATGTGAACAAGATCTCCCGTCCCTTAGAAACTAAACTGTTTGAAGGCAAGGATTGTTTCAACTTTGTTTTTGTATTCCCAATGCTAAGCACAGTATCTGGAACATAGCTGGCACTTAATAAGTGTTTGATGATGGACAAATTGATTATTGGAAATAGAGAACTGACCTCCTAGTCAGGACCACCTGGGTTCAAGTCTTGCCTCTATTATATACCTGCTATGTAACCCAAGGGTAAAGCTGTCTCAGTACCTTTGGCTTTAAATGTCACCTCCATGCCCTAAGACTCTAAATAGCAAAGCAGATGTTTATTGGCACTGGTATGGGGAGTTTTCTCACTTAAAAAGTTCCCTCCTATGCCAATGAAATTAGAGGTCTGGTTAAAAAACAAACAAAATAGAATATCCCAGTAGCAAGAGCTACAGGCCCATCAGATTTTTTCCTCTTTTCTCCCCCCATATACTACACACATGCACACACACATATACATAAATATATACATATATTATATATAACACACAAGTACTGAACTATCTGTGTATATAACAATAACTTAGGATGATCTCTTCTTTATTCATATTCTGCATGATTTTTCTTCTTTGTTTCTCTTTCTTCTGCCAATTAGCTTGTGTAGTGTAAACCTGGAATAGTGGATATGATGATGGATTTGACATTAGGAAGACTCGAATGCAAATATTGCCTCTGATACTTTCTAACTGGATGTGTATAAGGAATAACTATGTGAATAAGGAATTTCCCTTGGATTTTATGAATAATAGACTGACTGAATCTGGGCTGTTAGAAGCAGTTCCCTAGCAATTTTTACTTTAATATGAGGGTTAGCTGAGGAAAAGACAGGAACTAAACATGAAATGAGTTTGATTTACTATTTTTCAGCAGCTTTACTAAAAAAGTTAGAGATAAGAAAGAATTGGCACTCTAAGAGAACATGGAGTTTAGAAGTTGTCTGTGGATTTAATTTCCCTCACTCTCTTTCTTGAGAACAAGATGTCAAGATTTGACTACCAGTAGCGAGCTAGATATTTTATTCTACAAAATGAGATACTGCCAAAGAGGCTTATTTTAAGAAATTATGCCCTTCCACAAAATGGATATCTTAGGAATCATGAGGTAGTCAGGTTAAATATTATTTTCCAATGATGATTGTTAAACCCTGATCTGAGTTTTCAAAGTAAAACATAACGATTCAATCCCTACCCTATATATCTTTTAACAGAGGAAAAATTCTCATCTATCTGAGATGGTTTATTTAAGTATAGTTTTCCCTGAAGACATGAAGAGAAATAGATTAAGTTCCCTCCCAAGTTCTCTCTTATGTTTTATAATTCTCTGCTGTGTCCTTTTCCACTGCTTACAAACTTGTTCCAGTCTCCTAAATTCTAACAAACAAAACAAAAGCCACCACTTGAGCTTGTCATTTCTTCAAGCTATTATACTATATCTCTCCTCAAACTGCTCTCTTAAAGGTCAGCAGTGACTTCTTACTTGCGAAATCTGATGACTTTTTCTTTGGCATTATGCTTGACTTTTCTGCAGTATTTGACACTATTGACTGCCCTTCCTTTTGTGGATACTTTCTCTTTCATTGACTTCTGGGACACTGCTCCTTCTTTGTTCTCTCCTGACCCTTTTGAGTGCTCCTTTTTGTACATCTTCATTCATTGCCTCACATTCTTCTTCCTGACCCTTAAAGTGTGAGTGTGCCACAAGGTTCTATCTTTTCTATGCATTATTTTCCTCTGTCTACCCTCTTAGAAACCTTGTCTATTCCCATCATATCAAAGATCACATCTTTGTAAATGCTTTCCAAAACTTGGGAGACGGTGGAGAGAATCCTATATTTGAAATCAGAATCCTTGCATTCAAATCTTTACATTTATAACCAGTATAAAGATGAGCAAATCATTTAACTTTGTTGCATTTCAATTTTGTCTGCAAATGGAGATGGTTTAAAATATAGTAGAGAAATATAAGGTGACAGTTTCAGGGGATAACACAGTTGAGTAAAGGAACATTTGAAGAAAAGGATGAAGATTTGAGAGATATGAGGATGGAAGGGGAAATCTGCTAGAGAAGGCTGGGAGAGGATGAGAGAAAGTACATATGTCAAGAAGCTGGCCTCAGCAAGGACAGTAGCTACCTCATTATCGGACTTGGTGAAGAGAGGGTGGGGTGGGATGACTTCAAGGAGTTTTGAGATGAAGAAGAGGGAGTTCACATCGAACAACTTTAATTTTCTCAGAAAAGTAAGAGGAAATGTTCTTGACTAAGAGAGAGTTTGGGGGAGAAATATAGGAGATTTGAGTAGGGAAGTGAAAGTCTAGAGTAGCTTCTGTGGTGAGTGATTTAAGGAAACAATTAGGGAGGAGCAAAAATTCTGCCTTGCTGTACATTGGATAATATGAATTTGGAATGTACCCAGTGGGCACAGTTATGAGACTTCCTCCAGCAATGGCTCATTAGTAGGCTTGAAGAAGGCAGACAGAGGAAGTAATACAGGGCTAAGGTCTGGCAAGAGAAGAATTGATAATACAAGGGAGTAAAGGATGTAAGAGATGAAGACAGTTTAGATTTGAAATATTTGACAACTGGGTAGATATTGGAGAAGGAAAGGGAAGTCAAAAAAGGAAATATTGAGGGAATCAGATGTCTCACTGAGGATGAAGGGTAAATCTAGGAAGAAGAATGGGGTATAGGCAATGATGGAATAGGTGGAATAGGAATGCTAGAGGGCTACTCAAATAAGAATTATCAGAGATTATCATTAGAGAAATGGAGCAATTGTAAATAATGGTGAGATTTAATGTGTGATTATCACTATGTCTGGCTAAAGTAGAATGCAGGAATAGGTCAATTAAGGAAGCTGAAGGATTGGGATATTGAGAGAACATCTATATTCCCTAGTATAAGAATTGGGGAAGAAAGTAAGATGATGATACAGTGACTGGACTACTGGAGAAAGGAGATAATTCATTATAATATAGGTACCTTAATTTGGATTTGATGGAAATTTTTATCTGAATGGACTTTGATGGAGGAAAGTTTGCTATTACTTAGCTGAATTATCCCACTTTATTTTCATCTCAACAGGCCCCAAAAGACCTAAACAGCTTGGGAAAGTGAGGCTTGCCACAGGCACAGGCTTTCTTTGGAGTAAATTGGAGAAATATCAATTTTACCATGTTTGGAAATGACAGCTGAACACAGCCAGAAAGCTCTTGAGTGCATAACTAAAACACTCAGGTTGGCAGGAAAATTGTTTTCCAAAAGAATAATTATTAGAACAACAAAATCAAGTAAATAAGAAATATAAAAGACATGACAGGTCATCTGATCTCTTGTGCATTTGGGATCACTCCCTTCTGTGGAGATCTCAGTGTTTCATCAGGAGGAGTTTTCAATCCTCAAAGTGATGTAAATTCTATCCTGGCCCTTGGGAGGCTGTTGTGCAAGGAGTCTTTTCTCAAAGTTTTCCCTTATACAAAAAATATATCTGAAAGTTCCCTTTCCTTTCCCTTATGCCAACTCTCCTAAATTTACTTTATTCCCCAAACTGTGCTAACAGTACTTTGACCTTTATTGATTTTGCAGATTTAAAATACTTCCTGACTTGATCTTGATATAGTAATTACTTCTCTGCAAATGTATCTTCTTTGATTCTTCCATAGTTTCCTAAGCCATAAATTTCTCAGTCCTACTACTTCTATTGCTCTGCTTTCCATATGTTGATGTTGCCTAGTACCAAGTTCTCTAAACACAAAAACCAAAGTTCAAGAGAAATGCCAATTCAGGGGAAACGCATAAGAGTCCAATTTTGGGTATAGCAAATTCCAAGGGTCATTTTGAGTTCTTTTAGAGTGTTTGAATTTTGTTGAACCAAATATTGCTTAAAACTTTGGGTGGAGCTTAGCTATCTCTCACTTTATCAGGTATCAAAGAAAGACCTTGGTGAGGCTTTAGCTTTCAATTCCATAGCCATAACTAGCTTCCTTTCTTCTGTCAGATCAAGACAATTTCCATCTCAGGGCGTTGTCAGACTATTCATATTTAACTTTCCCAAATCTTTCCTTTTATAGTGTTCTCATACAATATACTGACAGCAACACTTAAAAATTCATTTGATACTAAGACCAATCTCACTCTGAAATTAGTGTGTCCATTTTGTTCCCAGGATGGTAATTGTTTTGTTTTTCTTAAAAAAAAAACCCTTATTTTATTGATACTTTCTGTTTTTACATTAGATTTATTTCTCCTAATTCTTCATATTTGTTTTTTTTCCTATGGTAGAGTAACATTTCCTGTATATGGTACAGTAATATTTCCTATGGTACAATAATGTTCACATATCATAATGTATTTTACTATTTCCTAGTTATAAAAATCAACCTCATATCCAGTTTTTTGCTGCTGCAAAAAAGAAGTACTGTTACGTATATCCTGGTATATATTGTACATAACTTTGTTTCCATCTCTGACTCTTTTGGAGTTTATGCTAAATGGTGAGATTTCTGGGATATTTTAGTCACTTTTTCTATCATATTTCCACATTGCTTTCCAGAATGTTTGGATCAGTTCACTGCCCTCCCAAAATCTCAGATTAGAACTGTTTGAAGGTTTTCCAGGGAGTGGTTAAAATATACCTATATTAATATATGAGTTACATAATACAGATATTATAGAGTAATGATTATTATAATATGTAAGGTAATGTATAAGCATCTGTTTCCATACAAATAGCAACCAAAAATTCTTCAACAGATCACTCTCTTAGGAGGTAAAAATTCTTCTATAATATCCACAGTGTGAAGTTGCTTAGCATTTGTTGCTTTTTTCTCATTATTATTGATTTTTTTGACAATTATGAAGTAGGCATCATTCTAATCTAGGCTGATTAGAGGCAATGTGCAGTTATGGATACTGTGCTACATTTGATCTCAGGAAGATCTAGGTTCAAATTCCAGATTAGATGTTTATTAGTTGTGTGACTCTGAGGCTCTTAGCCTTGGTTTTCTGATCTGTAAAATCAGGATAATGGTTTCTGACACATTTGCCTCCTAGAGTTGTTACTATATGACATGTGTAAATTATTTCAAGGTATGACTCAAACTGGGCAAGTGATTTGACAACTATAATGAACTATATAAATAGCAGTTACTATTGCTATTTCAAATTAATGTATGAAAATTCATGAAGTTTTAGTGGAGTATTTTTGTAGGTTGATTTATATTCATTTTCTATCCTATTTGGTTTCTGAGCCACTTGCATTTTAGTATTATCAAAAACTCTTTTTTCATAGCCAGAATACCACTAAATAAGATTGGACCAATCCTTAAGCTTTGCGGCTACCTGCTACACGATTTTTCCAAGTAGATTGTTTGCCATCTATTGTTTTTTTGTTTATTCTCTCTCAGCCTGTTCCCAATCCATGTGATTCTGTTTGCATCCAAGACAATTAGAACTAATTTTGCAAGTAAAAGTTCATGACGTACTGTTTCAAATGCTTCACTGGAGTCCAAATAAATGACGTCTGTTATATCCCCTTCATCCACCAATTTTGTAATTCTATAAAAAAAATTGTGATGTTAGTTTGGCCTGATTTGCTCGTTAAGAACCCATGTTGCTTATGGTTCAAGATTCCATTGTCTTCTAAATGTTTGCAGATTGTTTCTCAATATTGGTTCTGTTATGGCATTCTGCATTGATATTTTTGCATGTAAATACATTATTTGTGTGATGTTGTTCATGTTTACTAAACAGGAAAATACTTGAAGTAAACTTGAAGGGAAGTGATTTCCGGAATCACTTTTCTTCCTTTATGAAATATGAGTATTGTGTTTATTTGAATAGTGCTGTTTGGAGGATATTGTATCCCTTTATCAGTTCTCTTAGATTTTTTGTTAAAATAATTGTGACAATTGATAAGCTTGTCAATGAATTTCCCTTGTATATTATGTGTTGATGTTCAATTATAACTAGACTAATTCATAGGCTCCTAGATTTAATTGGAAAAGACCTTAAAAGTCATGTGTGACTAGATCATCAGCAAACATTAAGTTAATTGTTGATACTTCTAATGTCTCTCAATCAATTGTCCCATCTCACTTAAAGTAACTGACATGATTAACAGGATTTCAGACTCTCGTACCTCAAGCAAGTGAGAACACTTTTCCATTGAACCATTCAATTACAGGCTTTAAAGTAAGTGTCAGAAAAAAAATCCCATGATCAATTTAGATATTGGATAAACTATACTATTGTTGCACTGAAAGTATCTTCAGATTGTTTGAGGAAACTAGGTGACTCCTTGGTGGTTGTCTGTAAAATAACAAACCAGTTTGGATCTCAAGAATTCAAGCACCTGCCAGCATTGGGAAGCTTCCAGCCAAACCCCGTGAAAAGAAATCACCTTCCTCTGGGTGCCTTGCATCCTCCATCTTTTGCTGGGCAGTATGTCTTTTGAGGGAAGGCCTCGAGGGTCCTGGCAGGGGATCTTCCATTTGTCCTAGAATGACTTACCCCTGTTCAAGTAGTTTACATTTCTTGCAGTCATCTGATCTTCAGCTTCAGGTAAGAAGAGGTGCAAAACCTTCCTCTGATCAGGTACATTGCACTTTCTCTCTCCTTACAGAAAGCATATTCCCTGAGGGAAGGTGACAAGGAGCCAGGCCAGGCATCTTCCATGTGCTCCAGAGTAAATTCTCCCTGCACCGGGAGTCTATCACATCCTGCTTATGTCTGATCTTCAGCCTCAGAGGAGAAGAGGTGTTACACCTTCCCCTAACCAGGCTCCTTACCTGTTGCATCTCCTTGATGTTCACTGTGTACCCTGAGGGAAGGCCTCCTGAGGGAAAGTAGCATGGGGCCAGACCAGAAGCCTTACATCTGCTGCAAAGCAAAGACTTCCATTTTTGCTAGCAGAAGTGCCTCCTGCTGCCAGCCTGATATCTCAACTGAGATGTGGAAAACCTCTGGTGGAAAGAGGAGCAACTTTCACTTTAACCTCAGGCCAATCTCTTGTGGTTGTTCCTATCCTTTGAGGAAAGAAGAGTAAAGTTGGTAGGAGAATAGGCATTCATTCTCCTGTTGGGAAGTTCAACTTCTATTTCCTGCTTTTCCTTTTTCTGTCTAATCTTTAGCCTTCAAAGGCAAGAGGAGTATTGAAGCAAGACCTCCTATCTGACCATGTGCCTCCCATCTTATCTTGAACTTGCCTTCAGCTCAGTTTCCAATCTTCTTGGGAAGTGGAGGGTCACTTTCCAATCAATGATAAAAATTATCATACCCTTCACAGCCCAGTGATTCTGAATACCTGTATATTGTCATCCAAATCCCATTTCCTTGCCCGTTTACCCAATTTCTTAATTTCATCCCTCTCAATGCTGCTGTACCAAAGCTCCAAACAAATATCACTCACCCCTTCCACTTTGCCTTCTGGGGTGCCTGTTCCATGGGCAATAAACTTCCCTTTTTCCTAAACCTTTTCCTCTCCCACTCCTATCTACTAGCTATTGCTGAAAACTGGCTCCTTTCAATTACACAGCCTCCCTGATCATCCTTTCCAGTATTGGCTGAGTCTTCCCTAATTGCCCTCAGTCACTGGATGAGTCAAGGAGTTCAATTATTCCTTCCTTCCTATTGTGACTTCTAGCTTCTCTCTACCCACATCATTCAGTAACCTCTCTTCATTTGAGAGTTATGCTACTTATATTTACTACCCCATCAAAATCCTAGTAGTTGTTGTCTACAGATCTACAGATCACTTTTCCTCTCCTTTCTAACTCTTGCCTTCATACTAGAGGAATCCAACATACATGCTGACTCTCCCTCACATACCCTAACTACTCAGTTCCTCAATCTACTCATTTCCCATGAGTTATTTCTCTACCTTACCTCAGTCACACACAAAGATGCTTATACTCTTGATCTTAACAACTCCCAGAAATATACCACTTTCATATTCAAGAATTTCAAAATCCCCTTATCTGGCCATAATCTATTGACTCTTCACCTCTTTATCTGCCTAGGTTTACCATACCCTACTCTTCATCTGCACCATGATCTCTAATTCCTTGACTCCTCAATTCTCTCCCAGACCATCTCCCTTGCACTAGGAACTCTGTTCTCTTTTCCCTATCTTGACCTCTTGGTGAACTAATTGAACTCTACACTATCCTCCTCTCTTGAGTCTCTAGTTCCCCTTATCACTTTGCTGATAGTGCCCTGGTAAGCATCAGACTAGGATCACTAAAACCATTTACCATTTTCACTCCTACACACATATTTCTGAATGAAGGTGTAGGAAATCAGGCAACCATTCTGATTGGGTCCACTACAAATTTATGTTATGCAACCTCAACTGAGGTTGTATAGAGTCGAGCAAAAAGTAATCAGTTAAGCCATTCTACTTATCCTATACCTATCCTATCAACTCACTATCCCACTCTCCACAGCGGATCTCTTAAACCTTTTCATCCCTTCTCAACTCTCCTATAGTGCACCTTGTCCCCCAGCTTCTTAGTTGAAAATCTTTCTTCATACTGTACAGAAAAAAAATTGAATCCTTTTTCTTTGAGCTCCTTCTCCCTTCTTCCTCATCTTATATCATTCATATGCTTTCTGTCATTATCTCCTCCTTCACCCCTGTCTCACCTGATGAGGTGGCTTTATACCTCCTGAGTCAAATAGAAAATGTTCTGTTTGCCATTCAAAATTGTTCGTAGCATACTCCCATCTGCCACACATACACACACACATACACATTTCCAGTATTGCTACACTTTACTCCCTGCCAGCCTCCTGGCCGTTTCTGAAACAAGACCTTCCATCTCTCAGCTTTGGGCATTTTCTCTGGCTAGCTCCATGCCTGGAATGTTCTTCCCCTATCTCCATCTACTGACTTTCCTTAGTAGTTAACTCTAGTTAAGTACTCTAGTTCCTTGTCTTTCTTATTTCATATTTATCTTTTACACAGTTTGTTTTTACATATCCCTTTGCATATTGTTTCCCCCATTAACTTGTGAGCTCCTTGAGGGTAAGGACCATTTTTGCTTCTTTTTTTTTAATCCTAAATACTCAGCACAGTGCACAGTACATAGTACACACTTAGTGAATATTTCTTGATTGACCAACTTCATGAATCAGGAGGAAGAAGCATTCTAGACTCAGCCTCAGCTTTAGTCTCTTCCACCTCCTCTTTTGACCTGAAGAGAATATCACAAACTTCAAACAAACTTTTCCTTTGAATCCTAGAAATGTCTATGGGATAGCAATGGTTGCTATTGGCAACTGCATTTGGAGCCAAGGATAGATTGGGCAGCTAGGTAGTGCAGTGGATAGAGCACTGGGCCTGGGGTCAGGAAGACCTGAGTTCAAATCCAGTCTCATACATGTACTAGCTCTGTGATCCTGGGCAATCCACTTAACCCTATTTGTCTCAGTTTCCTCATCTGTAAAATGATCTGGAGAAGGAAATGGCAAATCACTCCAGTGTATTTGCCAAGAAAACCCCAAATGGGGTCATAAAGAGTAGGACATGACTGAAACAACTAAAGAATAGCAACAAAACAGATTGTACACAATAGGAAAAGTCAAATTTAAGGCTCTAAAAAGATCACCAGAAAAGCTACACTATGTTCAAGGAGAACATCTTGAAAATTTCAGCAAAAGAGACTTTCAGGCACTGTGTTACCTCTTTGTCACATGTGACTTCTAACCTTGAGATTACTTTTTGCTCGACTCTATGTACTGTTGTTTCTTCATGTACATTTTGTATCAGTTATGTCACCTTAGAAAATACTTTTTTTTCAAAGTTAAACTATAGTAAAAGGACCAAATTTGGCCAACCACCTTTTTTTATATAGCTTGAAAGTTAAGAATGTTTTTTTTTACATTTTTAGATATAATAAAAATATTTCTAATGTTTTTAAAAATATTCTTAGCTTATGTGTCATACAAAAGCAAGTGGCAGGCTGAGTTTGTCCTCTAGTTTGTTGTCTCCTGTCCTGAAAGCTTAATCTGCCAAAGCAATTGATATTAATTGATAATTGTCAGGGGAAACACATTGATGGGGTGTCATGAGCTACTTTCCCTAAGAAAGTACTAGAAAGATGTTCCTAAATCACTCTGGATTACCTCACAGAACCACAAACAGAAGATGTAGTAGCTACCTTCTGGAGACTTGATCTGTGAGGCATGGGTTGGAAGAGTAGCTCCAGAGCATTAGTTATATTTGTACAATGACCAGCAAGTTAATGCACTCTTCAAATACCTGAATGCCACCCATATTGACATTTTTGTGCATTTTCACTTTGTTAAATTCTTATTCATGTTGTCCCATAAATCCTCCATAAAGGATACATTAAACATGCCAAAAGTTTTCTTCTAGGTCTTTCACATTCTTTGGGTACCAGGTCAGCAGACTGTGCCTCTACTATTCTGCATAAAATGTTACAGATGAGTTAATATCCCAACTCAATGTTGAGCTTGCCAACCATCTCTTTATGTTTGGCAAATTAGTCAAAGGCTGAAAACTAAGGGACTTCATAAATTCTTTGGATCTCCTTGTAACAATTAATTTATATTGATTTAACTTCAAGATAAAATAATTACAGTTCAATGTAAATTTCTGGTGTTGATTTCCCATTATTTGAAATTCTCATTAACCTATTTAATTCTGGGTTTTTTTTTTATTTTGAACTCAACAGGTATAACAAATAAAATGGAAATGTGCATATACATAGTATAACCGTAGAGCACTGTACATGAAATTGTGGATCTCTATTATGTATGGCTTGCTTTTCCTTTAAATATACAATAGATTTAACATGTAACTTTCAAAGCTATCCTACTTGTCTGAAATTCTGTCATTTGTACATAAAAATATATTTTAATAACTTACTTTTTATTTTTGGGGGTTAAATCTTCTTAATTGTGTGCCATATTATCACATACATAGACAGGAGATCCATGCTGGAGGGGATACAAATATAAGAGCTTTAAAGGACTGATTTACAAGGTATCTAAAGAAGAGGAAGATATGTATGATATGGATTACAAGCAAGAATGTAATTCAATAAAACAAGCTCTTTCACAGCAAAGTGTCTTCCATTCATACATCAAGATTATTCAGGCTTCCATAAAAAACTGTAACAACAGAAGTAACCCTGTTCGATAATCACCTGATTATAAGCAGGAAACCATATGCTCCCCCAAAATATTTACCACTGTGATGGAGACCAGTATAAATCCCAAGTAAACAAAAGATTCCCTGAAGATGGTGAGGTCCTCCAAATGCTTCCATTTGGAGGTGACATTGATTGCACTGAGCCTCAAGACTTTGCAGCATCTCCTGGAAGGGAGATGTAATCACTCAAAATAATTTGGCCTGTCGATTTACACAGGAAACTCAATGATGAATGCCATTGCTAAACTTTCTTTATACATCTGAATGTATAAAGAATTTTATAGAGCTTATCCAAAAGTGTGACAGACAACAGAAATGGGCACTGAGTTGAGACCAAATATGGAAAGAAGAGTAGGAAGAGTTGATTTGGAGAAAGTACAAAACATTTTTGCTGAGTCCAAGCAAAGGCCTTTCTTTCAAGCTTTTTACCAGTGTTGCTAGTGTTACCAGTGTTTCAAGCTTTACCAGTGTAACTACAAGGTCTGAAACATCAAGATTGACTAAGAAATGAAGATAAGCATCTCATAAAGGTCAATGGAAAAATGCATGTGGCTGTGATGCTGCTGTAATGTATAATCAATAAAGAACTCCAAAGGAGCATAGGAATGAATGATGCCAGCAAAAAATGAAGAGAAGGTGGGCTGGTAATGGCACAAGAGCAAGGGATGACTGGAGGTAGCCTCATGATGTAGGAAGAAAGTGAGAAAGATCTCCAATATGGTGAGTGCACTTGCATGTGGTAATATTTTGGGATGGCATGTATAGAGTCACACAAGACGGATAGGCATGGATTGAGATCACCATCATTGAAAAGTACTCCCAAGTCAATGAGATCATGGATACATTGGGTTATTGAGTATAGAAATGGCTATTTACAAGTTTAATTTTTGTTTTGTTTGTATTTTCAAAATCTACATGTGACACATACATTTGAACATCTCTGATCTTTTAAATCACCAAATAATAATTAACTCATATTCTATCCTTCACCATTTTTACAAGGAAAGTTCATTTAAGCACTTCTTGATCTATAGGATTCATTCTGTAAGCATTATACATTTCTGATTTGTGATGCTTTACTTTTGAACCTTCCAGTTCTTTACCATATTTTAAATTCCATGCTAGGGTTCAATTGTGAGGGGAATAGTCACTTTAAATTGCAAAGAAACTCATATGTAATTTCCCTACCTTTATGGGGGTAGGAGGAAGCACTTCAAGAAAGAGGGAACAAGTTACTTGATTTTTTTTTTCAATCAAATAACTAATTTCTGGAAAATTCTGTGAAATTTTAAATGAGAAACTCTAGTGAACTTGCATACTTCTGCTGATGGCCAGATATGATATAATAGTGAAACTACAGAGATAAAAATGAAAATGACATTTTAAATGAAAAAAATTCTAACACTTTATAACTGAAAAGATTGTGATTCCTGTAGGATTTTGCTTAATGACAGTGTGTTTATTTCTTTATTTTTGGGTTTTAATTAAAACACATATACAAAAACAAATGTCCCAAATCTTAACCAGTCTTTACCATGTACATTCTTTAGCTTTTAATGATTAAAACTTCCGTCATGAGCATGATTATTTTCTGGCATCTTTTATCTTTCTGTTTCTCTAAAGTCTCTTTTTTTTGCTTCCATAAGCACATTAGGGGGTCTTATATAGCCCAGTGAAAATTGAAATATCAGTCTTGGTGGTGGATGGATTAAGATTACATGTTCAGTTTATGCCAAATACATTTTTAATTAAAAAATTATGTATAATTTTCTAAGAAAAATGGGAGAATGTGAACCATAAGAATATTTAAGGGTAGATCAGTGATATTAGATGGATCAAATATCCAGAGTATGAGAAGGCCCACTTAATGTCTCAAATCATTATGCTTAAGCATACTCCCCAACATACATTTTCTTCTGATTATTTTTGTAAATAACATAGAACAAATCAGATCTATAACTTGTCATCTTCATGAAGCTATCCCCATTCCTTCCCAATGAAGGTGATCTCTCCATCCTGAAATTTCTTTTAGTCTGTTGCCTAGGCCATTCTTTTACCTCACATTTTCTCCTTACATAAAACCTATTTGTACACATGACTTAACATGCCTATAAGACGGGAAACTCCTTGAGGACAAAGACTACCCATTTTTATCTTTGCATCACTAGAACTTGGCACAGTGCCTTGCTCTTGATGAATGTTTATTGAATTGAATTCAGTCCTTAGAAAATACTTTGCTATTGAAATAATGCTACCTGATATCAAAGCATTAGAAAAAGGAAGGAATGATAGTGTGGTATAATGGCAAGAGTCAGAAGATTCAGATTCAGAAGACCTGACTTTGAATTCTGGCTTTTCCTTAATTTTGTGACCATTAGGTCACAGAGACAGTATTTACCTGAATTGGGCAAATGAAATACCTTTTATGGAAATTCCCAAATCAATAAAATCACAAGTCCAGTCCCTATACCTAAAATGGGAGTCATAGAATCCTGGACCTGGGGCCAAATCTTAGCTTAAAGCTCAAATACTCTTATCTTCTTCTTCTAGTCTTGAATCAGCTTGTATTTATTACCTATCCCAATGTGTGGTTGCAAGGAAGCTGCTCTATAAACTCTAAATCATTATATGAATTTGTTATTTCTATCATTCCCCTAAAGTTTTGTTCTGGGATCTCATTTTGCTGGAATGATGACCCTGAGTTTATGAAATCTTTGCCAATGCAATACCAAAGTCTGACAGATTCCACTTAGGGGAAACATATAGGTGAAGTGATAAGTTATATGTTTGTTGTATGACACTCAATCTAAGTCCTGATAAGTTCATCACCAAGTTGACCACAGTTTCCTTCCATAATATAAGATATTTGTATGACCACAAGCAAACTACATTTTTATGAGTCTACTCAAGTTGTTCAGCTGCTGTTTTTTGTGTAGATGAAAAGAGAGCCCACAAAACCTCAACTCCTTAAAAAACCTTAAGCCTTATTATTTTCCTTCATCAAAATCCTACTATAGTGCCCCACTGTGGCATGAGGATACCCCTAGCTTCTTGAAGATCAACAGAGCACCATATCTAGAAAGTCCTACCGAGCTGAAAATACCTGAAGATAGGTCAAGTAAGTGTTGAGTCTTGAGCCTGAAAAACAAATCTAAGTCTGAGTGGGCTTATCACCAAAACTTGAAACACTTTGAGTTGAAGCTTATAGTCTCAAGAAGACCCATGAAGAGTCATAGAGTTAAGGGCTGTGGTCTGCATTAAAGAGGAAAGAACCTACACTAATGAAATTACAGATTCTTAAAGTTTTATTATTATTATAAATGCAGAGATTCTTTTTCCAGAATTTATATGTAATTAAACTATCTAGTCACATTGTTGAGATACAAACAAATATGTGTTCATATTTGTCTATGTGCTCCCTCAAATCTCATTATTAACTTCCCTAATTACATTACTTTGACCATAAGAAAAACAAAATACTAAGTTCTGGTTAGGAAAACCATTGAACAATCCCATAATGACATGGTATTCTCAAGGGAAAAATATGCCACCATTAGGGTACACCTAAGGAAGTGTGACATTGAAAGAAGACTAGTGGGAAATTTGCTGTTTTCTACCTTTTTTATCTAAGAGTTCTAGGGAAAAAAGTATTGTGAAAATGAAAATGTATACTTTTAAAAGATGACTTCTAATTTTGAGCAAACAGCAGTTATGTGGAATGAAACAATCATATAAAGAAATAATTGAGGGAGAAACTTCTGTTTTAAAGTTGCAGACCATATTTCTCTCAATTACAGATAATCTCTCTCTTGCTTGATACTATACTCTCTTGAGTCTTGGGCTGAGGTGCTATATTCTACAGGGATACAATGAAATTTCCTTTTATATGTAGTTGTCTTGGCCATTCTGCAGATCTTTTTGAACCGTTATCAATGGTATGAGAAAAATGAGCAACTAAAAAAGACTTTCTCTGTAACGGAATTGTGGCAGAAAAAATGGACTATTTAGTCAATATAATCCAAGGTTGTTTTCAATTGATATTTGATAAAATATTTAAAGACAGATAAACTTCATTAGTTGAGCACTTTTGCAAAATTTATTCACAGATTTACTTGAGTCATCATGTTGCCTCTGAATATGCCTTGATTCTATAGCCCAGATCTGAGGAGAAAGAAAAAAAAAACATGGAATTTGGTGATGACATGGTGGTTTCGTGGTGATAACAAGATCATAGAATCACAGATCATTCCATTTTTTCCATTTATATGTGAATCATTATCTTCCCTTGATGTATCTAGAAAAATGTCTAAAAAGGATTTCAGATCAATTTTGAGGAAACAGTTAATAAAGATGTTTATTATCATTTGTATCTTGTTGCAACAAGATATTCTTCAGACCATTAAGATGCTACTTTAAGCCAACAACAGTAGGAAAAACAAAATTTTCTCATGGTGTATAACTGCCAAAGTTTATGCTTAAATTACTATTGATTGTTATTTCTCTTTGGTTTCTTTTCTGGCTTTCTAGAAAATTCTATAATTGACAAGTAAGATGAAAATTTCAACTATTTTACCCAAGATAAACAATTTCACTATCAGTTTCTTTTGCTGGTCTTCTGTATGCACTCCATGTCTTAACACATCTCTGTGTTCTAGTTTGTGCAACAATAATCCTAATTACTATATGCCTATACATAAAGACCAAATCTCAGGATTCCAAATGTGGTTTAGTATATAGAACCAGAAAGAAGTAGAATGAGAAATATTTCAAAGTTTGACTGTCCTATATGTAAGCTAACAAAAGACTATTCTCCATGAGTATTCTTAAGCACTTGATCAAATGTTTTGTTTTTTCTTGTTTTGTTTTGTTTTCTCTTTCTTCAAAAGTATGTACTACTTTGCCTGGTACATAGAAAGCACTTACTAAATGCTTGTTGACTGATTAGTTGATTGTCTACCCAATATACCAGGATGATGCAAAAAAATCCCAAAAAACAAAACCCAATTATATCTTAGACTGAAGTCTTAAACCATTGAGATGAGGCATAATAAGAATAAGTGATATCACTCTATCTTTTCCATTCTGAAAATTTGTCTTATAGGGTTAAGATAATAGTTTCACATTTTTTTTTTACTTAATTCAACTACCTTATTTTAAGTCCTATAGCTTCCCAAAATAGGGAGAGGGAAAGTGGGAGAGAGGGAAGGAAAGAAAAAAGGAAGGAGTAAGGAAGGAGAGAGACAGACAGACAGACAGAGAGAGAAAGAGAGAGAGAAGGGATTGTAAGCATAAAAAAGACCAAATGGAGTCCAAAAAGAAGAAAGTTCTCCCAGAAGAAAGAAAAATGAAAACAGATGCAGTGTCATCCTCCATTATGTTAGCTCGTGCATGGTTCTTGCTAAAGAACAGACATTCAATCTGCTTTGAATTATTTGTCACTTGGCTTCTTTATATTTCCATGCCTTATTTTGCATTATGCTCACTACTCATTGTGTTACACAATCTACATTCTGTAAAAAATAGTGTTAATATATACTCTTACTGGGGATGGAAGAACATATGGAGCCAAGTTTAGAACCCTCTCAAACCTTGATGTTTCAAACTTTGGAACCAAATTTGAACATTTTAGGGTTCGAGTTCATTTGCTTTTGGCCCAGCTAAATGTAAAACTCCAAAGAACAGGAATTTAAAGGCTTATAAAAAAGATTCAAAGAGCTTCTTGCACATCAAATAGCACTTAAGACAGAACATTTTGATGAGTTTAGTGTAAATGAATCAGAAGCATATGGATTAAATTTACCTTAAAATACTCCTGGGTTTAAGAATTAAGAGAAAATGTGCTTGGCTAAACACATTTGGGGTTTTGCCTAACCCAGAACATTGGAAAAGTAGTTCAAGATGTTTGATGAACCCAAAACATGGCTGGGTTCACCCATCCCTAATACTTTGCTGTAATAGCAATGGACAGGCAGAGACATATTGCATTTGAGGTGCATAACTCAACTTCAGGTTTTTATCATTTTAATCCTAAGGGAATAGATTATTGAGAGTTCCTGACTTTAATCCTTTGAGGACCCATGATTTCATCATTGTTGGTACTCCTTCTGCAGATACAGATTCTGATCCTATCTCAGTAGAGATCTTCATGAGTTACTATGGCTGAAAAAAATATCAACACCTAATAGTGAACTCTCTGGTGATGAGCTATACTGAATTTCTCTAACCTGGTACTCAAAAGATGTATAAGCAATCTGTTACTTCTCCAGCTTGTGGTGACCTGCCAGAGTTTATATTTCCCTGAAACAACCTTGAGGAACCTAAGGCCCCCCTCCTATACTCTACTGGGATATGAGAGTGGTTTTTTAGTGAAGGTGATAGTTCCTTCCATAACACTTAGGCTTTAGGCTTTTATTCCATTCCTCTACTACCCAGAAGGTGAATTCTATGATTTTTTTATAAAGTCTGTGGTGCTATTACCAGGGTTGAATCCATATAATCACAAAGAGAAATCTCTTGCCTACCAGAATATTTCAAAAGATTAATAATAGTAATAACAATAACAACTAATAAAAAAAAAAACTTGAGTCTATGAAGCACTCTTCAAACACTGTTTCACTTGATCACCACAACAACCCTGAAGGTATGAATTTTATTATTCCCATTTTTTTTTCCTGAGGAGGAACCTAAGACTCAGACAAGTTCAGTGATTCGATCATGACCAAATAGCTATTGAAAATCTAGAAAGGATTTTAACACAGGAATTTCTGACTCCAAGTTCAGTGTTTTATATACCACTTCATTCTCATATATTTTATTCATTTTAATAAAGAAGTTAGGCATTTCCCCCCCTAGTAATTTCTTTCCCCACAATTCACAAAAACATAATAGAGAAAACTCAGATTTCAGAAGAAACAAGTTATCCTGTCCTGAATTTTGTGCATTTTTATCATCCTCTTCCAAAATAACTTTCCATCTTCTTATATAATAGTTAAATATTATGTATGAGTAAATTATTCAATAAAGAACTTTTGAACTATTCAGACTAATAACAGTCAGGAGAATGTTGTCTATCTATCATTTTGCATCTGAGTATAGCTCAAATATTACTGCATTATAAGAAAAAATGAATATAAAAATGAAATATGAATCAAGAATTGCAAGAGACAATATGATATAGTGGCTGAAGTGCAATAATCAGAGTCAAAAATACTTGGATTCAAACACTACCTCAGACACTAGTTTTATGACTCAAAGCAATTTACTCTCTGAGGGTCTCACTTTCCTCATTGGCAATAGGAGTTTGAACTCAATGATTTCTAGATTCAATTCAAGATCTTAATCAATGATTTTAAGAATTATTTGAATCAATGGAAAGGAAAATAAGCAGAACCAGGACAACAATATTTACAATGTAAATGGAAAGAATAATACCACAATATTGAAATATAATGTTATTTTATTACAATGAAAAAAATACTCTCCTCCCTTTTTAGAGAGAGGGGACTATGGGTGAAAATCATCACATATATATTCAGACTTGGTTAATGTTTTGATTAGTTTCATTGTACTACTCCTTTTCTTTTTTCCTTATTTGTTATATAAGATGGCTTTCTGGGTAGGGAAGAGAAGAAGAATATAGTTGGGACAAAAGTGATATAAAAGTGAAAGTATATTCATTTAAAAATTTTAAATACTCTCAAAAGAAATAAAAGATTATATATGTGTGTATACATATATGTGTGTTTACATATATCCACATATATGTGAGTATGTGTATGTATATGTGTGTATATGTATATTTATGTATATATCTGTGTATATATGTATATAGTATGAGAAAGAGCTTTTCCTAATACCGCACATATTCACCTACTTCAGAGTTAACTGATTACTTATGAAGAAGGAAAGGAGAGTGAAAAGATGAACATGACTTTGTTTACAAACTTTTTCCCTTCCTCTCTCCTGTTGACAAGTAACCAGGGTCTAACACAGATCATTGCTTCACACTGAATAAACAAATTCCTATGATTTGATGGCTCAAGGGATTTTAAATTACAGAGTAGGGTGTCCATATCACAAATCAGATGAAACTCAATCTCACCATCCAGGAAATCTAGTGACTTCCATGTAGGCTCTATGTTAAAGGATCATATTTGAAATGTCATGGAAAAAGTGGTGGGTGTGACAGGTGGTCTTTGAATACAGGTGGTCTCTTAGGCTTCATTATACCTTGAATGAACAAATAGTTCACTAGTGTTTCAATGTGTTTAGCTGAGGGAAAGAAAAAAAGAGAATTAGAAATAATTCAATTGTTATCCTCAAGTATTTGAAGGGTTATAGTACAGAAGATAATGACCAGCTGTTCTCCACTTCTGCAAGGCAAAAGAAAATGGCTGAGGAAATCTGTGGAACCTTCCTTTTCTGGAGATTTTAAAGAAAAGGCTAGACATTTCTGGCATGGCACCACCTTGCAAATAGCCAAAGGGCTAGTTGCTTACTAGAAACATGAAATACTGATATATAATGGGTGAATTCTGGTCCATTTGACTAGGTGAAACCATAGAGTTTACTGGTAAGGGCAAAAAGCAGGACAGTAACACCCCTCTTAACTAAGTAAAAATTAGTCTTCTGGCAACCTTCTACTTTCTGGAACATTGTTTCAAGCTAGAAGTAAGAAAAAAGACTCAAGATCTGAAATAGGATGTATATTTACTTATAACTCCTCAGATTTACTGACTTTGAATGAACACATACTCACTATTGTGTATTCTTTTCAATTTCCTAATCAAGACAAACTCAGAAGCAACAATTGAAGAAAGGGCTTTTAGACATAGAATAAGAAGGGACTATTAACAGCCTTGCCATTTATAGAAGTTATTGCTGGTAGGAAAAGAAGGAAAACTAGGAATTTGATATAGATCTATATTATCAGGCAGCACAATAATTACTATTCATAATGACTATACTGAGTCACCAAGAAAAGATCAAATTTGGTTTTATATTCTCTTTGAGGAAATAAGAATATATAAAATATATGTGTGCAAAATTTTGCATGAATTTTATTTAACAAATTCATTTGATATAACTAGTAGATGACTGAATATTGGGACTGATGGCAAGAGAAATAGAAAAACTGATTGGGTCATTCTCAGAGTAGGACTTTGACCCATACAATCTTTGTACCCTCTAATGCCAGGAGCCTGAGGCAGGGGTGGAGAGGTGGGAGGTGGGGTAAGTCTGTGCAGCATGTAAAAGAGAAAAAAAAAAAGCAAAAAATGACATTCCCAAAGAATAGAAAAGAGAAAAATATAACCACCAAAAGGAGATTAGAAGGGATTACCTAAATTAATATCCAGCCCATAAGGAGATAAACAACCAAGTAAATCATAAAGATCAAAGGAAGTATGAGTAAAACCTCAAGAAGCAAACATAGCATTCTGAATAATTACACTGTGAAGGAAAATGAAACAAATCAAAAAGCAGTCTTATGGGCTCCCCAGAGATTGTGGGAAAACAGAAAAGACCCAAAATGGTTCAAAAGAGAAATGAAACTCTTTTTTAAGTTAGGAATTGAAAGAATGTAGGGCTATCAACACAGAATCATAAAGGATGAACAGAATAGAAAAAAGTGAATACAAGATGAAGAATTGGTCTAAAGAAGAAGAAAATGTACAAGAGAATGACAGATTTGGAACGCAAAGACATTGAATAGGAAGGAAATTTGGCAGAAAAGAAGCAAAAGGAGAAAAAAAAATAAAAGAACACATGAGTTCTATACAAGCCAAAGTAACTGACCTTGAAAATTGTATGCAAAGAAATAATGTGAAGATCACAATCTCAGAAGTACATGACAGGCTCTCAAACTGAGCTTAATCACCCCATGTTTCTGATCAATTGTCAAATATTTTCATTTTCAACTCCATGATATCTCTTGTATACATTGCTCTCTCCCACAGTCACCACCCTCAAGTAAGTTGTTCAAGCCCACATCACCCTTTCAACTGGATAATTGCAATCATCTCTTAACTGATTTAATCCCAGCCTCAAGTCTTCCCCCAATTCTAACCCATCCTCCTCACAGTTACCAAAGTGATTTTTTTTGTAAAGTATAGGTCTGAGTATGTCACCCCCTTACTCACTAAATCCCGTGTTCCTTATTAACTCTCAAGTCAAATATAACCTCATTGACATTTATATCTTTTTATGGCAACATCCTATGTTTCTTTATCATAATAACTAGCTTATTTAGTACGTACCAATTTTTCCATATTGCTATTTCAAATACATGAAACTCCACATCCCATCTGTCCCCCATACCTAGAATGTTCTTCCCCTCCTCACCTCTATATCTTTCCATTGCTTGTTTCCTTAAAGACAGTGCAAGTACTCATGGGTGAGACATGCTTCCCACTGTCTAGCTGATAACATCTTTCTCCCTCCCCAAAGTGATTTTGTACTTGGTTTGTATCTATTTTGTCTACACACACACACACACACACACACACACACACACAAAATTTAAAATTTATTCAAAAGAATAAAGCAAGGAAAGAGAACTAAATAAATATTGGTGTGAAATATTTTAAATAAAATCTTGGCAAAAATACAATAACAACATGCAAATCAAAATTACTTACTCTAACCAAATTGGATTTGAACAAATAATGATCCAAAATTAGAAAAAAAATTTAACATTAGTAATCATATTTAAAACAAACTAAAAAAACTTCCCAAAGTCCATGATTATATTTATAGGTACACAATAGCCTTCGATAAAATATAAAACTTACTTATTTTTTAAAAATACTTTAAAAGAATAGACATATAAGATAATTTTAGTATGATAAAATTATGTAACTAAAATCAAAGGCTAACTTTATTTGCAGCAAGGAGACAGAAGCAAACAAAGAAGCTTATTTACTCCTAATATAGTTCCAGAAATAATAATACTGATATTAGACAACACTAATTCTATCATTAGAATAAGAGATAATATATAGGATAAAAATAGAAAAAAATCAAAGACAAATATAGGCAAAGAGACAAAATTATCTCTATTTGCTGATGACCTAATGGATTATTTAGAAAATGGTATAGAATCAGTAAATAAACTAATTGAAACAATAACTTCAGTAAGTAGTAGGATACAAAATAAATCAATAAAAATTGATGGGATTTTTACAAAGCAATAAAAAATAGAGGAGGAAATAGTAGAAAAAGAAGTCTCATTTTAAATAGCTACAAAGTACATACACTATCTGGAAGTCAGGCTATAAAGGCCAGGATTATGCATACATAATTACAGAACAATTTTCTAAAATGACATAACTAGAGGACTAATCATTACTAATTTGTATAATTTGCCCATATATTAAGATATTAATTTGCACTGATTTGGTAGTTTATTAAACTATGAAGGGATGGATACTTTAAATAACTAGACAAAAAAGCCACAATTCTTTCAAAGGAAAAAAATTGTTTTAGATTTTAAAGAAAATACTTAAATTAGGAATGAAAGTGGAATAGTACTACTAAACCTTAAACTATATTATAAAACCACAAATATCAAAACTCTTTTGTACCAATTAAAAACAACAGAGATCATAAAATCATAATTGTAAAGCTAGAAGAGACCTTAGGAATCATCTCATCTAACCCACTCATCCACCAGATTAGGTAACTGAGGCCCAGAGAAATTAAGTAACTTAATCAAAATTACATAGGTTGTAAATAATAAAGACAAGATTTAAACCTAGGTCATCTGACTTAAAATCCCATGTTCTTTTTACTGTAAAAGTAAGATTGGGTAAGGAAGAAGCAAAAACAATCAAACTCATTAAGCCTGCATTCAATAAACCCAAGATATTAAAACATATAGGAAAGGAATTTCTACTTCATGAGATCTTGTGGAAAAATAGAAATAAGTTTGCTAAAAATTAAGTTTAGACCAACATCTTACATCTTATACTATAGTAAATTCAAAACAAGCAGCCTGAATACTAATGGGTCCCAGCATTAAAAAAAATTAGAAAAGAACTAGATTATGTATCTTTGACAGCTAGGGTTAGGGGTTGAGTTCTTAAGCAAACAAGGGACAAATGCTGTCACAAAAGAAAAAAATAGATAAATTTGATTACATGAAATTGAAAAAGTTTTTGTGTGAACAAAAATAATGTAACTAGAGTAAGAAGGGAAACTCCATTAGGAAAACAATCTTTGCATCATTTATTTCTGATACAGACCTGATAATGAAAAAAAATCACAAACTATGAAGACTTAAGTCACATAAAAGACACCAACAAAATAAGTGACAAATATAAAAGAATATAGAGTTAGTAGATAAAAGTTATCATCCTATTGTTTAATTTGCCTTAATAACTGTATAAATCATTTACTAATTAATGCTTTTTTGTAATTTAACATTTTATTTTCCCCAATTACATGTAGAAACAATTTTAATATTAGTTTTTTTTTAAATTTTGAGCTCCAAATTCTTTCTCTCCTTCCTTTTATTCCCTGTTCCTTGAGGAAGCAACAATTTGATATGTTACATGTTTGCACTCATGTGAAACATATTTACATATTAATTAATTTTTGAAAGAAAACATCAAGCAAAAAAATAAAGATAAAGAAACTAAAAAGTAACACGCTTCAATTAGCATTTGGACTCCATCAGCTCTTTCTCCAGTAGTAGATAACATTTTTCATCAAAAGTCTTTTGAAATTGTCTTGGATCATTATGTTGTTGAGAATAGCTAAGTGATTGATGGTTGATCATCATACACTATTGCTAGTATTATGTGCAGTGTTCTCCAGGTTCTGCTCATTTCATTTTGCATCAGTTCATGTAAGTTTTTCTAGCTTTTCTGAGAGCATCCTTATTGTTGTTTCTTATAACACAATAGTATTCCCTCACAATCATATACCACAACTTATTCAACCATTCCCCAATTGATGGGCAGCTCCTCAATTTTTAATTCTTTGTCAACACAAAAAGAGCTGGTATAAATATTTTTGTATTATCAGTCCTTTTCCTTTTTTTTTTTAATCTCTTTGGGATATACCTACTAGTTGTATTGCTGGATCAAAAGGTATGCACAGTTTTATGGCTTTTTTGGCATAGTTCCAAACTGTTCTCCAAAGTGTTGAGTCACCAACGGTGCATTGTGTCTCAATTTTCTTACACGCCCTCCAACATTTGTCATTTTATTTTTCTGTCATATTAGGCAACCTGATAGGTATGGAGTAGAACCTCAGATTTGTTTTAATTTGCATTTCTCTAATGAATAATGGTTTAGAACATTTTTTTCATATGACTATAGAGAGCTTTGATTACTACATCTGAAAACTTCCAGTTCATATTATTTGATCATTTATCAATTGGAGAATAATTTGTATTCTTACAAATTTAACTCAGTTCTCTATATATTTGAGAAATGAGAACTTTATCAGAGAAACTTGGTGTAATATTTTTTCAATCCAGTTATGATTATTTACTGTATATTACTCTCCATCCTATTTCCCCCTCTCTCTATCCTCTCTCTATTTTCACCCTGTCCCTTCTTAAAGTGTTTTGCTCTACCACTTCCCCAACTCTGCCCTCCCTTCTATCAGCTTCCCCTCTTCTCTTATCCCCTTTCCCTTCTACTTTTCTAAAGGATAAGATACATTTCTATACCCAACTTTGAGCCAATTCTGATGAGAGTAAGGTTCAACCATCCTCCCCCTCAGTTCGCCTATCTGCCCCTCCATTGTAAAAACTCTTTTGCAGTCCTTTTTATGTGAGTTAATTTACTCCATTCCATCTGTCCCTTCCCCCTTCTTCCAGTGTATTACTCTTTCTTACCTCTTAATTTTTTAGATATCATCCCATCACAGTGAACTCATACTCATGTCGTATATGTATGTATACTTCTTTTAACTGCCCTAATAGTGATTAAGTTCTTAAGAATTACACATATTTTCTTCTTGTGTAGGAATATAAACAATGTAATCTTGTTGAATTCCTTATGATTTCTCTTTCTTGTTCACCTTTTTATTCTTTTCCTGAGTCTTAAATTTGAAAGTCAAGCTTTCAATTAAGTTTTGGTCTTTTCATCAGGAATGCTTAAAAGTACTCTAGTTCATTGAATATCCACTTTTTTTTTGTATTCTTGAGAATTATGCTCAGTTTTGATGGGCAGGTGATTCATGGTTGTGAGCCTAGCTCCTTTGCCCTCCAAAGTATCATATTCTAAGCCCTTTGATCATTTAATGTAGAAGCTGTTAAATCTTTTGTTATCTTGACTGTGGCTTGACTGTGGCTGTGTGTGCATTTTCTTTCTGGCTGCTTGCAATATTTTCTCCTTAAACTGCAAGTTTGGGAATTTGGCTAGAATATTCCTAGGAGTTTTCATTTTGGGATCTCTTTCAGGAGATGATTATGTGGATTCTTTCAATTTACATTTTGCCTTCTGGTTCTAGAATACCAGACCAGTTTTCTTTGATAATTTCTTGATAGATGAAGTCTAGGATCTTTTTGGATCATGGCTTTCAGGTGATTTAATAATTTTTAAATTATCTCTTCTGGATTTATTTTTCCAGGTCAGTTTTTTCCAATGAGAATTTTCACATTTTCTTCTTTTTCTCTTCTTTTTATTTTGTTTGATTGTTGCTTGATATCTCATGGAATCATTAGCTTCCACTTTCCTAATTCTAATTTTTAAGGAATTATTTTTCTTTGGTGAGCTTTTGTACCTCCTTTCCCATTTAACCAATTCTGCTTTTTAAGGAGTTATTTTCTTCAGTGAATTATTGTGTATCTTCTTGCATTTTACCAATTCTGTTTTTTAGAAGTTCTTTTCTTCAGTGGATTTTACTGTCTCTTTTATCTTCAGACCTATTCTTTTTTAAGGTTTTATTTTCTTCAGTATTTCTTGTGCCTCCTTTACCAAGCTGTTGACTCTTTTTCATGATTTTCTTGTAACTCTCATTTCTTTTCACAATTTTCTTCTGCCTCTCATATTTGATTTTAAATCTTCTTTTGAGCTCTTCCAGGAATTCTTTTTGGACCTGAAGTTGATTCACATTTTTTTTCTTGAAGATGTAATAGTTTTGACATTGTTGTCTTCTTCTGTGTTTGTGTTTATAATCTTCTCTGTTGCCATAGCAACTTTCTATGGTTAGATTCTTTTGTTGTTGTTTGCTCATTTTTCTATCATATTTCTTTACTTTTAATTTTGTGTCATATTTGGGCTTTGCTCCAGGAATGGAGGGAGAACTTTCTCAAGCTTCAGTTTTTTTGTGCAGCTACTTTTAGAGCTAGTTCTGAGGGTCTTCCACAGTGGTATGATTTAAGGAGCAGTGTGTTTACTAATTTCCTGACCTGTGCTCTGGTCTGTGAATAACCACACATACTCTTTTCTGCCCTGGAACTGCAACCACAGTTCCTACTCCCCTTTGGCTATAAGCTCTGGTGTGCTACTGCTCCTCCTTGTCCTGGGCTTGTGAACCAGGACAGTGACCAGGACTCCAGTAATCTCCTGAGCAGTTGTGCAACTGCCTTATTATCTATGAGCTGAGAGCTCCAGAAGCCTTTGCTACAAATTCAGTCACCTGCAAGGCCTACTGCTGGATTGTGACGTGTTACCTATGCTGGATTATACTCCACTCTCACCACAGTGTGACAGACCTTTACTTTTGACCTTTTTAGTTGTCTTGGGCTGGAAAAGTGCTTCACCCTATCATTTTGTGGATTCTGCAGCTCCGGAATTTGTTTTAAGACATTATTTTAAAGTTGTTTAGAAGTGAATTTGGGGACCTCAGGAGAGTCCCTGTTTTTTTCTCCATCATTTTGTCTTTGTCTCCCACCATCTATTAATTAATATTTAAAAGAATTTTTCTCCTGGCATGAAAATGTCTCTTGTACAGATCATTAAGTGTCTCTATATTTTTGTCTCAGATTTGCAACTTTTCTCTATGTTAGAGCCTTGAGAAGTTGCCTGAGGTCCTTATAGGTTCAATGTCACACAGCCATTATGTGTCAGAGGCAGAACTAGAACTCAGGTCATTTTGACTCCTAGATTTTTCCCCCTGTACCCTGATTACATACACTACCTCTCTATTCAATGTTACTGGTTTATAAACAAACCATTTATTGTTTATTAATTGAAATATGAGGCTATAATTTTCATCTTAAACAGATTTTGAAATGGCCAGATGGCCCAGTTACAGATCTCCAAGCAACTGATGCCTGGGAGCAAAGTTTGGTATGAAACTAACATTTTTTAAAAATGATTAGAAACACTTAGGTAAGAATAATTGAAGCCCCTAAAAGAACTAAAATGTTGAGACTGTCATACCATTTTAGGGTATTTTCCATAAAAAATGGCTAAAATAAAAAGTGTTGATGATTGAAGGGATTAAGTTGTGTATTATTTCAAAAATATCACTAACTTGGAACACTTTTATTCATCAAAACTACTGGAAGAACAAGTTGTTACTATGTAAATGGCCAAAACCAGCCATTCTCTCACTAACTCATTCATATACTCACTCATTCATTCATTAACTGATTCAATGAAAATGTGTTTCTTTAAACTAAACAAACAAAAGAAATATGGTTTTTGACTGAAGTTCAAAAGCTTAGCTGAATGAATGAGTGTTGGAAAGAAGGAAGGAAGGGAGGGAGGGGAATGGGAGGAAGGAAGGAAGGGAATGAAGAAATAGCATTTATTAACAACATTACTAAGAAATGGGCTACTATGTATTTGGTGCCAAATTACGGGGATACAAATACAAGAAGTGAAATAGTCTCTGTCATCAAGGAACTTATATTCTAATAGTAGAGATAACATATATGCAGAGTTTTGACCAGAGGTAGGCCTTTTTGTCTCGCACAACAAATAATACACCAATACACCAAAATAATATACCAATACACTAAAGATTCTGAGGCTTTCATACCATTTTAGTGTGCTTTAGATGAAAAATGGCTAAAATAAAATTTGTTATTAAAGCTGAAGGGAATTAAGCCATGTGTTATTTTAAAGAAATTACTTGCTTGGAATAGTTTATTCCTCCAAAGTGCCGGAAGAATAAGGTGTTGTTGTGAATTGGCCAAAACCATCCATTCATTTAGTTATTCATTCTTTAACTCATTCATTCACTTATTCATGCACTCTATTCATTACACAATTCCATAAAAATATGTTTTATTAAACTAAACAAACAAAAGAAATTGAAGATAGTTCTTGGATTGCAGTTCAAAATTTTATTGAATGAATGAATGCATGAAAGAAAGAAGGAAAGAAGCATGGAAAGAAGGAATGAAATAATATTTTTTCACAATGTTACTAATAAATGGACTTAGTGTCTACTTGGTGCTAAAATATGACATATAAAATTAAATAATCTCTATCCTCAGCGAACTTATATTCTAATGACAGAGAAAATATATATGGAGAGTGGTGGCCAAGGAAGAGAGTTTTTGTCTGAGACTTCATGGAAATGGTGACTTGATCTCTAGGGCAGTCAATTAGCATGGCCTTTCCAGAGAATATTGCACTATTGACTAGATATCTATGCCTAAAGCAAGAAGTGGAAAGTGGAGGCTGTGGTTGGTTGTGCACTATGTTGGGCAGATGGCAAGATGGTCTAAATGGATGACTAAATGGTATGTAAGTCATGGTCAGGTCTGTGATTTGACAGATGTATTGGGGTAGGTAAATTTGTACTCAGAATTTGAAATGCAAAAATATACATAAATCAGAGAACAATTGTAAAATAAAGTCCAAGCAAGTGTATACAAATTTATATCAGAATTGACTTAAGTACTACAAATCAAATATTGACCTACAAAATTTGTGCAAGATACTGTGGTGTTTGAGCAGATACAGTGTTTAAGTAACACATGACTCTTGGTGGCTTTAGTTTAATAGGGACAAAAGACATGAACACAGATAGTTATAATTCTCAATGTTACATGATTAACTCATTAGGGAATTTCAAGATAAAGAGCTATGTGGGTTCTGAAGCAACAGATATATACCAATAAGGAAAGCATCCTGAAGAGGGCAGCACTTCAGTTGGGGTTTAAAATGGTCACTGAATGTCAAAGGGAGACTATGAGGAGTGAAGGTATTCAAGTCATAGGGAACAATAAGATGGAGCTATGAGATGACTTTCAGTGGAACAGAGAAGTGTCAACTTTGGCTTTTTCATAGAATGCATGAATGGTATTAATATAAGGTTGGAAAAATAAGTGTAGGCCTAGGTAGTAGAGAACACTGAATGCTAGATAAGGAAGTTTGAAATTTACTCAGAAGGAAATAGATCCATGAGGTATTTTGGAAAAGAAGAATATGCGATCAAATTTATGTGAAATAGGATATGAAATAAAATAGGATGTGAAAAATAAGCTGCAGAATGAAAAAAAAGGGGAGATAGAAAGACTTGTAAAGAGGTCATTAAATTAGTCTAAGTATGCTAAAAAATCAAGTCCTTGACCAGAATGGTAGAGTTAGAAATATAGAAGAGACAGAAGTGGGATATGTAATAGAGAATGGGAAAAGTTAACTGGAAAAAGTCTTTTTATCAAATATCTCTGATAACAGTTTTATATCCAAGATATATTGATGCTTAAGAGAAATATATGAGGCCAGAAGCTTATCTCTAATAGAAATATGGTAAAAAAAAATACAAACAAAAGGTCTCAAAATATAATTGTAAACTACTAATATCCATATTGGAAGAATGTCCCAAATCACTAATAGTAAGAAAGATGCAAACCAAAACTATGTATAGCAAATAGTCAAATATGACAATATTGGGAATAGTTAATGTTAGAGGGATTTCAGAAAGATAGGCACACAAATGCATTATTGGTGGAATTGTGAATTGATAACATCATTCTATGAACTGAGATGGAATTATACAAATAAAATAGTGATATTTTAAGTGAATAGTTAAAGGTATTTCTGATATCAGAGGGGGAAGTAGGTTCTTGGGAAAGAAGGAGCTCATTTTGGAGCATGTGTAATTTGACTTGCTAGTGGGCTATTAAGCTGAAGATGTCCCAAAGAAAGAGACATACATTCAGAGTTACAAAGAGAGGTCGGGGCTAGATACATTGATTTTGAAGTTCTATAACCAAAAGTGATGGTTGAATGGTGGTGGGACTCAATTAACAAGGAAGAAATTATGTAGAAAGGAGAAAAGAAAAAAAAAACATAGACCCTTGGTGAGCACCTACATTAAAAGATCAAGAAAAAATGATGAATAGCCAATAAAGGAAAATGAAAATAAGCAGTTCATAGGTTCAAAACTGAAAGAGACCTCAGAGGTGATCTAGATAGGGATGAAATGATGATATCAGATAGAGAAAACTATTTTTTTCAAAATGATTAATATTAAAGGAGAAGAGAAAGAAATGGGTTAGTAACTGGATGGTCCAGGAAGAAAATAGGAAAGTATTTTTTTTTTTAGATTTGGGGAGACCTAAGCATAATTGTAGGATAAAAGGAGACAGTGTCAAGAAAGAAGATGTAGGAGAGAGAAAGAATTAATGCTAGAGGAATATTATGGAGAAGGAATGCAATCAATGTCAGAGGTATGCCATCTAAAGTATTTAAGCAGTAGATTTGTTTTAGTGTGGCCAGAGGGAAGAAGGTGAGATTGGGCATGAATAGAGGATAAGGGTTAAGGGAGATAATATTGGATGGCCTCAATCTTTTCAGTAAAGGATAGAGAGAGATATAGAATATGGAGCTGGAGGAAAGGAGACCATTAAAAGTTTGAAAGATTCTCTATGAGAAATGAGATTAAAAACTTGAAAAGAATTGAGAATTGTGAGGCCCCAATTGATTTTATGTATCATGAATTTACAGTAGGTGAAATAAGTTTAATTTTACTCTATCTAGTAATAATCAGAAGCCCTAAAGAAGGAGTAGAGAAATCCAGTGTTGCATGTAGATTACATACCCTGAGGATAAAGATTCACAGGTGGAAAATAGAAGAAGGTCAGAATAGTAAAACATTCTAAGACAGTAGCCAGTGAAACAGTAAAGTGGTAAAACATAAGGCTCAAGGCTGTATATGGAAGCATGCAAAAACAAGATGGGGAAAAATAAAGATAAGTCAAGGACCCAAAGGTTACAATAATGGCAAAGGAAAGGTTTATTGAGTGAAACGGTGGGAGTTATCAAGATAGGGGAATGCTTTCAAAGAGTGAAATTTTAAAGTTCTAAATCTTAGAGATAGTGCAGTTCAAAGAAAGAATGAAATCTAAGTTGTGACCATATTGTTGAGTTGTTGAAGTGGACTGGAGAAAGAGGTAATAGGAGTTGAGGGTTTAAAAGGTTGGACTGCTAGAAGAATCAACCATATAAGGACTGAAGACCCTAAGAATGGTGGTTCAGGATGAGAGCAAAAGAGAGAGGAAGGTCTTCATTCATGTCTTGCTTCTAAAATTACTGAAAACGTGGGTGTGGGCAAGTATCTAGCTAGAGGACAATAACAAGAATAGGGAGAAAGTGGTTCAAATAAATTGAATACAAAGAGGAAAGATCATTATGGGATGGTGATAGTGAGGTAGACTGGAAGTCACAGTGGGGAGAAAGAAATAGTCCTGCTCCTCTTTCTGAACCTGTGAGTTTGTGGGAGCAGGGGACAAAGAATGGGAGGAGTGACCAGCAATGGAGACCATCTCAATGGATATACTTCCCCAAGGAAAATTCAAATTTTCATTAAAAGAAGGGAGTAGTAGGTATTTTGGTTGGAAAGTTCAAGACTAAACAGGATTTTGTGAATAATAAAGTGGGAGTTTCAAAGGGCATGGTAGGATGGGACTACAATGAAGTAGAGGTAATAAAAAATAAAAATAATAAAAAATAAAAAAAATAAGAGGAATACAGGTTTAGGAAAGCAGTATATGCATGACCCTTACACATTAGGGGGCAAGACTGGAAGGCCAAAGGTAAGGACTATTGCAAGAAGATCTAGATTGCCAAGGTATTGTCCCCTGAAAGAACTAAATTGATAGAAATTTTAAAAAGAGAGACCAGGGATCCTATGATTTCGTTATCCAAATTTTATGGATGTCTGAAAAATAAGCTTGGGTGTGATAGTGGGGTAGCTGTATTGGAGAAATTAGAGGTCTAGGGAGATCTCTGTGAGAAGCAGCATACAAACTACTTAGTGACTGAACATTTTGAACTAGTATACACCCCCCCACAACACACACATACAAGATATACTGATGGAACATGGGGAGCTGGGGCAGGGCATTAAGCATTAGCAAGGATGAAATATTCTGGCAAGGTCTTACCTCCTCAGCCACTGAAACCCTTTTTGGATCTCTGCACTTGGGTTTGCTCTTGGGCCAGTATTTATTGCAAAGGAATCCCTCTACTGAGTGATGACACAACTTCAAAGACATCTTTATACAGCTGTTTTATAATAGCTCAGTCCCAGTGGAAGTGGGTTTGGGGATAGCGAGGGAATGGGGGTAGGGTAAGGATCCAGTGATTTGGAAATTGCACTGGGAGTACATAAAATTGGAGTTTAATTCGCAATAAGCTTGTGGACTGACGTATGCTGCTGAACTTCTTGTCTGGCTTTCTCCATCTGACAAAACTGAAAATATGAGACAAAACAATCTAGATTGTTATTTTGCTAAAGATTGTTTTTGTAAGTAAATAAAAATAAATACAGAACATGTAGAAAATTTCAGTATTCATAACTTCTAAATAGTTTATGGACCTCTCACCCAGAGTTCAACTGAGACAAGGGTGATATTTATTTGCCAAAAAAACAGTATGCATTGGTGAGCTGCCTTGATTGACTGTGTCAGGCACAATTGAAAACATGCTTCCATAAGTTGCTTTAGGGAATTCTCACATGGAAGTGATGTAAGCCCTCCTTTCTTTGTCTAAGGATGAATGATGCCCTTCTTACATGTAGGGAGGGGATGGAGAAAGTGAGGAAGGAGTGCTGAGGTTGTACCATTAAAATGAGGAAGAAACATGTCAGGAGATGGAAATTGGAGAAAATATGGAGAATCAGAAGAGAGACAATTCAAAGGAGTCAGTAACAGAGACAAAAAGCAAATAAATGTAGAGTAAGGTAAGATATAGGGCAGAGGCAATGGGAAGGTACCCTACTCTCCTCTTTGTCTTGCTATATGTTCCCAGTTGTTTGGAGGTTGTTTCAGAGGTCAAGTGTAAACTAAAAATATCACCTCACATCTCTATTTATAGAGAGAAGCTAATCTGAACTCTCACTGTTCCCTAAATAAGACATGAAATAATATAATGGAATGAGTACCAGGCTAGAAATCAGAATGTCTGATTCCAGTCTCATTTTTGTCTCTAGATAACTCTGTTTGTCCTCGTCCATGACATTTGACTCCTCCAGAGCCTCAGTTTATTCATCAGTAAAAAGAAGGAATTTGACTCTAAATTCTGATTCCAAGTACTTGATGACTGCTTTGAGTTAACCAGGCCACATTTAAAAGGTAGATTGTATAGAACCTGTACTTTAAGCACTTAGAATTTTAGAGCTAGAAAAAACTTCACAAGTCATCAATTTCATTGATTCCCAATCTCAAGTTACTACTTGACTTGGGTAATCACAGTTCTATGGTATAGTTGAAAGTGATTTTTGGAAAGGCTCAAGGCGAGAATTGAATACAACTACCTCATGATTTATTCTTTGGTACCTCACAGAGCAGACTACTTCTCCAGGAGGCTGACAAATTCTAGTTCTGATACCTAATATATTTCTCATTTTCAAGCAGAAGGTTAAGCAGAATCCAAATTAAATTCAGATCATTATATTAGTAATTAAGGGACCTCTTAGGGCAAGTCCACTGCTGTTTCTTTCTAAAGTACCATGACTTATGTCCAGTGAGTAGGAAAGGGCTGGTAAGAGGATGGGAGCAAAATCAGAGAGCCACTGAGATAGTGAGCCTCTTGCTGAGGATGAAAAAACATAGGATCTGATTTCTTGTTTTTCAACTAAAACTCCTGGGAAAATTGACTGGAGTTACTAACCCTTCCCATTCATTTTATGGAAGAAACAACTGAAACCCAAAGATATGAAGTGAATATTGAAAAGGGAGATAGTAGAGGAAGGGAGAGAGGAAACAAAGGGAACTGTTAGGAGAGAGTAGGGAGAAAGAAAGAGAGATAGAGACAGAAAGAAGCAGAAAATATTAGCAAAATCTGAATTATAAGATTTCTTCCACTGAATTTGTTGGTAAGATCTCTAAAAGAATAGAACCAGTTTTGGACACACTGAGAACAGTCGTGAAACTATCATAGTTCAGAGACATTCCTCCAGGGTCACCTGGATCCTGTAAGAATCTTACAGCAACACCCACATAGACCCATCACTAAGTCCCTGCTTACTTATCTCTGCCAAACCTTTGGGAATATGCCATCTTTAGCCCTGCAATAGCAGGATCCAGAAACATTAGCTGGAGTACCATGGGTTCAGTTTGTTTTGTTGATCCTGACATTGGCTTCAATTCCTGGAAAAATCATTAAACTTTAATTTAATTTAGAATTTAATTAATATTAATTTAACTTGAATTAATAAAATTACATTCTTAAATTACATTATTAAAAGAATGGATACTGAATAACTAGAAAACAAAGCAATGATCACAAAGAGCTAGAATGGTTTCATCAAGAAGATGGCATGCCAGACTAACCTCATTTCCATTTTTAATAAGAGAATAATAAAAATAACAATAAGGGGAAAATAAGGCTGGTAGATTGGGAGAAATAATCTAGATACAAATTATGTGGATTTTAACAAAATATTTGAGTAAAGCCCTTGTTCATAGTGTTGTGAAGATGGCAAGGTGAAGAGGAGAAAAAGGTACCTTCCCTTTGTCCCTGTCTCATGTCATACATCTTACCCTACTTGTACTTGAGTTTTGTCTGTTACTTCCTCTTCTGAATTGTCTTTTCTCTTCTGATTCTTAGCATTTTCTCAAATTCCCATCTCCTGTCATCTTTCCACCTCATTTCAATGGCATCAGCATAAACTCAGCACTCTTTTCCTTTCTCTCTCCTCTCCATATGAATAAGCTAGAAGGTGATAGAGTTAGGTAAATTGAGAACTATTTGCATGATTTTAAACAAAAAGTAGACAATGATAGGTTAACATCAACTTGGATAGAGTCTCTCTAGTGGAGTATGCCAGGGATGTATTCTTAGCTTTGTGTTCTTTAAATATTTCTTTCAATGACTTGGATAAAAGCATAGATGATAGGCTCATCAAATTTTCAGATGACACAAAACTGGGAGGGAAAGGACAGCTAACATTTTGGATGACAGAGGCAACCTCCAAAAAAAACTTGACAAGTTAGAATAAGCCAAAATGAAGGTAGCACTTGGGCTTTGCTTGGATTTGGCCTGCATAACCAGCAGGGATGTGCACACTAGGGAGGACAGTCCTATGTATGAAGTGTGTCCAGCCATCAAGCTTTTCAAGGAGAATAGAGAAAGAAGGTGGTGATTGACTAAAAGTCACTCTTTCACCTTCCCTCAATTATTTCCTCTTTTAAGGGACTCTAATGTTGGGCAACAACTCTATTTCCCTTTGGAGAAGCCTAAAAGACTTTATTCTAGGACTAAAGCACCACAGGTAGACTGGCAAATGTTGAGGGAGTGAAGACTTGTGCCCAGTGCTTGGCACCAGCCTGCTGCATAAGCCACATTAGGAGAGACTACCAAGGGGATCCAAGTTTTCAGCACTTCAACAATAATTTGACTTTTCTTCTCCTTTTATACTATTTTACTTTGATATGTCATCAGCTCCCATGAATCAGCTTTAATCCCTATGCTGATGATTCTAAGATTTACTTACTCAGCCCCAACCTCTCTCCTGACCTTCAGTCTCACATCCTTAACTTCCTATTGGACATCCCAAACTGGATATTCCATAGATATTTAAATTCAGCATGTACTAATTTGGAATTACTTTCTTTTCTCTCAAATCTCCTTTCTAAATTTCCTATTCCTGTCAAATGTAACACCATCATTCCAGTTACCTACCCAGTGTGTGTGTGTGTGTGTGTGTATACATACATATATATACACACGCACACACATCTTTATAATATATATACATAAATATTATATATATGTATATATATATATAATGTCTTCTTTGACTCCTAACTCCCTCTCATTTTCTCTATCAAATCATTTGTCTAGTTGATTATTCCTTTATAACATATCTTTCCTTCTCTCTTCTGACAATGCTACCACCATGGTTATCATCTTCTCACTCCTGGACTATTGAAATGCCTTTCTGGTTGGCACCCTGCCTCAGATCTTTTCCCATTTCTGTTCACCCTCCATTTAGCTGCCAGATTGAGCCTCCTGAAGTACAAGTCTGACCATATCATACTTTATTTAATAAATTCCAGTAGTTTATCTTCAGAATAAAAACATAAGATCTTAAATTTGATAACCTTCCAAGTCTTTTTATATTTTATACCTATCCACATACCCTATGATTCAGTGTCACTGGCCTCCTTACTATTCCTTTCACAAGACATGACGTCTCCTGATTATTCATTTTTGCTGGCTGTCCCTCTTGACTGAAATCCTCTCCCTCCAAATTTTTACCTTCTAGATTCCTTGGTCCCTTTCAAATGCCAGGTAAAGTTCCACCTTCTGCAAGAAGCCTTTCCCAATTCCTTTTCATGCTAGTGACTCTGTGTGTGTGCATGTATGTGTGTGTGTGTGTGTGTGTGTGTGTGTGTGTGTGTTCTGATTAGGAGAAACTGAACATTGAGAGGACAAGCCAGATTTTAACCACCTTGGGAAGAGCTGGGTCAAATATGTAGTGAATAGAAGAATTCTTATCCTACGGTCTGTGGCTTTTTAAAAAGCATTTTGATAAATAGATTACAATATAATTAGATTTCCTCTGTAACCTTGTGTATTTTATTTTATGCCTTTAAAAATATGATTCTGAGAAGTGGGTCTATAGATTTTACTAGATTGCCATAAGGGTCAATCAAACAAAAAAAAAGTTTAAGAATCACTAATTTATGTATATATAGTCTATACATACAGACGTATGAGTGTTCAAGGAGAACTAAAACTTACAGTATAAGGGCTTGCCAAGCCCTTTTCAGGGCTGCTCATCCACCTTTGATGTCCACCTGGCACTCAACTCTCACTTGTGTCTCCAAAAAGCTGTAGCATGTGCAACAGCCACAATCCAGTAAACTATCTCTGCAGACAGGTTAAAACACTTTGAGAGCAACCAACAGGCCACAAATGCATTGGTGATTTAGAGGGGTGTCTAATCCAAGCATGTGAAGACTTCCCCCAGTAGAATGGGCAAATGAGCACAATTTTTCCTATGTCCATGAAGGTTGCTGAAGCAGGTGCTATGTAATACTTAGAGCTTGGTCAGACATCAAAGACACCAAGGTCATTTACTGCATCCCAGGCTATCTCCAGTCATTCTTACTTTGTCTTGCCATTGAACTTTGACGACTCTGGAAGAGAGTGGGGCTGATGACTTTGTGCCTTACTTAACTCTGCCTTACTTAAACACAATTCATACATAAGACATTGTCCTGTGACATCATTACTCTTCTTTGAAAATGAAGAACAAATAACAACATAGTCTAAATATATATTAGTTAATGCTTCAACTTCATTTTACCTTTGATTTAATTTAATTTTGATTTAATTTTTGTCATTATTATGGTATATCATACAGCTAGAAGTGAATTACACAATAGGGAATGCAGCATGGGGAACGAGTTTTTCCTAGTAGGGTAGGCTGGATACATAAAAATCTGATTGGATAACATTATACAAACTCTTCAAATGATACAACTTATGTTATCATCCATAAATGAGGCAAAAGTAAGGCAAGAGAGGCATCCATCTATCTGAGAATCAGAGGCAGCTTGGCAGTTAGAGCTGATCACTCTTTGATCTTGTCTTTTTTACATTTAAAAACTGAGTGGGAAATAAGCAGACTGATGATTGACTAGGTCCAGAGTTTACTTCATAGAAAGCCAAGACTGCAAAACTAATGTGAAAATATTTAATTGTCATAATGCAAAAAGCTTACACTTTGGATCAAGAAATCAACACTACAAATATAAATGGGGGAGGCACTATTAGAAAGCAGTTTGAAACCCATTTCAGGAATTTTTAGTTGACTGCAAGCTCATTAGTACATCATGACCAAAAGAGCAAATATAATCCTACGCTTCACTAAGGGGAATTTAATGTCCAAAATATGGGCAATTATAGTCCCACTTTATTCTTCTCTCATCACTACATCTGGACTATTACATTCAATTCTCAGCACCACATTCTAGGAAATGTATTGAGAAACTGGAGAGCATGCAGAAGACATCCTCTATAATGAAGAGCCTAGAGATAATAGTATGATAGTATTAATTAAATGGTGATTATAAAGGAACTGAGGATACAAAGACAGGAATCAAACACTGCTTGCCTTTAAGGAATGTATCCTATTATGGAAGAAGTGTACCTATGTTTGGATATACAAAACATTCAAAATAGAAACAAGATGAATTTTCTGGAGAGAAGACACTAGCAGCTAGGAGGAAGGCATGGGGAAACACTTAGCGAATGTGCACAAGTTGAGTCTTTAGAATGTCTAGGCTATCTAAGAGGTAGAAATGAGGAGAAAGAGTGCATTGCAAGCATGGGAGATAGACTGTGCAAAAGCACAGAAATGGGAGTTGAAGTGGTAGGCATGTGTAAGGTAGAGCAAGAGGACTAGTTTGGCTAGGAGAAATAATGAATAATAAGGTTGGAAAAGTGAATTGGAGTCTGGTTGTAAGGAGTTTTAAATGCCAAACAGAAGTTTATAGGGAATTTACTTAATAGGGAAGTGACAGACCAGTGCATGAGGAAAACCACTGGTAGCACAGAGGTGAGTTGAGGCAGGATGACAAACTAGAAGGCTATTGAAAGAGTCTAAGAAATATGATGATGGCCTGAAGTGGTAATGGGGAGAGACTTGGGAATAGCAAGAAAGAGATGAAAAGAGGAGATGTGGAGCTAGAATCAAGACTGATAAATTGTTAGATAAGAGGGGTAAGAGTAAAAGGTAAGAATAAAACCAAAAGCATGAACTTGGATCATTGAAAAGGTGGTATTAACCTCAACCCTCAAGTTTTTGTCATTTGTAAAATATTACAAAATAGGGAAATTTGGAAGAGGAATTTGAGTGATGGGAGAAAATTATGAGTTATGCTTTAGATGAGTTGGTTTTAAGATGACTATGAATATGCCATTTGAAATGTCCAATAGTAAGTTAATGATGTGGTACTAAAAGTCAAGAGGAAAAATCGGGCTGGAGACATAGATCTAAGAATCATCTGCTTGTTAACATAATTGAAGCCATGGGAGCTGATGAGGTTACCAAAGTCAAGGAATTTAGAAAAGAGATCCCAAGACAGACCCTTGGGGTATACCCACAGTGAGTGTATATTATATGGATGATACAGTGGCAAAAAGACTAAAAAAGGAAGAGTCAGGGAAATCAGAAAAAAAAATCACAAAAGCCCCAAGAGGAGAGAGTATCCAGGAGAAAAACATCAACAGTGCAATACTTAAGGAATGTCTCCCTCTGTCTGTCTCTGTATTCTTATCTATATGTCTCTCTTTCTCAAATGTTTCAGGAGGTGATTTTTACCCTTATAAAATGAGTAAAGAGTATATAAAAACAAATAAGCAATTAGAACATTCTCTGTATTCATCCTGCATGTCATTTTCCTTTTCTGGATAGAGATAGTCATCAAAGCAAATTTTTAGACATCTCCTCAGTATTAATTCATTAGTTCTAATTCCTGTTGTTGAACGTAAAGTAACTATTGAAAGATCACAAATCTGCCAAAGAATATTTGTCTTTCTCCTTCCACTATTAGGTTTATAACACCCATAGTATTTTACACTATCATTTCAACCTTTCCTTTTGCTTAAAGTTACACAAAATTACAAATACCTTAAAATCAGCTTAGGTAAATACAGATATACTAACATAAAAAAAGTATCTCGCAAACTCTGTTTGCCAAATAAGGAATACATTGCAGGGATGGCTAAAGCAGAGGTTTGGGATGGAATTGAGAGCATTTGTAGGCATTTGGAGAAGGATTTTACTTAAATGAAGGTCTTTCCTAGCAATGGCATTTCCAAATCAAAATAAATGCTTCTTGGACCCTTCATTATATGGAAAAGTAAGTTCCCTTGGCAAATCATGCCAAGGAGCCTGGCACAGAGTACATTCCTTTACAGTCCTTTCAATATCAGAATTAATTCCAGGCTACCAGACATGCTTTCTATCCAATGCTTTCATGTAATTAATTCCCAGATGTGCAGCATGCAATGTGGCCAAAAGAACATGACCACTGCCTTCTGGAATAACAATGTAACTTCCCTGTAAAAGGCATACTTATGGACAGATAATTCTTTTCAAAGGCTTATGAATAGCTTAGCTTTCTCACATAGTTTCTCTATTAACTGCCCCTCAACATCCAATTTGACTCAGGGTAGTATAGGATACTGAGGAGTTAATAATGCAGCTCAATTAGTCTGAATTGGTCTTGCAACATCAAAATTTTCAACTCATCCAACACCATCCTAATTCAGCTGTCTCTCATTTAGGAGGCATCAGAAAGGAATGGAAGTTCTCCCCATGGCTGTGGCTCATCAAGAAGAACAATAGAGATGGAGTTAAATCTTCACACACCTGCTTCAAATCCCTTAGTATCTTTCACAATCCAAATTTGACAAATTTGGGGAAATTTTTACTTCAGCTTGAACTCTTTTCTTAGACATATTTGTTACCCAGCCTTTGTTAACCTTTGCTATGATCTGAGGTTTTAGATTCTGCCTGCATCCTTAGCTTTCTCTAACTTGTTAATAACTTATTTTTTTTTAACTCTAAACCAAGGGTCCTTAGCCTTTTTTGTCATGGATCCATTTGTAAGTTTGGCAAATCCTTCTCAGAATAAAGTTTCAAAATACATAGACTTACAAAGGAAATCAATCATATTGAAATATAGTTATCAGAATACATATTTTATAAACAAGTTCAAAGATGTCAGGTCTTAACCTTCTCTAACTCCTTCTCTAAACTTTATACCAGACTTAGCATTTTGTGCTCTGGGAACTAATCTTTTCCTATATATATTATCCATATCTATCTTCTGCCCCATCTTAGATCCTAGATGTACTTCTGCAGAATAATCCCCAAATTCAGCTTTTTACACTTCATCCTACTATACGTGAGTCATGGAAAAATCCAAGTTGTACCATGTCACCAGTTTGGCTCCCTAGTCACAACCTATATGGAATAGGAAAGTAGAAATGTCCTGCCAGAGAAGATGATTTGGGTCATTGGCATTTGATACCATTCTTTTACACTCTTAGATATGTAGTCATGAGAATATAGCAAAAGTTAGAGTACCACATTTATGTTAACACAAGTAAAAGTATAAAAAAACGTGTATTCTGAGATGACACCTACAAGGGGATTGTGATCTTAAGTGCAAGGCATGGCTATAGAGGTAGTACTTAATTTTAAGACATGTGCTAATAGCAAGGGCTTCTTGATCAGTTTTATGTGCATAAACCCAATCTCCAAATCACAGTATTTTTAAATATGAATCAGTTCATGTCTCTGTGATAACTAGCATTTTCATAGAACTACTGGATGTCAAAGCTAGAAGAAATCTTAGAAGACATCTAGTTCAACCTTCATTAGGATAGAAATCTACTCCATATCACCCTTAACAAGTGGCCAAGCAGTTTTTTTAAGATCTCCATTGAATGAGACTTTCATATCTTCAGATGCAGATCATTCCATTCTTCTCCTCAGTACTCATAGTCTTTGAATATTAAGTAACATCAAGAGTAGACAGAAAAAACCAAGACAAGAAAAGAGAAGAAGATGGGAGGAATATTTCATTTTTGTGGCTTATTTAAAAAATTAAGTTAAAATATTTTTAAATTGAACCATTTCTCCCACTACATCCCTTCATACTGAATATTTTTTAAAAGGTAAGAAAAACAAATGTCTTAGAACATAGCTACAGATTCCAGCAAAACAAATGCTACCATTGGCCATGTATGAAAATGTAGGCTACTCTTTGAATCTGAAACATTAATTTATTTTCAAACATTTATTTATTTATGGGAAATAGATTTATTATCTCTCTGGCAGGAGGTGTGTAGAGTGTATCATCTTCATTCTTTTGAACTCATGATTTATGATTCTGTTGATCAGAGTTCTAAAGTAGTTCAAAATTGTTTTTCTGTATATTGTTATTAACATCATATAAATTGTTCTAGTTCTATTCATTTCACTTTACATCAATTCATAAAAGCCTTGCCAATTTCCCATGAAATTGTCCATTTCATCATTTCTTATGGCACAATAATATTCCATTACTTATACACACCACAATTTATTTATCAATTTCCCAATAGGAGGACAGCCCCTCAGTTTCTGGTTTTTGGCTACCACAAAAAAAGCTACTTTAAATATTATTGTACAAGTAGATTCTTTTCCTCTTTCTTTGATTTCTTTAAAGTGTAAGCCACATAGTGTATAGCTGGGTCAAATGGCATGCACAATTTAGAAACTTTTTGAGCAAAGTTCCAAACTGCTTTCCAAAATAGCTGAACCAATTCACAGTTCCACCAATAGTACACTAATAATATTAATTTCCAATGTACCTACTAGTATTTGCCATTTTCCTCTTTTGTTATTTTTCCCCTAATATGATAAGTGTGAGGTAGAACCTCAAAGTTACTTTAATTTGCATTTCTCTATCAACTGTTTGTAATGTTTTTTCACATGATTTTGATAGCTTAGATGTCTTCCTTTGAAACTGCTTGTTAATTTTATATATGTGTATATATCTGTGTATATATATATATATACACATATAATCGATTCCTTATATTATACATTATATAGAGAGATAAATGATAGAAAAAGATATCTTATAAGATATATCTCTTATATATCTCAAAATGACTTTTAATCTCCTAAGTTTACCTTATTCTGGAAATAAAACCTTGAATTGTGAAACCCAGTAATCTGTATCCCTTCTAATTTTTACACCATTAGATTTGTTTGTTCAAAACATGCTTTTAAATTAAATATCATTGTGTGTAATCCTCTCTCTTACTTACTTACAAATTCTTGCCATGTCCATAGATATCAAAGGCATTTTCTTCTTTGCTCTTCTAATTTATGATATGACCATTTATTTCAAGGTCATGTACATATTTGGAGCTTACATGGTATATGGTGTAAGGTAGTAGTCTAAACCTAATTTCTGCCAGATTGTGATCCAGTTTACTCAAACGTAAATGTAAATTTTTTTTCAAATGTAAATCATTTCCCCAGGTCTTTGGGTTTATCAAACATTATGTTATTGTGTCTTTTGCTTTTGTATGTTGTGTATCTAATGTGTTACACTGATCAATCTCTCCTTTTTAACTAGTTCCTTTTTTAAAATAAATTTGTATTAATGTATTAGGTTTCTAACATTACCATAGTTATCCCCAGTGTCCTTCTCCCTCTCCTTCTTGAAGATCTATCCTACTTACCTAATAGTATTTTTAAAAAGGAAAAAAAATTAACAAATTTAACAGGTCCAAAAATATGTGCAATATGTAACACCTGTAAACATCCCATCTCCACAAAGGGGTGGGTGGAGCTGTCTTTCTTTATATCTTCATTCAAGTCATATTTGTTCTTTATAATTTTGTTATATTCACTTTTGATTTGTTGGCATGTGGTTATTTCATTCACTTACATTGTTATAGTTATTGTGTATATTATTTTCTTGGCTCTACATACTTCATTTTGTATCAGTTAATGCAAATCTTTCCGTGCTTCTCTATATTCATCATATGTATCATTACTTGCAGCACAGTAATATTCAATTACATTTATGTATAAGAATGTGTTTAACCATTCACTAATTGATGGGAATCTACTTGTTTCCAATTCTTTGCCAATGAGAGGTACTACTTACTGAAGAGAAAAAAACTCTTTAAAATTAGAATTGGCCAAGTGGAAGAGTTTAGACATCATAGTTCTGAAAATTATAAAAGAGGGGTAGTTAGGTGGTACAGTGGATAGAGCACCAGCCCTGGAGTCAACCTCCAGCCTCAGACACTTGACATTTACTAGCTGTGTGACCCTGGGCAAGTCACTTCACCCCATTGCCTAGCCAAAAAAAAAGATTATAAAGGAAAATTGCCTACATGTCAAAATAGAAACTGAAAGAATACACCAATGCCCTCCTGAATGAGATCCCAAAATGAAAACTCCCAGGTACATTATAGCAAAATTCCAGAGCTGCCAGGTCAATGAGAAAATATTGCAAGCAACCAGAAAGAAAAAAAGTACCATGGAGCCACACAGTGTAGAATCCTGAAGTCAGGATCATGCAAGATTTAGCAGCTACCATCATTAGGAAACAGAGGGCTTTGGATACTATATCCCAGAAGGCAAAGGAGCTAGGATTACCACCAAAAATAACCAACTCAGAAAAATTGAGTGTAATCTCACAGGGGTAAATGCCATTTAATAATATAGAGGACTTTCAGGCATTCCTGACAAAAACAACAGAGCTAAATAGAAAATGTTACATTTAAACACAAGATTCAACAAAGCCATTAATAAGCAATTAATAAGTTTAAACTGTTTATCTTCCCAAGCAGAAAGGTGATACATGTAACACCCAGAAACTTTATCACCATTAGGAGAGTTAGAAGATATCAACTTAGAGGATATGGTTGTGAATATTGGGATGATCTCAAAAAGAAGGTTGGGAAATAGAGATTTACTGGCAGAAAGGGGAAAGAAGGAGAAGAATAATGGAGAAAATTATCTCACATAAAAGAGATGGCAAGACAAAAGCCAGGATGATTGGCAATGACCTGGGATGCAGTAGAAGGCCTTGGCATCTGACCAAGCTCTTAGTGCTCCACAGCACTTGCTTCAACTGTCTTCATGGCTGCTGGAATAAATTGTTCTTACCTACCCATTCTGCCAGGGAAAGTCTTCACATGCTTGGGGTAGACATCCCCCTAACTCATCTATTGTTGGTTCAGCCAATCTTCCAAGACCATTTTACTAGGGTATGGCCACTGTTCATATTACAGCTTTTTGGAGCCACAGGTAAGAGTTGGAAGACAGGTGGACATACCAAAGATAGATGAATAGCCACAAAATGAGCTTGGCAAGCTCTCACACTTGAGGTGCTAGTCCTTCCTGAATACTATATACATATATGTATGCATGTATATGTATGTATATATGCATATGTGTGTATATACAGATATATATGTATATACACATATGTGTATGTACATATGTATATGCATATACACACAGATATATATTTAGTATGAAGGGGTGTAGTGGGAGAATATGCAGATATATATTTATATACCTATGTAGTATAGGTTAAAATTAGTAAACTAAATAATCTAATATTAAAAAATAAGTGGGTTAGAGAACAAGTAATAGAAACAATCAATAATTTCATTAAAGGTAATGATAATAAGGATACAGTACAAGAAAATTTGTAGGGTGCAGTCAAAGCAGAACTTAGGAGGGTCACTGCTCCACTGTGGCTGCAGCTCTGGTGTGCTAGTGCTTCTCCTCATCCTAGAACTGCCACCCAGAACTGTGACCAGGATCCAACTACGGCAAAACAACAGAGTCTTGTCCCCAGTGCCAGCAAAGAGACACTTGTAATCTCTTTCTGACCAATTATTTGAAACCCTAAACATCTGTGCACTGAGAATTCCAGAGACAGCCCCTGCTGCCACTGATTCAGTCACCCTAAGGCTGGTTCTGTGATGGCATGGCCTGTGATGGACTGTGCTCCTCTTTCACCCTGGTGCAAAAGACCTTTCCTGCTGAATTAAGTTATCTAGGGCTGTAAAATTGTTTCACTGTGTCATTTTGTGGGTTCTGCTATTCTACAATTAATTTAGAGTCATTATTGAAAGATATTTGGAGAGATTTGGAGGAGAGCTCAGATGAGTCCCTGCCTTTACTCTGCCATCTTGGTGATGCCTCAATAGAATAAATTTATAAAGCCAAAAGCTGGTTTTATGAAAAAAATAGTTAATTTTATTTAAAAAAAGAAAGAAAGATGAAAACCAACTTACCATCATCAAAAATGGAAATGGTACTGAGGAATTTGGGGAAGATGGTGGAGTGGTGGAGTAGGCAGAAATATCTAGGATCTCCAGATTTCCTCCACAAACAGATGGAAAATTGCAATGAAATGAACATAGAGCAGCCAAAATGAAGGAGTTGTCCTCCTAAGATAACTTAAGAGGCCCTCAGAAAAGTCAGGACCTCTAGGGACTAAGGTTTGGCCTGGGTAACAAATAAGAACTCCAGGATGACTCCACTGAATCAACAAACAGTAGGCCCTGAGGGCAGCTCCTTTGGGAAGCAGACTAGGTCTCAAGGAATTTCTCCTCAGCTTTCACCTCACTCACATCCTCAGGAACTTTCACCTCTTGCTCAGGAACTTTCAGCTCATGAACTTTTACCTCACAAAGAACAGCTTACAGCTGAGTGAAGAAAGATCAAAGGATCCCCCTAAAATATTTCCAGAAGTCAAGTCTAGTGGTACTGACCGGAAGTGACCCTGACTATGGTTGTGGGCTGGGGGGAGTGACCAAACAGAGGATGAATGTAATACCACAGACAGTAAGAACATTTTTAGGACAGCATGGCTGGGGGCCCTAACCATGACTTAGGGGAGGAGAGAAGTCCCTGATGTTATGCCTTTGGAAAGAACTTAAACCATAACAGTAAGGAGGACCTGAGGGCAACATTACCCACAACTTGAGATTAAAAAAAAAAAAAAGATGTTATTCAATAAGATTAAACTGTTTAAATCCCTCTATGGGAAGATAATACTTGTAACTCTTGAGAACTGTGTCTTTATTATGGGATTTAGAAGGGGTATACATAAGAGGCAGAGTCAAGATGGCAGAGGGAAAGCAGTGACTTGCTTGAGCTCTCCCCTCAAACCCCTCTAAACACCTATAAAAAATGGCTCTAAACAAATTCTAAAGCAGCAGAACCCACAAAAAGACAGAGTGAAACAAATTTCCAGCCAAAGACAGCCTGGATGGTTGATCAGAAAGGTATATGGTGCCAGGCAGGGAGAGGAGCACAGTTTGGTGTGGGCACACAGGCCGCAGCAAACCTGGAGCAGCCCTCTAAAGACTGAATCACAGGCATCTGTGGCGGTTTCCAGACTTCTCAAACCAGGAACGCCAAAGACAATTTAGAAGGTCAGTGGGAAAAGTATGTGACTGCGGTGAGAGAGGAGCTAGGTCCCAGTTGCAAGTCTCAAGTGCGGGCCAGGGCCATGGCTGTTTCTTGAGCTTTCGGCCCACAGACTGAGGGGCAATCAAGTGGCTGATCAGAGGGGGATTGCACAGATCTCTTTGCCAGTGCTGAGACAGGAATCTCTTGCTTTACCAGGTGCTTGGATCTGGGTCACAGTTCTGAGGGGTGGTCCTGGGGTGAGGAGGAATGCTGGTGTGGTGGAGCTTGTTGTGACAGTGGAGAGAAAACACCTCGTCCCTTATCATAGCACCTTGGAAAAACTGAAAATTTTCAGATCCCTAGAAGTATCTCTGAAAACAGCTGTACAAACCCCTGAAACTTGGGACAGTACATTCTCCACATTGGAAGCAGACTCTGACTTTAACAAAGAGCTTAAAACTCAAGCAATTTGCTGGGATCATGAGTAAGCAGCACAAAAAGAGTCAGACTATATTATCTTACTTTGGTGACAAAGAAGATCAAAACATACAACCAGAAGAAGACAACAAAGCCAAAGCTCCTACATCCAAAGCCTCCAAGAAAAATATGAATCAGTCCCAGGCCTTGGAAGACCTCAAAAGGGATTTTGAGAAGCAAGTAAGAGAAGTAGAGGAAAAACTGAGAGTGATGCAAGAATATCATGAAAAACAAGTCAACACCTTGCTAAAGGAGACCCAAAAAAGTACTGAAGAAAATAACATCTTAAAAAATAGCCTAACCCAAATGGCAAAAGAGTTCCAAAAAGCCAATGAGGAGAAGAATGCCCTAAAAAGCAAAATTGGCCAAACGGAAAAGGAAGTCCAAAAGATTACTGAAGAAAATGCTTCCTTAAAAATTAGAATAGAGCAATTGGAAGCTAGTGACTTTATGAGAAATCCAGACACTGTAAAACAAATCGAAAAGAATGAAAAATTAGAAAACAATGTGAAATATCTCATTGGAAAAACAACTGACCTGGAAAATAGATCCAGGAGAGAGAATTTAAAAATTATTGGACTATCTGAAAGCCATGATCAAAAAAAGAGCTTAGACATCATCTTTCAAGAAATTATCAAGGAAAATTGTCCTGATATTTTAGAACCAGAGGGCAAAATAGAAATGGAAAGAATCCACTGATCTGCTCCTGAAAGAGATCCCCAAAGGAAAACTCCTAGGAATATTGTATCCAAATTCCAGAGTTCCCAGGTCAAGGAGAAAATATTACAAGCAGCCAGAAAGCAACAATTCAAGTATTATGGAAACACAATCAGGATAACGCAAGATTTAACTGCTTCTACATTAAGGGACTGCAGGGCATGGAAAATAATATTCCAGAGGGCAAAGGAGATAGGATTACAACCAAGAATTGCCTACCCAGCAAAACTGAGTATAATCCTTCAGGGGAAAAAATGGTCATTCAGTGAAATAGAGGACTTTCAAGCATTCTTGGTGAAAAGACCAGAGCTGAATAGAAAATTTGATTTTCGAATACAAGACTCAAGTTGAACATGAAGAGGTAAACAGGAAAGAGAAAATTATAAGAGACTTATTAAGGTTGAACTGTTTACATTCCTGCATGGAAAGATGATATTTGTAACTCATGAGACCTTTGTCAGTATTAGGGGAGTTGGCAGGGAAAAAAATTATATGTATGTATATATAGATATAGATAGATAAATAGATAGAGGGCACAGGGTGAGTTGAAAATGAAGGGGTTATATCTGGAGAATAAAATTAAGGGGTGAGAGAGGATTATACTAGGAGAAAGAGAAAGGGAGAGGTAGAATGGGGTAAATTATCTCACAAAAAAAACAGAAAAGAAAAGGCTCTTACAGTGGAGGGGAAATGGGGAAGGTGAGATGGAATGAGTGAATCTTATTCTCATTGGATTTGACTTAAGGAGGGAATAACATACACAATTGAGTATGGAAATCTGTCTTACCCTACAGGAAAATGGGGGGGGGAAGGGGACAAAGAGTAGGGGGATGATAGAGAGGAAGGCATATTGGGAAAGGGGGTAATCAGAAGCAAATACTTCTGAGGAGGGACAGGGTCAAAAGAAAGAATAGAATAAATGGGGGGGGCAGGACAGGATTAAGGGAAATAGAGTTAGTTTTTCACAGCATGTCTACTATGGAAGTGTTTTGCATAACTGCACATATATAACCTATATTGAGTTGCTTGCCTTATCAATGAGGGTGGGTGGGGAGGGAGGAAGGGAGAAAATTTGGAACTCAAAGTTTTAAAAACACATGTTTAAAAAAAATGTTTTCACATGCAACTGGGAAATAAGAAATACAGGAAATGGGGTAGAGAAATCCATCCTATCCTGCAGGAAAATTGAAAGAGAAGGGGATAAGAGAAGGGGGGAGAGATAGAAGGGAAGGCAGACTAGGGGAAGGGGTATTCAGAATGCATGCCATCTTGGGGTGGGGGAGGGGTGAGATGGAGTGAAAATTTGGAACTCAAAATCTTGTGGAAGTAAATGTTGAAAACAAAAAAAAATAAAAATTACCATAAAAAAGAATGAAGGACAAACAACAACAATATTTTTGGGAAAACAATCAAGCTATTTTCCTTCATTCAAGGCACATAATGAAAAAAATGTCTGGCTTCTCCTTAATTCAGGCAAAGTGGACTGTACCATAATTATAAATAATTCCATGAATCCACATTAGACAAAGGCATCTAAAACCTCTAAAATGTTCCTGAAATTTCAAGCATAAATATATAATCTTTGCACTCTTTTTCTTTCATTGTAAGCATTTCCTTTCATTTGTAATTCAGAAGTTGGAGACATCTGATACTTTAGTGATCACTACATTTACCAAGAAGCTTGTGAAAAACTAACTTATTTTCAATGATCACAGGCATTATTTTCTTCTCCCCCTTACACAGAGACAGACTGTATAAAAATGTAGATATCTAGATGAATAAAATATGTACAATGGTTAATAGAAATATTTTTTGAAACAAAACTTTGTGTTTTAATCTTACTGAAGGTAGGTCTTTGAAAAAGGTAAAAATCCCAAAGCAAAATAAAATGATCAAAACATAAAAATATCTCTATCTCCCAGTCATAAGACTGGATATTTACCGTGGCACAGAACCATTTTTAACCTTGTATCTGTAACACTACCTGTTTTAGCAAAAGGTTTCGCATTTTTTTTTTGCTTATTCTCCTTAGGCTAAATGCTTGTACTCTTATAAATTTTTTTTAAATGTTGGCATCTGCAATCCAACCTCTTATTTTCATCAAGAAAGTGTCATGTTTTTAATAAGTCATTTTTCTTTCCAATAAACTCTCATTAAAATCAACCTAAGTAGAGGCATGATTGTAAGCAGGTATCAGATTTTCATCACAAGAAATTAATGATAGGGTATTTTCTATGAATTGTCAAACTACCTTCTTTTCCTAGGTTTTGTTTTTTAATACTTATTTTTCTTCTAATTACATTCATTTTTTGGAACGTTGAATTCCAAATTCTCTCCCTTCCCTTTTTTTCTCCCCTCTCATTGAGAAGGCAAGAATTTGATATAGATTGTACATGTGCAGTCATACAAAACAAATTTGCATATCAATTGGATTGGGAAAGAAAACAGAATTTAAAAAAACACCCCAAAATAAAGAAGTTAAAAATTATGCTTCAAAAAAAAGAAGGGGTATACATAGACAGAGGGTGTGGGAATAAGTTGCATTTGAAGTGATAATAAAATTGATTAAGGGGTGAAAAAAAGGAGAGAAGAGGAAAGGGGGAGGCAAAATAGGTTAAATTATATCACAGGACCAGGCACAAAGAGCTATTACAGTAGATGGAAAGAAGGGAGGGGGGATGAGCATTGTTTGAACCTCACTGTCATCAGATTTGGGTCAAAGTGGGAATAACATACACATTCAGTTGGTTATAGGCATTTATCACATTCTATAGGGAAGTAGGAAGGAAAAGGGGAAAGAAAACAAAAGGGGGTTGATAGAAGGCAGTGGATAAGAGATGTGGTGATCAGAACCAAAACACTGATGAGGAGAGAAAGGGTGAAAGTACAGAAAAAAGTATAAACAGGGGGAAAAATAGGATGGAAAGAAAGACACAGTCAGTAATCACAATGTGTGAATGTGAATGGGATGAACTCTCCCATAAAATGGAAGTGGATACCAGAGTGGATTATAAACCACAATCCTACAATACGTTGTTTACAAGAAAAACATTTGAAACAGAGAGATACACACATAGTAAAGGTAAAAAGCTGGAGTAGAATATATTATGCACCAGCTAAAGTAAAAAAAAAAAAAAGCGGGGATAGCAATCCTGATCTCAAAGTAACAGCAAAAATATATCCAATGAAAAGAGATAAAGAAAATTATTTCTTCCTAAAATATAGCAGAGAAAAATGAAGTAATATCAGTACTAAACATATATGCACCAAGTAGTATAGCACCTACATTCTTAGAGGAGAAGTTAAGTGAGTTACAGGAAAAATATTGACAGCAAAACTATACTAGTGGGGGACCTCAACTTCCCCCTCTCAGAACTAGATACATCTAACCACAAAATAAACAGGAAAGAAGATAAAGAGGTGAATAGAATTTTAGAAAAGTTAGACATGGCAGAGGTCTGGAGAAAATTGAATGGGGATAGAAAAGAATATACTTTTTTTCTCAGTTACGCATGACACCTGCACAAAAACTGGCCATGTACTAGGGCATCACAACCTTACAATCCAATGCAGAAAGGCAGACATATTAAATGCACTCCTTTCAGATCATAATGCAATAAACATTGAATGTAATAAAAGGCCATGGAAAGATAGACTAAAAACTTAATTGGAAACTAAATAATATAATCATAAAGAATGAGTGGGTCAAACAACAAATCACAGAAACAATCAAATAACTTCATCCAAGAGAATGACAGTAATGAGAAAACATACCAAAACTTATGGGATGCAGCCAACGTGATTCTTAGGAGAAGTTGTGTATCTCTCAATGCTTACATAAACAACATAAAGAAAGAGGAGATCAATAAATTGGGCACGCAACTAAAAAATTCAGAAAAAGGGCAAATTAAAAATCCTCAATTCAATACCAAATTAGAAATTCTGAAAATCAAAGGAGAGATTAATAAAATTGAAATTAAGAAAACAATTGAACTAATAAATAAAATTAAGAGATGATTTCATGAAAAAAAACAGCAAAATAGATAAACCCTTGGTTAATTTGATTTAAAAAAGAAGAAAACCAAATTACCATATCAAAAACGAAAAGGATGAATTCATCATGAATGAAGAGGAAATTAAAACAATAATTAGGAGCTACTTTGCCCAACTGTATGCAAATAAATTTGGCAATCTTAATGAAATGGATGAATATTTATAAAATATATAAATTGCCCAGATTAACAGAAGAGAAAATAAAATATTTAAGTAACCCCATTTCAGAAAAAGAAATTGAACAAGTCATCAATGAACTCCCTAAGAAAAAATCTCCAGGGCCAGATGGATTTACAAGTGAATTTTGCCATACCTTTAAAGAACACTTAATTCTCATATTATATAAACTATTTGGAAAAATAGGCAAAGAAGGAGTCCTACTAAATTCCTTTTATGATACAAATATGGTACTGATACCTAAACCAGGAAGAGCCACAACAGAGAAAGAATATTATAGATCAATTTCCCTAATGAATATAAATGCAAAAATTTTAAACAAAATATTAGCCAAGAGATTACAGCAACTTATCATGAGGATAATATGCTAAGATCAGGTGGGATTTACACCAGGAATTCAGAACTGATTCAATATTAGGAAAACTATTAGCATAATTGACCATATCATTAACAAAATTAACAGAAATCATATGATTATCTCAATAGATACAGAAAAGGTTTTTGACAAAATACAAAGCCCATTTCTATTAAAAACCCTGGAGAGCATAGGAGTAAATGGAATTATCCTTAAAATGATAAGTAACATCTATCTAAAACCATCAGCAAGCATTATATGTAATGGGTATGAGCTAGAAACATTTCTAATAAGATCAAGGAAGAAACAAGGATGTCCATTATCACCATTGTTATTCAGCATAGTAATAGAAATGTTAGTTTTAGCTATAAGAGAAGAAAAAAGAAATTGAAAGAATTAGAATAGGTAATGAAGAAATAGAACTATCACTCTTTGTAGATGATATGATGGTATACTTAGAGAATCCTAGAGAATCAACTAAAACACTACTTGAAATAATTAACAACTTTAACAAAGTTGCAGAATATAAAATAAACCCACATAAATCATTGGTGTTTTTAATATATGACTAACAAAGCCCAGCAGCAAGAGACAGAAAGAGAAATTCCATTTAAAGTAACTGTAGACAATATAAAATATTTGGGAGTCTCCCTGACAAGACAAACCCAGGAACTATAGGAACATAATTGTAAAACACTTTTCACACAAATAAAGTCAGATCTAAATAATTGGGAACATATCAGTTGCTCATGGATAGGCTGAGCTAATATAATAAAAATGGCAATTCTACCTAAATTAATTGATTTGTTCAGTGCCATACCAATCAAACTACCAAAAATTTATTTTATAGAGCTAGGAAAAATAATAACAAAACAACAAAAATAATAACAAAATAGCAAAAAAAAAGAACAAAAGGTCAAGAATATCAAGGGAATAAATGAAAAGAAATGCAAAGGAAGGTGCCCTAGCTATACCAGATCTAAAACCGTATTATAAAACAAGCAATCATCAAAACTACTTGGTACTGGCCAAAAAATAAAGTGGTGCATCACTTGAATAGGTTAGGTATACAAGGCATAGTAATCAATGACTATAGCCATCTACTATTTGATAAACTCAATGACTCCAGATTCTGGGAAAAAAATGCACTATTTGACAAAAACCGCTGGGAAAACTGAAAAGCAGTATGGCAGAAACTAGGTATTGACCAATATCTTACCCTGTATACCAAGATAAGTTCAAAATGGGTACATGATTTAGACATAAAAGGTGAAACTGAAAGCAAATTAGGAGCATAAGGAATACTTTACCTGTCAGATCTATAGAAAAGGGAAGAATTTATGACCAAACAAGAGATAGAGAACATTATGAAGTGCAAAATGGATAATTTTGATTACACTAAATTAAAAAGGTTTTGCATAAACAAACCCAATGCAACCAAGATTAGAAGGGAAGCTGAAAGGGGGGAAATAATTTTTACAGTCAGGGTCTTTGATAAAGGCCTCGTTTCTAAAATATATAGAGGACTGAGTCAAATCTATAAGAATACAAGCCATTCCCCAATTGATAAATTGTCAAAGGAAATGAAGAGGCAGTTTTCACATGAAAAAATCAATGAATGCATCTTAAAAAATGCTCTAAATCACTATCAATTAGAGAAATGCAAATTAAAACAACTCTGAGGTAGCATATCACACCTATCAGATTGGCTCACATGACAAAACAAGAAAATGATAAATGTTGGAGAAGATGTGGGAAAATTGGAACACTAATGCATTGTTGGTGGAGTTGTGAACCAATCCAACCATTCTGGAGAACAATTTGAAACTATGTCCAAAGGGCTATAAAACTGTGCATACCCCTTGATCCAGTAGTACCTCTATTCATTCTGTATCCCAAAGAGATCATACAAATGAGAAAAGGACTCACATGCACAAAAATATTTATAGCAGCTCTTTTTCTGGTAGCAAAGAATTGGAAATTGAGGGGATGCCCATCAATTGAGGAATGGCTGAACAAGTTGTAATATATGAATGTAATGGAATCCTATTGTGCTCTATAGAAATAGTGAGCAGGAAGACTTCAGAAAAACCAGGAAACACTTGCATGAACTGATGCTGAGTGAAGTGAGCAGAACCAAGAGAACCTGGTACATCATAACAGCAACATTGTGTGATGACAGACTTTGTTAGACTCAGTTCTTCTCAGCAACGCAAGAATCTAAGATAATTCCAAAAGACTCGTGATGGAAAATGTTATCCACATTCACAGAAAGAATATGGAGTCTGAATGCATATTGAAGCTTACTATTTTCTCTTTCTTTGTTGTTTTTTGTTTTTTCCTTCTTGTGGTTTTTCCCTTTTGTTCTGATTTTTCTTTCACAACGTGACTAATTTTGAAACATGTTTAATAAGGTCATACATGTATAGCTTTTATCAGATCATATGCCATTTTGGGAAGGGGTGCAGTCAAGGGAGAGAATTTAGAACTCAAAAATTTATAAAAGTGAATGTTGAAAACTAAAAACAAATATATATATATATTTTTAAGACTAGAGTCTTGGGGGAAATATCTAGCAAATTATTCTTCTACTATCCTTGTTGCTCTGACCTCACAGTCTTCCTATTTTGGTGTTTAGTCAGTTGATTCAGGTTGTAATGACAACACTCATTTGGGAGCCCTTGCAACATGACAGCTCAGATTACCATAATGAATTATTGGTTATGCCAAGTAATCTTTTATTTTCAGATCATTTCAATAATGTTGCCACACTGGATATTTCAGCAGGTTTTTTTGGCCTAGACCACTATCTATATAAGTACCAGTTATATTCCTCACAGCCTTTGCAATATATATATAGGGCCTATCCTTTGGGCCATTCACTTACTGGGTTTTTTGAGTTCAGAAAACAACAGCAGGAACTCAGCAATAAGTCATGCCTGCTTCTGATATGGGGTGATATGTTCCATCCTTGTGTCTGCATACATAATCCTGCTGCCGTCCCTATGTTACAAGTTGTTTATATCAAGCATGTTTTCTCCAAAACTTCTCTATGAGGGAATGCATCTATTACTCACAGCTACCCTTTGTGTATTTTTCACAGCCATGGACCTAAGCAATCTCATAAAACCTTAGTCTAAGTATGCCAGGAAAGAACTGTGCTTTTTTAAAAGCCTATTAATTGCTGACTGGATTTGAGTAATGGAAGATATGTTTAACTACTAAAGAGATCATTCTAGTAAAAAAGATAAAATATTATTTATGGCTTATAAGTTATATCAGTCATTTTAAAAAAAACCATTCAACGTCTTTGAATTTATATTTACTGTTTTTGAATTTATATTTACTGTAAGTAACTTTTGGTGGTTGAGATGGGGTGGGGGACTGTTGAGGAGAGGCAGAAAAGAAGGAGAGACTCTTTGACCATTTGAAAAAAGTACTAATTTTGTTTCAAAACATTAAATTTGATTACAAACCATGAAAAAAAAAGAAATGATAAGTTTAATGATCTTAGAAAAGGATAGAAAGACTTGTATAAAATGGTGAGGTGTAAAGTGAGCAGAACCAAAAGAACATTGTATACAGTAACAGCAGTATTGTTTTAAGAATGACTTTAAGGGACTAAGTCATTTTTATTATTATAACTATCAAAATTAGCTATAAAGGATATATGAAGACACTATCTGCATCTGGAGAAACAACTGATAAATAGAAGGATATATATAAATAGTTTTAAATATCTATCTATTTTAGTCTAATGGTAGTCATCTCTAGGATGGGGAAGGAAGAAAAAAAGGAATTTATGTGATAACTTTATTCTATATTTTAAAAGGATAGTATTTTTTATATAATAAATTTCCAGTTTCATGTGCAATCATCTTTTTATTATACTTGTTTTATTCCATAAATAAAAAGCAAAATAGTTTTTTTTTTAAATGAAAAGGGTAAATGCACTGCCAATGAAAATAAGATTAAGGCAATTTTTAGGAGCTACTTTTCCCAATTATATGCCAATAAAACTGATACTTAAATGAAATGGATGAATATTTATAAAATTAAAAATTGCCCAGATTAATAAGAAGAAATGGAATGCTTAAACAACTGTATGTTGGGAAAGTAAATGAAAAAACTATCCATGATTTCCCTAAGAAAAAAATCTCAGGACAGATATATTTAATAGCAAATTCTATCAAACATTTAAAGAATAATTAATTCTAATACTACATAAACTACTTGAAAAAGAGCCCTATAAAATTCCTTCTATGGTAATGTATGGTTTCAATACCTAAACCTAGTAGACCAAAAATAGAGGGAAAAAACCCATAGATCAATCTCCCTAATGAATATTGATGCAAAAGTTTAAAATAAAATACTAGCAAGGGAACTACAGCAATATATCAATAATTTTCTACACTATGACCAAGTGGAATTTATACTAGGAATGCAGAGCTGGTTTGTTTTAAGAAAATTATAAGCATAATTGACTATATTAATAAGAAAAACATCAAGACAACAAACAAGAATTATATGATTATATCAATAAATGCAGAAAAAGCTTCTGACAAAATACAACATCCATTTCTATTAAAAACATTAGAAAGCATAGGAATAAATGATGCTTTTCTTTTTGTTATTATTATTTTTTATTTTCCCCAGTTAGATGTAAAAACAATTTTTAATACTCATTTTCAAAAGTTTGAATTCCAAATTCTCTCCCTTTCTCCCTTCTCACCCCGCCTCATTGAGAAGGCAAGCAATTCAATAAAGGTTATGCATGTGTAGTCATGTAAAGCATTTCCATAATAGTCATGTTGTGAAAGAAAACATAGACCAAAAATTTTCAAGAAAAGTAAAGCAGAAAAGTATGCTTCAATTTGTATTCAGACACCATCATTTCTTTCTCTGGGGATAGATAGCATTTTTCATCATAAGTCCTTCAGAGTTGTCTTGAATCATTATATTGTTGAGAATAGCTAAGTCATTCACAGCTGATCATCTTACAATATTGAGGAGCTTTTCTTAAAATTATAAGTAGTGTCTATCTTAAACCAAGAACAAGCAATATAGGTGAGGGGAATAAATTAGAAGCTTTCCCAATCAGATCAAGGGTGTCCATTAATTATCAATATTATTCAATATTGTACTACAAATGGTGCAATAGCAATAAGACAAGGAAAAAAATGAATAAAAACAGGTGATGAGGAAATGAAACTCTTACTTTTGGCAAATGAGATGATGTTGTTCATAGAGAACCCTAGAAAATCAACTGAAAAACTAACAGAAACAAATAACAATTTACCACAGTTGTGGGGTATAAAATAAATCCACATAAATCATCAGCATTTCTATATATTACCAATCAAACTCAGAAGGAAGAGAGAGAAAGAGAAATTCCATTTAAATTAACTGTGGACAGTATCAAATATTTCAGAGTTTACTTGCCAAGACACATAGAGGAATTATATGAACAGAATTTCAAAACATGTTTTACACAAATAAAGAGAGATCTAAACAACTGGAGAAAGATTTATTGTTCAAAGTTAGGCTGAGTCAATATAATAAAAATGATGATGTCACCTAAATTTAATTGCTTATTTGGTGCCGTACCAATCAAATTACCAAAGATTCATTTCTTCTTTTGAGGTTGAGTAATTTAAGGTCTTAACTTTGCACTTCTGATAGTTTTGGTGTTTTATATTGTTGAAGGTTGTCTTCTATTTCTTTTATTTTTCAGGTTTAACATATAACTGTGTATAATATGTTCTGATTATTCTTTTCATTCTATTTTGTTGTGATTTCACCTTGTCTATTTGCTATTTTTATTTGATTTTCTATCCTATTCCTTTTTAATCAGATTAGCTAATGATTTTTTCAATTTTATTAATATTATCAAGCACCAAGCTTTTAGTTTTAATGAGTATTTTTATGATTTGTTTTGGTTTCTCATTTATCTATTTTCTCTCTAATTTTATTACTTCTTTAGGATTATTTTTGTTTTTGTTTTTTGATGGACTTCCTAGAGTTTTTTAATGCATATTCAATTCATTAATTCTCTCTTTTTTTTTCTATTTTGTTAAGTATGTGTTCAGAGAAATTATTTCCCCCTGAGGACTGCTTTCACTGCCTCCCAGAAATTTTGGCATATTATTTTATCATTATAATTTTTTTCAAATAATAATTGTTTCTATGATTTGTTCTTTGACCCACTAATTACTTATGAGTTCATTGTTATATCTCCATTTGGCTCTGTATTTTTAGTTTTTAATCCCTGAACAAATAGCAATTTTTATCGCATTATGGATTGTAAATGATGTATTAACTATTTCTGCCTTTTAAAATTTGTTTGTAATATCTCTGTGGCTAATATATGCTAAATTTTTTTAATAGTTTCATGTGGTGCTACAAAATAAGTACATACTTAGGCTATATCTTTTAAAATGTGCCATAAATCTTTACAGTTTTTCCAGCAATTTATCCAGTTCCATAGTATCTGTTTTATCTCCAAATTGTTCTAATGATTACTACTTTGTAGTTCAGTTTGAGATCTCATACTGATCTACCCTCCATTACTCCTCACTTTTTTCATTATTAGTCTTGTTTAATTCTACTATGTAAATTATATTTTTTCTAGATTTATAGAATATTCTTTTGGGATTTAATTAGTAGTACAGCATTGAATAGGTAAATCAATTTAGGTGTTATTTTTATTTTTATTTGGTTCAAACTATGAATGAACAATGAATATTTTTGCCAACATTTACTTCTATTTTATTTCTGGTAAGAGCATTTTGTAGCTAGCTATATAATATATAGTATATTATAGTGTGTGTATATATACATACATGTATAGTTATATAATCTTTGAATAATGGTAGATACAGTCTCAAGTATTTTATAGCTTTTGTAATTATTTTGAATAGATTTTCTCTTTCTAGCTTTTCTTGATGGGTTTTCTTGGTTGCCTGTGGAGTGCTATTTAATATTGATTTATTTTATATCCTGCAAATTTGCTGAAGCTATTAATTTAATTAATGTTAGTTGATTGTCTAAGTTTTTTTAAATACACCTTCATATTATCTACTGAATGTGATCATTTTGTTTCCTCCTTGTCTATGCTTATTTTTTTCAATTTCTTTTTCTTCTCTTATTGCTATAACTAGCAATTCTATAGCTTTGTTAAGTGGTAGTGCTGATAATGGTAATCCTTTCTTTATCCATGATCTTAACAGAGAAGCCTCTTTTTCTCCAATACATACAATGTTTGCTGTTGGCTTTAGATAAACTCTATTTGCTATATAAAAGAAATATTCATTTGTTCTTTATATTTTAAAAGTATTTAAGAGAAACAAGCATTGGATATTTCTCAAAAACTTTGTCAGTATCTATTTATATAATCATGTGGCTTTTTTTTACATTATTGACATTATTGTATTTATAGTCTTCCTTATGTTGAACCAACCATGTATTCCTGGTATAAACCCAACCTGGTCATAAAGTATAATTGTTTTCATGTGTTATTGTTGCCTATTTAATAATATTTATCATTTTAAAAAAATATTCAATAGGGGGTATAGTTCTATAGTTTTTTCTTTTTCTTTCTCAATATTTGGTTTAAATATCAGCATCATATGCTATCATAGAAATAAGTTAAATAGGTATCTTCTTGTCTTATTGTTACAAACTATTTATGAAGTATTGGAATTATTCTTAAAAGAATTAAAATGTTACATTAAATTCATTGCTGAATCCATCCATTGAGGTTTTTTTCCCCTTGGGGAATTCATTTACAGATTATTTATTTTTTAGATTCCTTTTGGATATTTTTTGTAATTATTTATTTTTCTTCTAATCTATCAGTTTTCTTAGCAAATAATTAGGCAAAAATGGTTTCTTCTTAAATAAGTTTTATTGATATCTTCTGCTTCTTACATCATCACCATTATACCAAGTTTTTTTCATCCTCTCAGAGATCTATCCTATATGCCAAATAATACTTTTAGAGCTGAAAAAATCACCACAACTTATTAATACATTTACACAGTCCAAAAACATTTGCAATGTTTAACACATGTGGATATTCTATCTCCACAAAAAAAGTGAGTTGGAACTATCTTCTCTCATCTCTTCACTTAAGCCAATTTGATCTTGATAATATTGTTACATTTACTTTTGGTTATTTTGGTGTGTGGTTGTTCTTTCAGTTTACACTGTTGTAGTTACTTATGTATATTATTTTCTTAATTCTTCATCACACATGTCATTTCTTCAAGCATAGTAATATTCCATTACAATCACATACCATAATTTGTTTCCAATTGGTAGCTATCACAAAAAGTGCTGCTATAATTATTTTGGAGTACTTGGGGACTTCCTTTTTCCTCAGGTTATAAGCCTAGTAATGGAGAATATTATTCAAAGGGTATGGATATTTTAGTCACTTTATTTACATAATTCCAAATTGCTTGTATAATCGTTGTACATATAAATTCTCCAAAATGGTTGTATAATTTCATTGCTCTGCTAAAAATGTATTTGTGTGCCTGTCATTCTGCAACCACTCCAACATTGACTATTGCCTTTTTTGTCATTTTTGACAATTTGAAGAGTGTGAGGTAAAACATACATGGTTCTTTTGATTTGCATTTCTCTTAATATCAGTGACTTGCAGCATTGTTTCATGTTGTTGCGAACACTTTGCAATTCATCTTTTGCAAATCTTTGGTTCATATCCTTTGACCACTAATTAAGGAATAACTATTAGTTGCCATCACATATTCATCATATAGTTTTTTTTTCACCCTGCTCATCATTTTCACTGTGCAGGTCATAGATTCTGTTTTCATAATTCTCATTTCTTTGTTGAACCACTCAGAAACCACATTTTGTTGTTCCATGATCTCCACAGCATTTTCTGTCTCACAAAGTGTTAGATCATTTTCCTTTGTTTTGCAGTGCTAATACACATATGTCTGAACTTGTTTACTAGATCTGGAGGCTATATTTCATGTTTTTAATGTGTTCTCTGTTGATTTATCTGCTTATGTTCAGGGTCTTTGGTTTTTCTTCTTCCTGACATCTTTGGTAATTTCAGTCCCCCTCACCCTGATTTTCTTCTATTAACTTTCTGACTCTTTCTCCTCTGATGAATATTTCCTTGGGGGTAGGATTTCAAAGTTTGTTAACCTCCTCTCATGCTGGGCCATTCATAATTCAATATCCTAGGTCTCTATCCCAAATGACATTTTGGTGGTCAGAACTACTGTTAACTGGATGCTGTTGTCTTTTGCTCAGGCTTATTGGAGTACAGCACAGCATCCCCACATATGTATACACATGGAGTCTTGTTCTAGTGCCTTGTCCCTTTCTATCTCTCCCTCAATTCTCTAGCCTAAAATGTCCAGTCAGATCTTTGCAATGCTGTTTGTACCAGCACTGGCAATTCACAGCTTGTAGCTCTAGTGCTATGGGATTGTGGTCCCTGGCAGGTTTTTGCCTCAAAAGAGCTACAGCAGTGATGGCTGTAGCCTGAGCAATCTTCCACAACCTGCAACTGGGGTCTATACAACATTGGAAACAGGGAGAGTATAGATTGGGATGTAGAGGTAGGTTTTGCTGTAAATATATGTTGGGACTTTGTGTCTGATAATTCAGACTTGCTACCACTACCAGTAGAGCTGGAGGTGGATGCGAGGAACTAAATCATCTCAGGGTCAATGAGCATCAATTTATGTTTGCTTGTTTTTACCTTCTTTTGGATTTTTGTTGCCCTAAACCATGGAAATAATTGAAGTTGCTTTATCTTTGGCACATAATTTCTGTTTTTGACTAAATCTGGAGCTGCTTCTGTACTCTGCCTATGGAATCCCTTGTCACAGGTCTTTGAAACCTCTCCTTGCTATATGCTCTGCCTTGTGTCCATTCTTCTGATGCTGGGCTCAGGGTCTGAGCTCCTACCAAAGGCTTCATGAACTGTTTAGGCTAGGTTTTACCTAAGGCTTTTTTTCTAGCCACTGGTGTCTGGATGTGCTATAGCAGACCTGTCCAGAGCACTTCCAAACTGTTCTCTCATGAACTGTGCTTAGCCATGTGCTTAGTGGTTGGGCCTCTCTGGTGTCTGACTTGGGAAGTGAGTACCATGCTACCCTGTCCAAAATGTCCCCAAAGTAATTTCTCTGCTGCCATTAGCTTGGAGCAGACTCAGGCTTCTCTGGGCTTAGGCACTGAAGATCTTAGTTAGAGAATACTAAGACTGATTAGAGGGTCCCATGGACTGCCCCTCAATCTTCTGTGTTTAACTCCCATCATGTCCCAGTTTACCTATCCCAGGATCTCTATGGGGATATTCTATGGATTCTGTGCTTGGATGATGGAGTCTAGAGCTGATTTTTTTTCTATTTTTTAGTGGAGTAATGCATCTCTAATATTTAATGAAGGGTTTGCAAGGGATCTAGGGCCCTAGTACTCTGCCATCTTTCCACCATGTTTTTTTTTAATATTTTTTCCAATATGAAAAGGGGAAATAAAAATTTGTTATAAATGTAGCTGTAAGAAAAAAACTCACAACACTCATTATCAAAAATCATTTATAGGAACAATATCCTGCTTGGCTTTTGAAGAGTAGAAGCCTACAATGGCAAGTCACATTGGCTATATCAATCTGCCCATTTACCAAAAACACTGATGAGGTTCTCAATTATACATGAATAAGTACAGTGCTAATATTGTGAATTGATAAAAAAAAACTTTGTCCATTGCAATAAAATAATAGAGTCTCAAATGTCACTCTCCTATGTTTCAGAGGGAATGACCACTGGCAAATTAAATTCCATGCCTTTTTTATAAGATGATAAAGTAGCTACACAATATTCTTTAATAGAACAAAACCATATTGGGTAGTCAGTAGCTTCCAGTTCGTCTCTTGCTTGCATTCATTCAATTAATTATTTTAACAAACATTTTTATACATCTACTATGTAAAGAGCATGGTTCTTGATCCTTGAGAATATGCAAAGATTAAAGTTACTTTCCCTGCCCTCATGGAGTTTACAATGGACTAAGGGAAAAAGACAAATAAGTACCCCTAATACACACAATTCTGCCTGATACATATATTAGAGAATTGTGAGTCCACAAGGAAAACTGGGGAAGGTAGGTGGCAGGGTAAAGGAATACTTCATGAAGGAGATAGCATCTGAGTAAGCCTTAAAGAACTGGTGGGAATAGTAAGATGAAAAGAGGAAGGGAAAGACTTCCAGGATTAGAGAACAGAATAATCAAAGGCTCAGAGGTAGATAAGTTCATTCCATATTGGTGGAATAGAGAATGAATATCTGAAAGAAGAGAGTGTGTAGATGGGGAGTAATGTGTGATTAGACTAGAGAGGTAGTTTGGTCTTAAATTATTGAGGGCCTTGAGTGTCAGGTAAAGGAGTTTAAGCTTCACTTGATAGTCAATAGGGAGCCACTAATTTTTGAGAAGACTAGTAGAGAAATATATGAATGATAATGATTGTTCTTCCAATAGTACAGAGGATAAATTGAAGAGGTGAGAAAGATGAATCAGGAAGATGCTTTGCAACACCCCAGTGAATAAGAAGGAGGTTTTGATTTGTATCAGGGTGGTGACAATAAAAATAGAAAGGAAGAACAGATACAAGAAATAGTATACATATGAAAGGTGAGGAAGAGAGAAAAATCAAAGATAACTACAAGGCTTTATACATGGGAGATGATGATTGGTAGTACCAAAGAGAGAAAATTGAGTCATAAGGAGAAGATTATTTTAATTCAGCTGTAGTTATGTTGACTTGGTTTTACCAATAACAAGAGATGTCTGGTAGATCACTAAAGACAAGAGTCTATAGTTCAGAATACAGATAGATATTAGAGATATAAATTTTTGAATTGTCTTTATGAAAGTGGTAATTGAAGCCCAGGAGTAAACAAAATTCCCATTTGAGAGAGTGAAAAGAGAAATATATGACTGAAAAAAGACATTTAAAAACCATTCACATTAAAAGTTTGGTAAGGACCAGTGAAGGGAAAAAAGGGTGTTTAGAAAGCTAAATAAGAAAACCATGAGAGTGAAATTTCTCTGAAGGCAAAGGGGAAGAAAGTACACAGTAGTAAGAAGTGGTCAGTAGAGTCAAAAGCTATAATGCCATCAAGGATGATGAGGACTGGAAAAACACCACTGGGTCTAGTGACTAGGAAATAATTGTTAACTTTTGAGAGAGCAGCTTCAGTAGACAAATAGGGGGCAGGAGCCTATTGCAAAGGCTTGAGAAGAGAGTAAGCAGCAAGGAATTAGAGATAGAAGAGAGAGGTGAAACAAAGATGAATGAAGTAGAAGAACCAAAGGAAGACCTTGGATTAGGCAAAGAACTAGGTACCAATGGAGAGAGAGCAATTGAAGATGAATGAGACTGCTGTAGCTTCTAAAGGATTCAAGAGGGAATAGAATCAAAGATTCTGATATAACTATTAGTATTCTTGAGAAGTAGCAAGGCTCATCTTCCATGATCAAAGGGAAAGAGGAAAAAAAGTATGATGGTGCTGAGCTTTGAGGGATGAATAGAGTCTGAAAGAGTTCACACAAAGTGACTTCAATTTTCTCAGTCAAATATAAAACTGAGTAATCTGTTGCATGTGTATAGTGTAGGATTGGGATAAAAGAGGAGTTAGAGAAGAGAGGAAATGGCTTGGAACTAATACTATGGGAATTGAGACAGGAAATCAGAAAGGGTAGAATATAGATTGGAAAATGGTGAAGGTCCAGCTCAAGTTAAGGAATCTAAATTTGTAGAGGGCAAAAGCAGCTAGATTCTATGATCTATTTCATCCAGCAATGCTCATAATCCTTGGAGCAGAAGCATATAATATGAAGATTACATAATGATTAACAAGGCCAAATGGAAGAAAATCAGGAGAGAAAGGATTCTAGCAGAATAGTTAATTAAACATTAATGTTTAATTCACTTCTAGTAAAGAGGGCTATTAGAGATAGAATACCCTCAAGAGAGTACTAGGTTTCTGATAAAGTGTGGAGTTAGAAAGAATGTTGGTTAAAAGGGCATACATATGTGTGCATATGGGGGAGGGGGAAGGAGAGAATTATTGAGAATTGAGTGGAGGTCCCAAAGCATATGGTAGACTATAGTAAAATATTCATGAATTGGGTTGGAGTATGATTGGAGAAGAATAAGGATAGAGGATTGGGAGAAGGTAATATGTCATTTATCTTGCATGCAAGGCACATTGTTAAATTATTGGATTGAAATGAATTGGAAAGACTAGATTGGATTGGATAGAATCAAATGGAAAGAACAAATGATTAGTCAAGTTAATCCACCTCAAGATTCGTGATGATATTCATGATGAATTCTGTTATTTTAGAAAATGCCTGTCCACATTTAGAACTAATTAATCCCTTTAAAATCAGATTCCCAGAGATTTGGCATAGAGCATTTAATGCACAAGTACAATGTTGCCTCCAGCCTTTGGGGTACTAAGATGAGAAGTAGTGAGCAGAGTTTAATGATACAAATCTTCTGAGAAGATTGATCCTGAGCAGTACAGTTTTTATCTCTTTTCTTTTTGATAGGTAGAGGAAGAGAAATAAGGTAGTACTTTTCTAATGTCATTTTTGTTTCCTCACTTTCCTTTCCTGGGTAGCCCAGTAGCCACTGGGAACATGGCTCTCCTTATCTGCCAGTCAGATAAACAACCAGTAATACTAACTAACTAACTAACTAACTCTCTCTCTCTCCCTTCCTCTCTTCCTCTCCCTTTCTCTCACTGTCTTCTTTTTTGTCCTTTTACTCTCTACTCTCTCCCTTCTCTCTTCCTTGCCTTCTTCCTTTCTTCTTCCCTCCCTCCTCTAGTTATTTTAGGAATTGAGAAATACATGTAGCTTTGTGTCAAAATATACATAGATGGAACCTATAAATAGGTGACCCATTGCTATCCTCTTTTTGAGAATGTCCATGTAACAGTAACCCATTTGGAGTTACTGTTAAGGATGGTATTCAGAATTTATAGAAGTCATTTTGAGGGATTTTTATGTTTATGTTAAACTAGAAATTCTCCCCAAAATTCCATGCACTTTCTATTCCTTATTAAATCTCTCTCTCTCTCGAATAAAATTGCCTGTTTATTCAACATCATCAGGTCAGCCAAGAATCCCAATGCCAATTGGGACCAAAAAGACCCTAAAGTGGAGAGAACACTGGCTTTTAACAGATTTTTGATGTCTGTCCACTATGTGTAGTCCAATGAACAGCAATGGGAGAGTAATCCAAAAGACAATCATTATTATCCAGGTAAGAGGTGGTAGCAATGTGAATGAAAAGCAGTGGAGAAATGCAAGAAGTCTTCTGGAAGTTAAACCAATAGCCCTTGACTATTGATTAGATCAAGAAATGAAGGTGAGGGAAGAGTCAAAGATATTTGTGATGTTTAAAGTCTGTCTAACTGTCAGAATTGTGGAGCCATCAATCAATAGAAGTGATGAGTATGAAACATTCTTTCTAAATGTTTAGCAATGAAAGGAAGAGGAATATAGGATGCTAGTTTGTTATCAGTCTACATCTTGAGAGCAGAAGAGGCAGATGACAGATTACTTAGTAAGACATATTACTTATCAGATTTATGTATACGTGAACAATTTTTGAACAAAAAAGGGATAGAGAGCAAAGTTACATGTAAAATGGATAATTTTGATTACATTCAATTAAAAAGGTTTTACACAAATAAAATAAATGTAACCAAGATCATAAGGAAAGCAGAAAATTGGGGAAAGAATTTTATTGACAGTTTCTCAGATAAAGGTCTCATATATCAAATATATAAATAACTTTGTAAAATCTATAAGGATACAAGTCATTCCCCAATTGATAAATCATCAAAAGATATGAACAGGTAGTTTCCAAAGAAGAAATCAAAGCAATTTATAGTCATATGGAAAAATGCTCTAATTCATTATTGATTAGAGAAATGCAAATTAAAGCAACCTTAAGATATAATTTTACATCTACCAGATAGGCTAAAATGATTGAGGGGTAAAATGAGAAATGTAGAGGTGATATGAACCCCAATTCATTGTTTGTAGAATTCTGAACTCATCCAAGCATTTTGGAGAGCAATCTGGAATTATGGTCAAAAAAAAATGCTCATTAAACTGTCTATACCCTTTGACCAAGCAATACCACTCCTAGATCTATTTCCAAAGATGATTAGAGAAAAAAGAAAAGAACCTATATGTTCCAAAATGTTTACAGCAACTCTCATTGTGGTGCCAAAGAACTGGAAATTGTAGGGATGCCCACTATTTGAGGAATGACTGAACAAGTTGTAGCATATGATTGTAATGGAATACTACTGCACTATAAGAAATAATGAACTTAGTGATCTTATCAAAACATGAAAGGACTTGCATGAAACAGTGAAGAGTGAAATGAGCAGAACCAAGAGAACATTATATACATTAATAACAATATTGTTTTCAGAACAATGTTGAGTGAATAAGTAATTTTCACTATTATAAGTACTCAAATTAACCATAAAGGACATATGAAGAAAGACGCTATCTGCATCCAGAGAACAAACTGATAAATAGAAGTATGCATAGAATAATTTTATATTATATTACATTATAATTATATTACATATAATTATACTTATATTTATATTATATAAAATATGCATGATTTATATTATAAATACATTTATATTATATTTATATTACAAATTTATTTTATATTATAAATAGACACCTATTTGTGTGTAATGGTAGCCATCTCTAAGGCAGGATGAGGGAGGGAAGAAAAATAAGAGAAAAAAGAAATTCACATGACAACTTTATTATATATTTAAAAGGAATAGCAAGTTGTACATAATAGATTTGCAGTTTCATATGCAATCATTTGTTTTTATACTGTTATGGAAATGCTTATTCTATTCCCTAAATTAAAAAAAATAAAAATAAAATTTGGAGCTGAGAATTAGATGAGAGCTGGAGAGGGTAAAGGATTTTAGGGTGTCAGAGAGTATTAGATTGAAATAGCTGACTATTGGTTTGAGGCTGTGACGGGAGGGAAGTAAAGCCAGAACAGCAATGACAGATTGGGATAACAGCCAAGGATCAAAGGACCAAAGGTGATAATGTTATAATTGTAATAGCTATTTATAACATTTATATAGTACTTCTTGTGTGTTGGGTGCTTTACAGTGATAATGCTATTTGATTCTCACAACAACCTTGGGAGGTAGGTGCTATTATTATCTCCATTTTACAGATGGAATAACTAAGGCAAACAGAGGTTAAGTGACTTGCTAGTAAGTGTCTGAGGTCACATTTGAACTTGTATCTTTCTGATTAAGGCCCAACATTTTAACAACTATGCCACTTAGCTGCCTGATGAAGACAAAGTGTATGTTCAGGAGGAGTGAGGCATGAAATGGTCAAAACAGATAGCACAGATCTGTAAGATGTAACTGAAGCCCCTACCAGGTTGATGACTGTGTGAAATTTGTATGTCTGAAATGATGGTACTGGTGAACAATATCTCTTCAATAATCCCCCAAAGTCTTAGTCTTATTTGAAGTAGAATAGTGAGCTATGTTGGAATAACTTTGGGTGCTGTATACTTTTAGGAGTATACAAGTTCGAGGCCCTTCATTTTGTTTTGCTTTTGTACAGAATAAAACTCTCAGAATATGAATCCAAAAATATGAATCCTAGAAAGCAAGCTGACTAACAACAAACTTCATAAATTATCTCCTATGATAGTCATTTTCTAAATAAGCTCTGTTTAGGCTCCAAATTAAAGATTCTATTTAACTGTGGTTGGGTGAACTTGAGAATAGATTGATTTTTTCCACAGCTGTCCACAACTAGTAGTAGTCCATATTCATCATAAACTCTTTGACGTCAAGTGTCCCAATTTTGTATTAGCATTTTAGCACCTCTCTCAGTGCCTGGCACATAGTAAGAGCTGAATAAATGCTTGCTGATATGCTGATTAACAACCAGTGTATTATATTCACCACAGATTTTAATAATAGACATTACCTATTTCCCTTTTAGGCCTTAGGGTTATAAAGCTATATTTACAATCCTGCTGGGGAAAAAAAGGTTGAGAAATAAAAATCTACTTCAACCCCTTTATATGTCAGACAAGGTAACTAAAGTACACACAGAGGTTCCATAACTTGCCCTGGGTCACACAGCTGTGTGGAATAAACAGGAGATATCTGTGACAGAGGGCATAGTTCACATATATCATTTCTCAGTGCCTGAGTAACAGATTTAAATGGGAAATCCAATGGAATCTCTAAGACTTGCCCTCACAAACTTTTATAAGATAATCATCTTCTAGCAAATAAATAACATTTGTGATTTAAGAAACATACCAGAGTCCCTAAATTTCCTACCAAAAATTCCCTTTGGCCTTTTTCCTGTTTCCTATTATACATTCTATTCATATAGGATGTGTACCTTTTAATAACATTTAATAACTAGTCATTAGCAAATGCATAAGTGTATTGGAAAAAAGATTAGTTGTAACATCTTTTCAAACACAATCAAATGTGATAAGAATGAAGGGGAATCTAAAGAGCCTTGGAAATAGCATAAGAAAAATAAACAACTATGCACACATATAAACATAAAGGGCTTGTAACAAAGTCTAATGATTGTGATTTGAGGCTGAGCTCAGCAAGCAAACAAACCCAGTCTCTAATTTCCATACTTCTTCTACCAGGAAAATGTATTCATTTTTGTTCTTTAGCCATATTAGACAATGGAACTTTAGGATTATTTTTTTAATCTATAAAAAGGTATCATTCATTAAAGACTATTGAATATAATAAACATGCTACTTTATTAGTTCTGTATGAATCTAAAATCATAAAATTTTCAATATACTGGAAAGAACATTGGATTTTTAGTCAGAAGATGTGGGCTAAATTCTGAGATCTGACCTCTATTACCTATGTGACCCTGGCAAGTCAATTAACTTTAGGCGTCAGTTTCCTCAATTTTAAAATGAGAGAGTTAGACTAAATGACCTCAGGTCCCTTCAAGCTCTGAATCTATGATTCTAAAATGTAGATGGTCTCTCTTACAAATCACATTATACTGGAAGCAGATTTTTTAAAAAATAAGATTCTGTTTTATTTCTATTAAATTTTAACTTCGCCTTTAGCCTTTGAAGTAGATTATTCAGAATGTCTACTATTCCAAATGGAATTGTAGATATTCCAATTAATTTGTTAGCTAATATCTTAAGCAGAAAGTGTCACCTAGCATGTAGATGATATTCACAAGTCTAAATTCATCTAAAAGACAAAAGATTAGGGGAGTAGCTATCATTTAATGTGGGCTGGTATATATATTTATGCATATATATATACATACACACATATATGTCTATATATATGAGTAAAGTCTGTGTGTATATTTCCCAAACTTTTAACAGATAATTTTTACTATATAGAAAACTAGTTCAGAGAAACCTGAAACAAACAGGAAGTCTCCTGACCTTCTGAGTGAGAGCATTTCATATCATCTCAGAACTTCTTTAAGCAGTCTTAAATTTGTTTTCAATCAGAAGTATAATTCATATAACATTCCCTGTATAACTCCAAGTTAGTCTTTGTTGTTGTTTGGGCATTTTCAGTCATATCTGACTTCATGAGTCCATTTGGGGTTTTCTTAGTAAAAATATTAGAATTACTTCTCATTTTCTTCTTCAATTCATTTACAAATGAAGAAACTGAAGCAAATAGGGATAAGTGACTTGTTCAGGGTCACACAGCTAGTAAGTGTTTGAGGCCGGATTTGAGTTCACAAAGATGAGTTTTTCTGACTCTAGATCCAGCATTCTTTCCATTGAGCTGGCAGCCACCTCACTGGCCCAATTTAGTCACTTTACTTTCTTCCTGGATTTGGTGAACTATAATATGGAGATAGTATTATTGACACATGATAAACATAATATAAAATAGCCACAAAATGCCAAATTTTAACACTTAAGAATGATTAAGATCAACATTGTTATTTAATTACATTTATAATGCTGATACTTCTTATCTTAAACTATTTTTGTATTCTTTCATTAGAAACTAAATTATTCTTCTTGCATTTCATTTTTGTTTGAAAATGTTAATATTTTATTTTTTTCCAAATATATGTAATAATTTTAACATTTTTAAAGTTTTGAGCTCCACAGTCTTTGCCTCCTTATCTCCCTATCCCCTCCTTAAGAAGACAAGCAATTTGGTATATTATATTATATATATTTGGCATATTATTATACATGCACAGTCATGAGAAACATAGTTTTCTTATAAACATAGTATTCTTATAAAGTTGCCTCAGTTCTTTATATCTTTGAGAAATGAAATTAACAGAGAAATTTGCTGTAAAATCCTCTCCCCACAATTTTCTGATTTCCCTCTAATCTTAGTTGTATTGGTTTTGTTTGTGCAAGACCTTTTTAATTTAATGTAATCAAAATTATCTGTTTTACATCCTGTAACACGGTCTGTTGGGACAGATATATTGCACAGTGGATAGAGGACTAGGCTGGGAGTTGGGAAGACTCATCTTCTTGAGTTCAAATCTAGGTGCAGACACTTACTAGCTCTGTGACCCTAAACAAGTCAATTAACCCTGTTTGCCTCAGTTTCCTCATTTGTAAAACAAACTGAAAAAGGAAATGGCAAACCACTCCAGTATTTTTGCCAAAAAATAAAGAAAAGAAAAGAAACAAAAACAAATGGGGTCAAGAAGAATCAAACAAAATAAAAAATGACTGAACAAAAACAGCAACAAATGTTCTATATCTCCTGTATGGTTATAAATTCTTCGCTTATCCATACATCTGTCAGGCAAAATATTCCACACTCCTGTAATTTGTTTATGGTATCACCCTTTATGTCTAAATCATTTACTCATTTTAACCTGCTATTGTTATATGGTATGAGTTGTTGGTCAATATACCTAGTTTCTGCCAAACTGCTTTCTAGTTTTCCCAGAAGTTTTTGTTAAATACTGAGTTCTGGTCTCAAAAGCTTGGACCTTTGGGTTTGTTGAACACTGGATTGCTATGGTCACTTAATACTGTGTATTGTGTACCTTACCTATTCCACTGATCCACCACTCTATTTCCTAGCTAGTCCCAGACTGTTTTAATGATTACCATTTTGTAATACAGTTTGAGATCTGGTACTGCTAGGCCACCTTCATTCACATATTTTTTTCATTGAATCCCTTAATATTTTTCACCTTTTCTTCTTCCAGATGAATTTTGTTATTATTTTTTCTAGTTCTATAATATAATTTTGGGTAGTTTTATTGGCATGGCACTGAATAAATAAATGAATTTAGGTAGAATTTTCATTTTTAGTATATTCACTTGGCCTACCCATTAGTAATTAATTTTTCTACAGTTATATAGATCTGACTTCATTTGTGTGAAAAGTGTTTTGTAATTGTGTCTATATAGTTCCTGAGTTTTTTCTTGCCAGGTAGACTCCTATGTATTTTTGATTGTCTGCAGTTATTTTAAATGGGATTGCCCTTTCAATTTCTTGCTGCTAGATTTTGTTGTTAATATTTAGAAATGCTGATGATTTATGTGAGTTTATTTTATATACTGCAGCTTTGCTGAAGTTAAGTATTTCAACTAGTTTTTTAGTTGATTCTCTAGGATTCTGTAAATATACCGTCATATCCTTTGCAAAGACTGATAGTTTCATTTCCTCATTGCCTATTCTAATTCCTTTAGTTTCTTTTTTTTTAAATTGCTATAGCTAGCATTTCTAGAACAATATTGAATAATAGTGATGATAATGGGCAGCCTTGCTTCACTCCTGATCTTATTAGGAAGGCTTCTAGCTTGTACCTGTTATAGATAATGCTTGTAGATGGTTTTTAGGTAGATACTACATTTTAAGGAAAACTATTTATTCCTTTGCTTTCTAGTGTTTTTCATAGAAATGAGTGTTGTATTTTCTCAAAAGCATTTTTCTGCTTCTGTCGAGATAATCATATTTTTACTGTTTTTGTTATCGATATGGTCAATTGTGCTGAAAGTGTTTCTACTATTAAAGCAGCCCTATTTTCCTGGTATAAATCCTACCTGTTAATAGTGTATGATATTTGTGATATATTGCTGTAATCTCCCTGCTAGTATTTTATTTAAAATTTGTTCATCAATATTCATTAGGGAAATTCATCTATTGTGTTCTTTGTTTTTGCTCTTCATGGTATATGCATCAGTACCATATTTGTGTCATAAAAGGAATTTGGTGTGACCCCTTTTTTTGTCTGTTTTTCCAAGTAGTTTATATAGAATTGGAATTAGTATTATTTTAAATGTTTGATAAAATTCACTGGTGAATCATTCTGGTCCTGGTGATTTTTTTCTTAGGGAGCTCATTTATGGTATATTCAATTCCTTTTTCTAAGATAAAGTCATTTAAGCATTCTATTTCTTTTGTTAACCTGGGCAATTTATATTTTTAAAAAATATTTATCTATTTCACATAGATTGTTAGATTTATTGGCACATAACTGGGTAAAATAGCACCTAATAATTGTTTTAATTCCTTCCTCATTGGTGGTAAATTCACAGTTTTCATTTTTGATATGGGTAATTTGGTTTTCTTCTTTCTTTTTAAAAATCAAATTAACCAATGGTTTATTTTTTTCATAAAACCAACTCCTAATTTTATTTATTAGTTCAACTGTTTCCTATCAATTTTATTATTCTCACTTTTTATTTTTCAAGAGTTCTAATTCGGTGTTTAATTCAGACATATTTTTATAGTTTTTTTTTAGTTGCATATACAATTCATTGGTCTGTTCTTTATTTTGTTGATATGTTTAGAGATATATTTATTGTCTGTTTATTTTTCCAGCCCATTTCTTGACATAACTTTATGTTAAAGTTGAGATCTCTTCTTAGGGTTTTGAAGACACTGTCCTAATTTTGAGATTTTTCATGCTGCTGTTTTCAGAGCTAGTTCTGGGGATCTGTAAGATTTTGTTTCTTCCAATGTGGTATGATCTAAGGGTAGGTGTGGTCTCTGCTTTCCTGGCCTGTGCTCTAATCTGTGAGCAACCATAATCACCTTTCTCCACCCTGAAATTGTGACCAGCATGGCTGCTCCCTTGCCTCCATAAATGCTTTCACTCTTTGTGACCTTGAAATTGTGACTCAGTCTCCTGCTTTCATGTGGTTGTAAACATCAATGCTCCTTTTTGCCTTGGACCTGAGACTAGGCGCTCTCCTTTGCCAGGAGTGAACACAAGCTCTCTTCTCAGCCCTGGAATGGTAACATGGGCCTTTCCTCCCCTGCAGCTGTCTGCCTAGTGTGATAGTGTTCTTTATCACTCTGTGACTGTGTGCCACAACTTTGTATGGGCAGTGCAACAAGGTCTTGCACCTAGTGCTGGCAAAGGGTCCCCTTTAACTTCCTTCTGACCCCCTTACCATCTGTGGGCTAGGAGCTCTCAAAGTTTCCTCCATTGATGCAGCCACCCCCAATTTTGGCTGCAGGCTTGGGGGGGGGGTGGTGAGGCCTGTACTGCTTTGTGCTCCATGCTCATCCATCACACCACTGAAACAGGCATTTCCTGCCAATACTCTAAGTTGTCTTGGGCTAGAAAATTGTATTATGCCAACCTTTTGTTGTTTCTGCCACTCCAGAATTCAATTTGAGGCACTATTTTTAAATTTGTGTGGAGGGGAATTTGGCAGAGTTGAGGTGAATCCCTGAGTTTACTCTGTGCATTTATTTCTTTCTAATATATAATAAAGGACTAGACAATCTAGTTACAAGTTAAGTTAGTGGGAAAAAAATGTTCCATTAAGACCTTCCTGATTTTTAGAAGAGGAAGTTCCTCTAACAAGATACCTTACATTTCAGTCTTATTTTATTATTATTATCTATTTCAACAACAATATTAAGACTCTCATCACCTTTCACCTGCAGTATTGAAATAGTTTTCTATCACCAACTGATAAATGATCAAAGGACATGAACAGGTATTTTTCAGTTGAAGAAATTAAAGTTATGTATAGTTTTATGAAAAATCACTATTGATTAGAGAAATGCAAATTAAAACAACTCTGAGGAATCACGTCACACCTATCAGATTGGCTAATATGACAAAAAATAATGATAAATGTTGGAGAAGATGTGGGAAAATTAAAACACTAATGCACTATTGGTGGAGTTGTGAATTGTTGCAATCATTCTGGAGAACAATTTGGAACAATGCTGAAATGGTTATAAAACTGTGTATACCCTTTGCTCCTGCAATACCACTACTAGGTCTGAATCACAAAGAGATCATAAAAAAGGTACAAGGACGCACATATACAAAAATATTCGTAACAGCTGTTTTTGTGGTGGCAAAGAACTGGAAAATGAGGGGAGGCCCATCAATTAGGGAATGACTAAACAAGTTGAAATGCATGAATGTAATGGAACACTATTATATTATAAGAAATGATGAGTGGGAGGATTTCAGAAAAACCTGGAAAGACTTCCATGATCTGATGCTGAGTGAAGTGAGCAGAACCAGGAGAATGTTGTACACAGTAGCAGTGACACTGTGTGATGACCAGCTCTGATAGACTTGGATCTTCTTAGCAATACAATGATCTAAGACAATTCTAAAAGACTAATGATGGAATATATTATACACATCCAGAGAACATGAATCTTGAAAAGTAGGGGAAAAGATCAGGGTTGGGGAGAGTGCAAACCTGGCTAATTCAGGAATTTGTTTTGCTTGACTATGCATATTTGTTTTGGAGCATTTTATTTTCCCCAGTTGTGAGGGAGGTGGGTGGGAAAAAAATAATTGTATGTCAATTGGTGGGAGGGGAAAGTAAAATAAAAGCTACCAGAAATTAAAAAAAAATAGTTTTCTAATTAGTGTCAAGGTAATCCTCACTCTAATTCATCCTCTATTCACTTGCCTAAAGTAATTCTCTTGGTTTGATCATGTTCATCTCTGTAAACTCCAGTGACTCCCTATTATCTTCAGGATCAAATATAAAGTTCTCTGTTTAGTATATAAAATTCTCTTTTCTACCTTTCCAGTCTTCTGTTCTTTCTTCTCCCCACTTGCATTCCCCTCATATCAGCTTTGATCTACTTTGTTGGTTCAAACAAAATTCCATATCCTCCATCTCTCAATGCATTGTCCCAGTACTAACTGTAATGCTTTCCCTCCTCACCTCTTCCTCTTGTCAGACCCAAGAATTACTTTTTTCTAGGATCCTTTCATGATCCCTAGACCCTTGCTATGATGGTTCCCCTCTCAAAACTACTTTTTTTTCATTTTTTAAAATGTAGTCTCTATATGTTCATTTGTGTACAGGATGTCTCCCTCCTTCCCCACCTACTATAAGTTTCATAAGGGTAACAACTGTTTCACTTTTCTTTTTATGTCTTCAATCTTTCACACTATGACTGGCACATATTAAGACCTTAATAAATACTTATGGATTGATTGACCAGTCACTTGATTTACTTTAAATTTTAAAATTGTCTCTTCCATTCTACATTTCATAGTTTTTTAAGCTTTTGTTCTAAACTATTTTTATTCCATTTCTCCCACCAAGAACTCTAATTTGATATATCTCTTCCTTCATTTCTTTGAGGAGGTCTCCAAGTCCATCTTGGAGTCATTGTGACTAGTACAGGGTTTTTTTTGTGGAATTCTAATTATCAAAGAATTATTTACTTAGTCCAAAGTCTTACCTTGGGTTCTTTTAACTCATAGTATTTCTTCATTTATTAGAGGTTTTTTTTTTAATTTTCAGACTCTTTGCTTGATATAGCTAATGTGGGGATCCTCTCCTTGTTACTACAACTACACTAGCAATTTCTTCTGAATGTCTCTTGGCAATTTGTGGAATCACTCCACAGAACCTAGTTAAGTATTAGACATAAAGAATTTCAAGGAGGAAAAAAACTTCATAAAAATTTAATGAAATCCTCACTTGGAGTATGAATTCTCCTTTACAAGTACCCTTTCAAAAGATACCCAATGAGTATTCCTTGCTTGATCAATGACTTGTAATACCTGGATATCTGTGAGCTGAAGGAGCAGAGTAGGGAATGCTTTTGGTGGATCCTTCCCTTTTGGTTCCATTTTTTTAAGGCAATTGGGGTTAAGTGCCTTGCCCAGGGTTACACAACTAGTAAGTATCAAGTGTCTGGTCTGAGGCCAAATTTGAACTCATGTCCTCCTTACTCCAGGGCTGGTGCTCTATCCACTGTGCCACCTAGCTGCCCCCTTTTGGCTCCCTTTTCAAAGCCATTCAACTTCCTGTATCTGGGTTCAGTTCCTGTTTCATATACCTGCCAGCTGTGTGACCATGAGCAAGTCACCTAAACTCCTTTTCTATTATTTCCCTCATCTCTTAGATAAGGATAATACTATCATCTACATCATAGAGTGATGCTTTGGGGATGATTATGTGGTGCTTTACTGTTTCCTCTTTTTTTTCCTTTTGGAGAAAGGGATTACTTTATAGCAGTTTCTTTTTAGCTTTTTTGGGGGTTAATCTTTTACTTCTTTTGGAGAAGTTGTTTATTATTCATGAGGTAGTTTTAGCAGAAAATGGGTTTGCCAAGAATCTCTTATTTCATCATTTTTACTGGAAGCCCCTCCTCCCCCCCCCCATTCTGCTATATCATTCTGCTATTCTAAAATGAAGTAATCTTCTAATTCTCTAATTAGTAATTCTCTAATACTAGGAATCTCTGATATTACCCAGAGACACTCACTCTTCCTGCTATTCTACATGATTCTCTTTCAAGGGAAAGGCCAGAAGCAAAGACCATTGTTATGCTTCTAAAATAGAGTCAGAGAAGAATCTCCTAGTAGGATACCTGGTGGGATTCTAGGTACATACAAGTCCCTCTATGTAAGAGGCTGACCCAGACAGAGGCTGCAACCAACAGTTTTTTTTCTTAAATTCTCCTCTAAATGAACACAGATTTGGAAGAACATTGTGATTTCAGTGAATTGTAAAGTTCTTTTCAAGTGTCATGCATTATACTGCTTGTTACATTCTTAAAAGAACTGTGATGTTCTGGTCATAAAAAATACTTGCTAAAAGTAGCCAGTTATTTCCTGAAAAGTTCATCTTATGTTTATATATAATTCATTTTGAACTTTTCCAGAAGTAACAGTTTCTCAGAACAGAGTTACAGGGTTTCAAATTACTACTGAAGACAATGTCTATGCCTGGGCCCACAAAATGAAATGGAAAGTTGAAAGAATTATCTGAATTTTTGGAACTTTTTAAAAAATCTTGGAAAAAAGTGTATGAGTTTGAGCTAAATAAGACATTTTGATTATTTATATCACCCAATTGTTCAATTATTCGGGATAAGAAACAACTTAAGAGGGTCTTCAATTACTTGAAGGGCCTTCAGGGTAAAGAAGAATAGGCTTTGTTCTGTTTAGACCCATAGGTCAGAACTAAGAGCAATGTGGGAAGGTATAAGGTAAGGGAATTGCAAAGATGTAAACCTAAGATTTGTTGTTGTTCAATCGTTTCAGTTGTGTCAAACTCTTCCTGACCCCATTTGGGGTATTCTTGGCAAAGATACTGGAGTACTTTGCCGTTTCCTTTTCCAGCTCATTTTACAGATCAGGAACTGAGGTAAACAGAGATAGGTGATTTTCCCAGATACACATCTCATAAGAGTCTAAGGTCAGATTTGAACTCAGGAAGATGAGGCTTCCTGACTCCAGGCCCAGCACTCTATCCACAGTACTACCTAGCTACCCTAGACTTAAGCCAGATGTAAAGAAAAGCTGTGTAATAATTAGAGCTGTCCAAAGATGGAAAAGACTGTCTAATAGTGTAATGAATTACCTATTGCTAGGGCTCTTAAGGTAAATATTAAATGACCAGTTGTCTACAGTGTTAAACAAAAAGTTACTGATCTGGTATGGGTCAGATTAGATGATGTTTAAGGTCCTTTCTAACTTTGAGATTCTATGATTGGCCTGTTTAAGTATAGCCTTAGGTATTTTCTTTCCTTTTAAAGGAATAAGAAGAAGAAAAAATGGGACCAAATCCTTTTAGCTAATTCCTCCCAAATCAAGCAATCTATGAGTCATTGAACTGAGTTAGGCTTTACTTGGTTTTTATTTTATTTCCATTAGTGAAGACTAATACTTCAATGCACTAGTCAAATTAAAGATCTAAAGCTTAACATTGTTTTCTCCAACATACTCCAACACTATAAGCACATCAAGACACACTGTCCATCTTTATTTAAACAGAATATTTTCCTTCTATATGACTTTTGAATAAGAGAAAGAAATAAGTCTCAGACAGATTAAGTACCTTGTTCCAAATCAAGCCACCTAGTAAATAACTGAGGCAATGTTTAAATCTTTTTCTCCTCATTCCTTATGCAGAATGATTTCCAACTTAGATTACAAACTGCTTGTATGGAAGGAGATGATAGACTCAATTGTGATGACCTCAAATTATATTTAATTAAACTGGAAGGAATCCAGAAACCAATTCTCTAACCTTTATTTTATCATTCGGAGCCTGAAAGGATGCCTATCTCTAAGTAGTAGTTGGCTAGAATAACAACAACAATTAATATAACTAACATTTATATAATGCTTACTGTGTACCAGTTTTCCTACTACATCTGGGGCCATCTCCAGTTGACCTGATTTGTATCTTGCCACTGGACCCAGATGGTTCGGGAGAAGAAAGTGAGGCTGGTAGTTTGCACACTTAAATCCAATTCACTTTGAAGTCATGGCATCACCTTCCTAATGTAACAATCATCGTCAAGAATGAAGGACAAACAACAACAACAATATATGCTAGACACTGTGCTAAGCACTATAAATGTTATCTATTTGATCCTCACAACAATCTTGGGAGGTAGGTGCTATTATTATCCCCATTTTACAGATAGGAAAAATGAGAAAAACAAAAGTTAAGTAACTTGCTCAGGGCCACACAGAAAGTAAATATCTGAGGCCCAGTATGAAGTCAGAGTAGCCCCAGATTAGCTTCAGAAGCTTCAAGCCCCAGTAGACAACTCTGGCTCTTATCCTAGGGATGAGATGAATGCCCCAGAGATGTTAGTGGTGTGAGGAGAGTGGAAGAGTGATTCTCGATATCCTGGTCACATGTATGATAATAAGAAGATAATATCAATAGCAAACATTTATACAATGTTATGGTTTTCAAAGTGATATGATAAACACACATATGTATGCATTACCTTATCTGATTTGATCACAAGGCCAAAGTCAATCAGTTCCATAAAGACCCACAATATCTTCTAGAACTAATACCAAAAAAAAAAAAAAGATGTCACTTTCATCATAGGGGATTAGAATACTAAAGTAGGAAATGAAAAGTAAGTGGAGTAATAGGAAACTTTGGCCTTAGAGAACAAAATGAAAAAAAAAAGCAGAGACTAATGGAATTTTGTCAAGATTAACTCACTAGTCATAGCAAACACTCTTTTTCAACAACCCAAAAAGTTGTCTACATATGGACATCACCAGATGGTCAATACTGAAATCAGATTGATTATATACTTTTCTGCCCAAGGCGGGAGAAGGTCTATGCAGTCAGTTAAAATAAAACCTGAAGCTCCCCAGGCTCAGACCATAAGTTTCTTTTTGCAAAATTCAGACTTAAATAAAAGTAAGGAAAACCATCAGAACTTAGAGGTGTGATCTAACTAATATTCCTTATAAATATGGAGTAGAGGTGATGAATAGATTTTAGGGATTAGATCCGATAGATAGAGCTTTGAAGAACTATGGATAGAGGTTTGTAATATTGTACAGGAGGAAGCAACAAAAAAATTCCAAAGAAAAAGAAGAGGAAGAAAGCTAAAAGGCTGTCTGATGAGGCTTGACAAATAGCTGGGAAAAGAAGGAAAGTAAAAGGGAAAGGAGAAAGGGAAAGATATACCTAAATGAATGCAGAATTTCAGAGAAAAACAGGGAGAGATAAGATGGTTTTCTTAAATGAGCAATGCAAAAAAAATAGAATAGGAAAGACAAGAGATCTCTTTAAGAAAATTAGAGATATCAAGCTGATAATAAAAATAAGGTGACAAAAATGGTAGGGACTTAACAGATACAGAAGAGATTAAGAAAAAGTGGCAAGAATACACAAAAGAACTATCCAAGAAAGATCTTAACATCACTGGTAACCAAGGTGGTATGCTTACTGATCTAAAGCCATAAATCTTGGAGAATGATATAAAATGGGCTTTAAGAAGCATTACTAACAATAAGGCTAGTGGAAGAGATATAATTCCAGCCAAGCTATTTAAAATCCTGAAAGATGATGCTGTTAAAGTGCTATACTTCATAGGACAAGAAATTTGGAAAACCCAACAGTGGCCACTGGATCAAAGAAGATTAATTTATGTCCCAATCCTAAAGGAGGGCAATGCTAAGGAATGTTCAAATTTCTGAACAATTATACTCATTTCATATAAGCATACAGTGAGGTTATGGTTAAAATTCTGCAAGCTAGGCTTAAGTAATATGTGAACCAAGAATTACCAGAAGAGCAGGATGATCTTTAAAGAGGAATTGGAGACCAAATTACAAACATTTGCTGCATTATAGAGAAAGCAAGGAAGTTCTAGAAAAACATCTATTTCTGTTTCATTGACTACTCTAATGCCTTTGACTATGTAGATCACAACACAATGTGGCAAGTCCTCAAAGAGAAGAAAGTACCAAATCATCTTATTTGTCTCCTGAGGAACCTGTATGCTGGTCAAGAAACAACAGTTCAAACTAAACATGGAACAGCTGATTGGTTTATCATTGGGAAAGGAATATGACAAGGTTATAATATGTCACCTTATTTATTTACCTTATATTCAGATTACATCATATGAAATGCCAGGCTGTATGAGTCAAAAGACAGAATTAAGCTTTCTTGGAGAAATAGCAACAATCTCAGATATGCAGATGAAATGAAACCACGCTGATGGTAGAAATGGAAGAGGAATTAAAAATCCTTTTGATTAAGGTAAGAGAGGAGTGTGTAAAAGTTGGCTTTGAAGTAAACATGAAGCTTGTGCCCCAGAGATGCTTTCATTTGAGAGCAATGTGGCCTTTACCAAAAAATTAACTCAGCAGATGATTTACAAGATCTTCTAAGTATGAATTGATAATATCTCAACTGAAAAGCTGATTTTATCCTTACAGAATATTGAAGTATTGGGGAGGGTTGCAATCCAGGTAATATTTAAGTGAAGACAATCCCAGTTCTTTGAGATAAAAGAAAATCAGTATTAAGAGTAAAATTATCTTTTTAACAATCTCTAGTCTTCCATAATAGCTGAATATGGAAGTAAAATGCATTACAGTTCATTTTTCTCAAAATACAATACGTAGGAAAAGAAAAATTGAATCTTAGTTAAATTGAAACCTTTTTCCAGAAAAAAAAATGGTTACTGTGGAACTAACAAGATGTCTATGAATAACAATCATCTTAATGCCCCAATGAAATGTATGTATGTGCATAATTTTATTTAGATTATAAATTATTGTAGTACACATTTATGAGAATACACACTACTAAAGAACGTGACAATTCAAATAACAAATTAAACAAAAATATTGAATTTTCCTGTGTATCATGTATATATTTTATTTGTATATCATTGTTTGCATGATTTATCCACCCATTCAACTGTGAGCTAGAGAGCAAGGACTGTCTTTTGCCTTTTTTTCATATATTCAGTGCTTACTATAGTGCCTGGCACATAGGGGGCATTTAATAAATATTTATTGATTAAGTATCCTTACTTCACATTGAACTAGACCTCCAGGTCATTCCCCACCATGCCACTTGAACTCTGGCCAGCATCTTCTTTCACCTCCCACAGGAACCTTGATAACTTGGCTTTAATTATCCATCTTTTACCTTACCCTTCATTACCTACACTTACTCCTTACTGCCCCCCCCATACACAGCTTTCCAGTTCATCTTACCATATTGTCTTTCCTAATTACAAAATAATCTCCTTGGGGGCAGGGGCTATCTCATTTGCTTCCTTGAGATGTCCCTCCTTGTACAGACTGACCACATGAAATCTCATCATGCTTTTTAATAGCCTTGGATATTCAACACCTTCCCAACTCCCTCAACCTTCTGTCTCCTCTGGAACAATAAACTCTTCGAAGTTTTCCTTTATAGTGGACTGGATCTGAATTTTGCAGTTCATTTTCCATTTTCTGTCTACAACTTAGCTTGGTTTGAACTCCATGGAACAAGATGCTGTGATGTTAAGTACCTTTTGGTGTCCCCCTACACTTTCAGCTTCCTTTTGTGTGTTGCTTCTCCCAGTAGATTGTAAACTTCTTGAAGTAGGAATTGTCTTTCTTTTGCTCACTTATGCCTCTAATATTTAGCAAATGCCTGTCACTAGTAGACACTCAACAAATATTAACTGAATTAAATTGTTTGTTTTTGTATTATCACCACAGTATAGTGCCTAGCACATAGTAAGCACTTATTGTGTCTATCTATTTATCTATCTCCACTAGACAATGAATGATAGAGTCTTAATGAGAAATGCCTGTATATCACCAATACTTATTAATTCCCATCCCTTTCCCCACCATTACTACCAAAAACTAGCAAGGAACAATGAGAATATTCTCATGCTAACAGACACATTGATCATGGCTAGGAAACTGCTTACTGGCTCATTATGGACTGAGTTTTTCTAAAGCTATTGAGGCCATCTTGCAAATCATGAGGGGAAGAATAATAGCAATTGATGAGCAATTTAGAACTGGTGGCTGAGAGAAAGAATGTTTGGTGGGGAGCATCAGTGTCTGACGCTGGTAGTAAGGCAAAGACAACTACTGATTCCATCATTTTTTTAAAAAAAAGTAAGTTTGCAAAGACAATTAAGGCATGGAACATTAAAGGAGTTTACAATCCAGTTTGGCTATATACAAAGTTTACAGTCATTCCCCATAGAGAAATTGCCCACAATGATAACATGGAAGGGGGGTGGGGAAAGACAACAAATCAAATTATCAGCTAAAACTTTTTTAAAAGATGAGTCATTATTTTAAAAATCAGTTGTAACCATACCATCCAGCAGCTTCTAATGGCTTCTAACACCAGCACTTTAAAAATACTGGCAGTAGCTACGAATGAATTAAAAGTACAAGTGGGTAGCTGGTCCCTGTGAAATCATGAAAATAGTTTACTATGAGTAGGGCCAGCAAGAACTGGAACTGGCAAAGATCTCTGAACACTTATCCTCTCTTATCCTTATCATCTGGTGATAATGATAAAGAGGTCTACTTGATAATATACTAGCAGTTTCTAAGCTAGATTTGAATTAAGGTCTTACTGACTCCAGCCTCAGTGCTCTATTGGCTGTACCATCTAGTTACTTTTAAATGCACAAGTGTATACAGACTAAGTATAAAGAGAATAAATACGAATAAATACATAGTGTTTAAAAAAGACAAGGTAATTTGGAGGAAGGGCAGTAGCAGTTAGTGGATCAAGCTGTGTCACAAAGGAGGGGAGGGACTTTATGAGGTAGAAGAGAATATACAGTGCATATCTCCCATGAATGGGAGATAGCTAGTATACAGGCATACAGATGAGATATGGAAGGAATGTTGTATATAATCAATAGAGAGAAGGACAGTTTCTCTAGATTGCAGAATGTAGATATTAAAGTAATATTAAATGAAGTAGGAAAAATAAACTGGAATCATATCATGGAGCTATTTTAAAGCCCTGGAGAGGAGAGCATTTAAATCTAGAGTCAAAAGGAAGCCAATGGAGTTGGTTGAGTAGGGAAATCACATGGTCAGATCTGGCATTTAAAGAAAATTACTTTGGCAGCAGGGTGTAAGATAAATGGAAGTGGTGAGAGAGGTGGGACTAGGAGATTTAGTGGACAGCTGATTTTTTTAAAAAATTGTATGTGAGGAGTGATGAAGGTCTGAACTAAGATGAGGGGTTTTTCATTATATGAATGAAGGAAAAGGGTTGGGAACAAGAGTTGTTATGAAGGCAGAAATGGCAACATTTTGCAACTGAAAACAAGGTTAGTCAACATCACAGTAGGTAAAGGATTGTGATGGGCACAGACAAAATTCCTTTAAAAGCAGAATTGGCTAAATGGAAAATTAGGGACAAAAGCTAACTGAAGAAAATAATTTCTTAAAAGTTAGAATAGGGCAAGTGGAAGCTAATGACATTATGAGACATCAAGAATCAGCCAAACAAAATCAAAAGCATGGAAAAATAGAAGAAAATGTAAAATACCTCTTTGGAAAAACAGCTGACATGGAAAATAAATCCAGGAGAGATGATTTAATAATTATTGGTCTACCTGAAAGCCATGGGAAAAAAAAGCCTTGACAGTATCTTTCAAGAAATTATCAAGTAAAATTGCCATGACATCCTAGAATCAGAGGGTAAAACAGTCATCGAAAGAAGCCACCAATCACCTCTTGAATGAGAACCCAAAAGGAAAACTCCCAGGAATATTGTAGCCAAATTCCAGAATTATCATATCAAGGAGAAAATACTGCAAGATGCCAAAAAGAAACAATTTAAATATTGTGGAACCACAATCAGGATTATGCAGGACTTAGCAGCTTCAACATTAAAGGATTGCAAGGCCTGGAATATGGTATTCCAGAAGACAAAGAAGCTTGGAATACAATGAAGAATCATCTATCCAGACAAATTGAGTATAAGCATTCAGGGGGAAAAGATGGACATTCAATAATATAGAGGACTTTCAATCATTCCTGATTAAAAAAAAAAAAAACAACAGAACTGAACAGAAAATTTGATCTCCAAATACAAGACTCAAAAGAAATATAAAAAGGTTAAGAGGAAAGAGAAAAAGAGACATTATTCAGTAAGATTAAACTGTTTACATCATTACACAGGAAGATGATACCTGTAACTCTTAAGAACTACATGGGTATTATGGCATTTAGAAGGGGTATGCATAGACAGAGAGTGTTGGAATAAGTTTATTTGATATGATGACAAAATAATTAATTAATTAATTAATTTAGAGGTGAAAAATAATTGTACTGGGAGAAGAGGAAAAGGAGAGACAAATATTATAAATCACATCACAGGAAGAGGCACAAAGACCTATTACAGTAGAGGGAAAGAAAGGAGGGGAGTGAGCATTGTTTGAACTAACTCTCATCAGGTTTGAGTGAAACAGGGAATAACATACACATTCAGTTGTCTATGGAAACCTATCACATTCTATAGGGAAATAGGAGGGGAAAAGTGAAAAAAAAGGGAGGGGTTGATAGAAGGCAGGGAAGAAGGGAGAGAAGAAGTAATGGGGGAAAGGGGAAAGAAAAGGAAAGGGGGTTGATGGAAGGTGGGGAAAATTAAGGTAGGTGGTGATCAGAAGCAAAACACCAGTGAGGAGGGAAAGAGTGAAAAGACAGAGAAAGGTATAAACAGGGAGGGAAATAGGATGGAGAGAAAGACACAGTTAGTAATCATAACTGTGAGTGTGAATGGGATGAATTCTCCCATAAAACAGAAGTGGATAGCAGAGTAGATTAAAAACCATAGTCCTACAATATGTTGTTTACAAGAAACATATTTGAAGCAGAGGGATAGACATGGAGTAAAGGTAAAAGGCTGGAGCAGGACATATTACACTTCAGCTAAAGTAAAAAAAAAAAAAAAGCAGGGGTAGCAATCCTGATCTCAGACACATTCAAAGCAAAAACAGATCTAATAAAAGATATAAGGAAGGAAACTACATTCTGCTAAAAGGTACCATAGACAATGAAGTAATCATTACTAAACATATATGCACCAAGTTGTATAGCATTCAAATTCTTAGAGGAGAAGTTAAGGGAGTTACAGGAAGAAATAGACAACAAAAATATACTAGTGGGGGACATCAACCTTCCCCTCTCAGAACTACATAAATCTAGCCACAAAAAAATAAGAAAGAAGTTAAAGAGATGAATAGAATTTTAGAAAAATTAGATATGGTAGACTCTGGAGAAAATTGAATGGGGATAGAAAGGAATATATGTTTTTCTCCACAATACGTGGCAGCTACACAAAACTCGACCATGGACTAGGGTTTAAAAACCTTACAATCCAATGCAGAAAGGCAGAGATATTAAATGCGTCCTTTTCAGATTATGATGCCATAAAAATTACATGTAATAAAGGACCATGGAAAGATTGAATAAATTTAATTGGAAATTAAATAATCTAATCCTTTTTTAATTTTTTAATTTTTACTTTCTACTAATTTATTTATTTCATGTCCACAAGATTTTGAGTTCCAATTTTTCTCCCCATCTCATCCCTCTCCCCATCCCAGGATGGCATGCATTCTGAATACCCCTTTCCCTAGTCTGCCCTCCCTTCTGTCTCCCCCCCCTTCTCTTATCCCCTTCCCTTTCAATCTTCCTATAGGGCAGGATAGATTTCTATATCCCATTTCCTGTATATCTTATTTCCCAGTTGCATGTGAAAACCATTTTTTAACATTTATTTTTAAAATTTTGGGTTCCAAATTTTCTCCCTTCCTCCCTCCCCACCCACCCTCATTGAGAAGGCAAGCAACTCAATACAGGTTATATATGTGTAATCAGGCAAAACACTTCCATAATGGTCATGTTGTGAAAAACTAATTTTATTTCACTTCATCCTATCCCACCAGCCATTTATTCTATTCTCTCTTTGGACCTTGTCCCTCCTTAGAAGTGTTTGCTTCTGATTAACCCCTCCACCAATCTGTCCTCCCCTCTATCATTCTCCTGCTCTCTTGTCCCTTTCCACCCCTATTTTCCTGTAGGGTAAGGTAGATTTCCATGCCCAACTGAGTGTGTATTTTATTCCCTCCTTAAGCCAAATCCTATGAGAATAAGATTCACTCATTCCCTCTCACTTTCTTCCATTTCCCCTCACTATAAAAGCCTTTTCTTGTCTGTTTTATGTGAGATAATTTATACCATTCTACCTCTCCCTTTCTCCTCTCCATATAATCTTCTCTCACCCCTTAATTTTATTTTTTAGTTACCACCCCTTCATATTCAACTATCTATGAGCCATCTATCTATCTATCTATCTATCTATCTATCTATCTATCTATCTATCTATCTATCTATCTAT
>NW_020954550.1:29541450-29588609 GCF_900497805.2 Vombatus ursinus
TATCTATCTATCTATCTATCTATCTATCTATCTATCTATCTATCTATGCATATACACATAATATAATTTTTTCCCTCCAACTAATCTAATATTGACAAAGGTCTGATGAGTTACAAATATCATCTTTCCATGCAGGAATGTAAACAGTTCAACATTAATAAGTCTTTTATGAATTCTCTTTCCTGTCTACCTCTTCATGTTTCACTTGAGTCTTGTTTTTGAAAGTCAAATTTTCTATTCAGCTCTGGTCTTTTCATCAAGAATGCTTGAAATTCCTCTATTTCACTGAATTTCCATTTTTCCCCTGAAGGATTATACTCAGTTTTGCTGAGTAGGTGATTCTTCTTTGTAATTCTATCTTCTTTGCCCTCTGGAATATTATATTCAAAGCCCTCTGGTCCCTTAATGTAGAAGCTGCTAAATCTTGTGTTATCCTGATTGTATTTCCACAATACTTGAATTGTGTCTCTGGATGTTTGCAATATTTTCTCCTTGACCTAGGAACTCTGGAATTTGGCTATAATCTTTCTAGGAGTTTTCCTTTGGGGATTTCTTTCGGGAGGTGATTGGTGGATTCTTTCAATTTCTATTTTACCCTCTGGTTCTAGAATATCAGGGCTGTTTTCCTTGATAATTCCATGAAAGATGATGTCTAGGCTCTTTTATTTTTTGATCATGGCTTTCATATAGTCCAATAATTTTTAAATTCTCTCTCCTGGATCTATTTTCCAGGTCAGTTGTTTTTCCAATGATTTATTTCACATTGTCTTCTATTTTTTTCATTCTTTTGATTTTGTCTTGCAATGTCTTGATTTCTCAAAAAGTCACGAGCTTCCATTTGCTCTATTCTAATTTTTAAGGAAGTGTTTTCTTCAGTAGCTTTTGGACTTCCTTTTCTATTTAGCCAATTCTGCTTTTGAAGGCATTCTTCTCCTCATTGGCTTTTTGGACCTCTTTTGCATTTGGTTAGGCTATTTTTTAAGGTGTTATTTTCTTCAGTATTTTTTGGGTCTCCTTTGGCAAGCTGTTGACTTGTTTTTCATGATTTTCTTGTGTTACTTTCAGTTCTCTTCCCTGTTTTTCCTTTACTTCTCTTACTTGCTGCTCAAAATCCTTTTTGAGCTTTTCCATGGTCTGGAACTGATTCATATTTTTCTTGGAGGCTTTGGATGTAAGAGCTTTGACTTTGTTGTCTTCTTCTGGTTGCATGTTTTGATCTTCTTTGTCACCAAAGTAAGATTCTATGGTCTGACCTTTTTTTTTTTTTTTGCACAGTTTGCTCATGTTGCCAGCCAATTACTTGAGTTTTAAACTGTTTGTTAAGGTAGGGGTCTGTTTCTAGTACTGTCCCAAGCTTTCAGGGTTTTGTGCAGCTGTTTTCAGAGATATTTCTAGAAATCTGTAAATTTTCAGTTCTTCCAAGTTGGTACAATCAAGGGAGAGGTGTTTACTCCTTTCCTGGCCTGTGCTCTGGTCTGTGAGTGACCACAAGCACTCTTTTCTGTCTTGTAACTGTGAAAAGGATTCCCTCTTCTCTGCAACTGCATACTCCATCACACCAGCACTCCTCTTTGCCCCAGGATTGGCACCCAGAACTGCAATCCAGATCCAAGCATGAGCAAAGCAAGAGATTCCTGCCTCAGTATCAGCAAAGAGATCCCTGCAATCCCCCTCTGATCAGCAACTTGATTCCCCCCTCTATCAGTGGTCAGAGAGCTTCAGAAGCAGCTGCTACCCCAGGGCTGCACCAGAACTGGAGCTGGACCAAACTCCTCTCTCACCATGGTCCAACACCCCCTTCCTACTGACTTTCTAAGTTGTCTTTGGTGTTTGTGGGTTGAGAAGTCTGGAAACCACCATAGCTGCCTGTGATTCAGTCCCCTGTGGCCTGCTCCAGGTTATCTGAGGCCTGATCTTTGCCTGCATGCCCATGCTGAACCAAGCTCTTCTCCCAGCCTGACACAATAAAGCTTTCTGATTAATCATCCAGGTTGTGTTGGGGTGGAAATTTGTTTCACTCTGTCTTTTTGTGTGTTCTCCTGCTCTAGAATTTGTTTAGAGCCATTTTGGGTTTTTTTTTTTTGTTTTAATGTTAATTAATTAATTAATAATTTTATCCTAAAGAAATGATGGTCAAAGAATAAATTACAGAAACAAAAGAAAATTTCATCAAAAAAATGACAGAAGTGAGATAACATGCCAAAACTTAGGGGATGATGTTAAAGTGGTGCTGAGGGGCAAATATATAGCTTCAAATATTTTCATCATCAAAAGGGAAAAAGAACAGATCAATGAATTGGACATATAACTTAAAAAACCCTAGAAAATCAACAAATCAAACAACATCAATTAAACAAAAAAGTAGAATTCTGAAAACCAATTAAAATATATACAAAATTTAAAGCCAAGAAAAAAATTATTGAATGATAAAGTAAGGTCTTTAAAAAAAACTAATAAAATAGATAAATAACTACTTGATTAAAATAAAGTAGAAAAATCAATTTTGCATCAAAAATGAAACAAAATTCACAACAATTGAAGGTGAACTAAGGGAAATCATCAGAAACTATATTACCCAATTGCATGCCAAAAACTGAGCATTTAGGTGAAATGGATAAATACTAAAAATGCTCAGATCAACAAAAGAAATGTTTTTTTAATTAATAAATTTATTTATTTTTAGTTTTCAACATTTACTTCCACAAGATTTTGAGTTCCAAATTTTTTCCCCATCTTGACCCTCCCCCCACCGCAAGATGGCATGCATTCTGAATACCCCTTCCCCTAGTCTGCCTTCCTTTCTATCCCTCTCCCCTTCTCTTATCCCCTTCCCCTTCTGCTTTCCTGTAGGGCAGGATAGATTTCTATACCACATTTCCTGTATTTCTTATTTGCCAGTTGCATGTGAAAACTTTTTTATAAACATGTCTTTTTAAAATTTTGGGTTCCAAATTTTCTCCCTTCCTCCCTCCCCACCCACCCTCATTGAAAAGGCAAGCAACTCAATATAGGTTATACATGTGCATGTATATATATATATATATACATGCAAAACACTTCCATAGTAGACATGCTGTGAAAAACTAACTCTATTTCCCTTAACCCGATCCTGGCCCCCCATTTATTCTATTCTTTCTTTTGATCCTGTCTCTCCTCAGAAGTATTTGCTTCTGATTACCCCCTTTCCCAATCTGCCTTCTTCTCTATCATTCCCCTACTCTCTTGTCCCCTTCCCCCCCCCCCCATTTTCCTGTAGGATAAGACAGATTTCCATACCCAATTGATTGTGTATGTTATTCCCTCCTTAAGTCAAATCCCATGAGAATAAGATTGACTCTTTCCCTCTCACCTTCCCCCATTTCCCCTCTATTGTAAGAGTCTTTTCTTTTCTGTTTTTTTTTGTGGGATAATTTACCCCATTCTACTTCTCCCTTTCTCTTTCTCCTAGTATAATCCTCTCTCATTCCTTAATTTTATTTTCCAGATATGACCCCTTCCTCTTCAACTCACCCTGTACCCTGTATCTATTTATCTATCTATACATCTATACATCTATCTATATATATATATATATAATTTTTTCCCTCCAACTACCCCAATACTGACAAAGGTCTCATGAGTTACAAATACCATCTTTCCATGCAGGAATGTAAGCAGTTCAACCTTAATAAGTCTCTTATGATTTCTCTTTCCTGTTTACCTCTTGTTCCACTTGAGTCTTGTATTTGTAAGTCAAATATTCTATTCAACTCTGGTCTTTTCATCAGGAATGCTTGAAACTCCTCTATTTCACTGAATGTCCATTTTTTTCCCCTGAAGGATTATACTGTTTTGCTGGGTAGGTGATTCTTGGTTGTAATCCTATCTCCTTTGCCCTCTGGAATATTATATGCCATTCCCTGTGGTCCCTTAATGTAGAAGCAGCTAAATCTTGTGTTATCCTGATTGTGTTTCCACAATCCTTGAATTATTGCTTTCTGGCTGCTTGTAATATTTTCTCCTCAATCTGGGAACTCTGGAATTTGGCTACAATATTCCTAGGAGTTTTCCTTTGGGGATCTCTTTCAGGAGGAGATCAGTGGATTCTTTCAATTTCTATTTTGCCCTCTGGTTCTAAAATATCAGGGCAGTTTTCCTTGATAATTTCTTGAAATATGATGTCTAGGCTCTTTTTTTGATCATGCCTTTCAGATAGTCCAATAATTTTTAAATTCTCTCTCCTGGATCTACTTTCCAGGTCAATTGTTTTCCAATGAGATATTTCACACTGTTTTCTAATTTTTCATTCTTTTGGATTTTCTTTTACAGTGTCTGGATTTCTCATAAAGTCACTAGCTTCCAATTGCTCTATTCTAATTTTTAAGGAAGTATTTTTTTTTTCAGTAATCTTTTGGACTTCCTTTTCCATTTGGCCAATTTTGCTTTTTAGGGCATTCTTCTCCTCATTGGCTTTTTGGACCTCTTTTGCCATTTGGGTTAGGTTATTTTTTAAGGTGTTATTTTCTTCAGTATTTTTTGAGGTCTCCTTTGGCAAGCTGTTGACTTGTTTTTCATGATTTTCTTGCATCACTCTCAGTTTTTCCTCTACTTCTCTTACTCCCTTCTCAAAATTCCTTTTGAGTTCTTCCAAGGCCTTGGACTGATTCATATTTTTCTTGGAGGCTTTGGATGTAGGAACTTTGACTTTGTTGTCTTCTTCTGGTTGTATGTTTTGATCTTTCTTGTCACCAAAGTAAGATAATATAGTCTAACTCTTTTTGCACTGCTTACTCATGATCCCAGCCAATTACTTGAGTTTTAAACTCTTTGTTAAGGTCAGAGTCTGTTTCTAATGTGGAGAATGTACTGTCCCAAGCTTTGGGGGTTTGTACAGCTGTTTTCAGAAATACTTCTAGGGACCTGTAAATTTTCAATTCTTCCAAGGTGGTATGATAAGGGGAGAGGTATTTCCTCTCTACCTCCACAACAAGGTCCACCAAGACAGTGCTCCTTCTAGCCCCAGGACTGCCCCTCAGAACTGTGACCCAGATCCAAGTACGGGCAAAGCAAGAGATTCCTGCCTCAGCACTGGCAAAGACATCCCTGCAGTCCCCCTCTGATCAGCCACTGGATTCCCCCTCAGTCTGTGGGCCTGAAACTCAGGAGGCAGCCACCATCCCGGGGCCATGCTTGGGACTTGGGGCTGAGACCTAGCTTCTCTCTCACTGCAGTCACAGACTTTTCTCACTGTCCTTCCAAGTTGTGTTTGGCATTCATGGGTTGAGAAGTCTGGAAACTGCCACAGCTGCCTGTGATTCAGTCCTCTGAGGCCTGCTCCAGTTTCTCTACAGCTTGTATGCCCATGCTAGACTGTGTTCCTCTCCCTGTCCAGCATGTTATACCTTTCTGATCAACAATCCAGGTTGTCTTGGGTTGGAAATTTGTTTTGCTCTGTCTTTTTGTGGGTTTTGCTGCTTTAGAATTTGTTTAGAGACATTTTTTACAGGTATTTGGATGGGTTTGTGGAAGAGCTCAAGCAAGTCACTGCTTTTACTCCACCATCTTGGTTCCACTCGTTCTCACTGTCAGCAAACATAATATGTAATAGGGATAAGGTAGACTCATTTCCAATAAGATTGGGGGTGAAACAAAGATGTCCATTATTACCACTGTTGCTCAATATTGTACCAGAAACAACTTCAGCAATAAGAGAAGAAAAAGAAATTGAAAGTATGAGAATAGGCAATGAAGAACCAAACTATTACTCTTTGCAGATGATATGATGATACATTCAGAGAATCCTAGAGAATCAAGTAAAAAAAAAACTACTTAAAATAATAAACAACTTTAGCAAAATTGCAGGATATAAAATAAGTCCACGTAAATCATTGGCATTTCTATATATTACTAACAAAGCCCAGCAGCAAGATATAGAAAGAGAAATTCCATTTAAAATTACTGTAGACAATACAAAACATTTGGGAATCTCCCTGCCAAGGCAAACCCAGGAATTATATGAACTTAATTGTAAAACACTTTTCACACAAATGAAGTCTCATCGAAATCATTGGAAAACTATCAGCTGCTCATGGGTAGGCCAAGCTAATATAATAAAAAGGACAATTCTACCTAAATTAATTTACTTATTCAATACCATACCAATTGAACTATCAAAAAATATTTTATATAGCTAGAAAAAAAAATAATACCAAGATTCATCTGGAAGAACAAAAGGTCCCATATATCAAGAGAACTAATGAAAAAAAATGCTAGGGAAGGTATCTTAGCCATACCTGACCCTAAATTATATTATAAAGCAGCAATCATCCAAACTACTTGGTGCTGGCTAAAAAATGGAGTGGTGGATCAGTGAAAGACGTTAGGTACAAAAGACACAGTAGTCAATGACCATAGTAATCTACTGTGTAAGGAATCTAGACTCTCGCTTCTAGGGTAAGAACTCACTATTTGACAAAATCTGTTGTGAAAACTCAAAAATAGTATGGCAGAAACTAGGCATAAACTAACATCTCACACCCTATACAAATAGAAGATCAAAATGGGTACATGATTTAGACATGAGATATTTTCATAAGCAAATTAGGAGAGAAATGAATAATTTGCCTGACAGATCTATGGACAAGGGAAGAATTTATAACCAATCAAGAGATAGAGAACATTATAAAATGTAAAATGGATAATTTTGATTACATTAATTTAAATTAAAAAGGTTTTGCACAAACAAAGCCAATGCCAACAAGATTAGAAGGAAAGTAGAAAGCTGGGAAACAATTTTTTTTCTGGCTAATGTTTCTGTTAAAGCCTTCATTTCTCAAATATAGAGAACTGAGTCAAATTTACAAGAATACAAGTCACTTCCCAATTGGTATATGGTCAAAGGGTATGAACAGGCAGTTTTCAGATGAAGAAATTAAAGCTATCTATAGTCATATGATAAAATGCTCTAAATCACTACCACCTCATACCTATGAGATTGTTCCATATGACAAAAACAAAGAAAATGATAAATGTTGAAGAAGATGTGGGAAAATTGGAATAGTAATGCAATGTTGGTGGAGTTGTAAACTGATCCAACCATTCTAGAGAATAATTTAGAACTATTCCCAAAGGGTTATACAATTGTGCATGCCCTTTGATCCAGCAATATCTCTACTAGTTCTGTATCCCAAAGAAATCATAAAAATGGTGAAAAGACCCACATGTACAAAAATATTTATAGCAGCTCTTTTTGGGGTGGCAAAAAATTGGAAATTAAGGCAATGCTCATTAATTGGGGAATGTCTGAACAAGTTGTGATATATGAATGTAATGGACGACTATTTTTTTAATAAGAAATGATGCTCAAGAGCATTTCAGAAAAATCTGTAAAGACTTACATGAACTGATGTTAAGTGAAGTGAATAGAACTAGGAGAACACTGTACACAGTAACAGCAACATTGTATGATGATAAACCTATGATAACCTTATCTTTCTTAGCAATAGAGTGATCTAAGACAATTCCAAAAGACTCATGATGAAAATGTTATCCACATCCAGAGAAAGATCTATAGAGACTGAATGCAGATCAAAGAATACTATTTTCACTTTTTTTTCTTTCTTGTGGTTTTTCCCTTTTGTTCTGATTCTTCTTTCACAATATGACTCATGTGGAAATATGTTTAATATGATTGTCCATGTTGTTGTTCTTTGTCCTTCATTCTCTTTTTTTCAAATTTATTTATTTTTAGTTTTCAACATTCACTTCCACAAGATTTTGAGCTCCAAATTTTCTCCCCATTCTTCCCCTCTCCCCACCTTATGACAACCTGCATTCTAATTCCCCATTAACCAATCTGTTCTCCCTTCTATTATCACCTCCTTCTCTTATCCCTTTCCCCTTCTATTTTCCTGTAGGGTAAGATAGATTTCTATAGCCCTTTCCCTGTGCATCTTATTTCCCAGTTGCATGCAGAAATAATTTCTAACATTCATTTCTAAAACTTTGAGTTCCAAATTCTCTCCCATCTTCCCTCCCCAACCACCCTCATTTAGAAGGCAAGCAATTCAATATAGGGTATATATGGGCAGTCATGCAAAACATTTCCATAATAGTTATGTTGTGAAAGACTAACTATACTTCTCTCCATCCTATCATGGCCCCCATTTACTCTATCCTCTCCTTTTAACTGTCCCTCCTCAAAAGTGTTTGCTTCTGACTACCCCTCCCCCAATCTGCCCTCCCTTCCCTCACTTCTCCCTCTCTTATCTCCTTCCCCTCTAATTTCCTGTAGGATAAGATAGATTTCCATACCCAATTGGATGTGCATGTTATTCCCTCCTTAAACCAAATCCAATGACAGTAAATTCATTCATTTCTTCATACCTTCCCTCCTCCCCTCCACTGTAAAAGCTTTTTCTTTTTTTCTTAATAATTTATTTATTTTTAGTTTTCAACATTCACTTCCATAAGATTTTAAGTTTTAAATTTTCTCCCCCTCCCCTTGTATCCCCTCTCTCAAGACAGTGGCATGCAATCTGATATAGGCTCTACTTATACATTCATATTAAACATATTTTCACATTAGTCATGATATAAAGAACAATTAGAACTAATGGGAGGAACCACGAGAATGAAGCAATAAAACAAAACAACAAAGGGAAAGGAGAGCAAATAGTATGCTTCCATCTGTATTCAAACTCCATAGTTCTTTATCTGGATGTGGATAGCAATTTCTATCATGAGTCTTTTGAAGTTGTCTTAGATTTTTGCACTGCTGTGAAGAGCCAAGTCTATCAAAGTCAGTTATTGCACAATGTAGCTGTCACTGTGTACCACATTCTCCTGGTTCTGTTCATTTCACACCGCATCAGTTTATGGAAGTCCAGGTTTTTTTTTAAGTATGCCTACTCATCATTTCTTATAGCACAATAGTATTCCATTACATTCATATACCACAACTTGTTCAGCCATTCCCCAATTAATGGGCATCCTCTCAATTTCTAATTCTTTGCCACCACAAAAAGAGCTGCTATAAATATTTTTGTACATGTGGGTCCTTTCCCAATTTGTATGATCTCTTTGGACAGACTTAGAAGTAGTATCACTGAGTCAAAGGGTATGCACAATTTTATAGCCCTTTGGTCATAGTTCCAAATTATTCTCCAAAATGGCTGGATCATTTCACAACTCCACCAACAATGGATTAGTGTTTCAATTTTTCCACATCTTCTACAACATTTATCATTGTCCTGTTTTGTCATGTTAGCTAATCAGATAGATGTGATATGGTACCTCAGAGTCATTTTGATTTTCATTTCTCTAATCAATATTGATTTAGAACATTTTTTCATATGACTATATATAGCTTTACTTTCTTCACCTGAAAACTTCCTGTTCATCTCCTTTGACCATTTATCAGTTGGGGAATGACTCTAGTCTACTTTTTATGGTGTTTTTTTCTTCAGCATTGCTTTGGGTCTTCCTTAGCAAGCTGGTGACTCATTTTTCATGATTTTTTTTCATCATTTTGATTTCTCTTCCCAATTTTCCCTCTACTTTTCTTACTTGATTTTCAAAATCCTTTGTGAGTTCTTCCATGACCTGAGACCAATTCATATTTTTGGGGGGTCTTTGGATGTAGGAGTTTTAACTTTGTTGGCTTCTTCTGGTTGTATATTTTGATCTTCCTTGTCACCAACATAAGATTCTATAGTCTGAGTTTTTTCCTCTGTTTGCTTATCTTCCCAGACAGTTACTTGGTTTTTTAGTTCTTTGGTAAGGTAGGCTCTGCTTCCAGTGTGGAAGGTGTACTGTCCCAAACTTCAGGGGTTTTGTGCAGCTGTTTTCAGAGATACTTCTAGGTACCTGTAAGTTTTCAGTTCTTCAAGAGGGTATGATCTAAGGAGAGGTGTTTACTCCTTTCCTGGCCTGTGCTCTGGTCTTTGAGTGAACACAAGCACTCTTTTCTGTCCCAGAAATGAGAGAAAGATTCCCTCTCTACTGCTGCCAAAAGCTCTGCTATGCCAGTGCTCCTCCTCACCCCAGGACTGCCATCTAGGACTGGAACCCAGATCCAAGCATGGGCAAAGCAAGAGAATCCTGCCTCAGCCCTAGCAAAGAGATCCTGCAGACCCCTTCTGATCAGCTGCTCAATTCCCCATCATCTGTGGGCTAAGAGCTCTGGAAGCAGTCACTACTACCGTAGCCATGGCCCCAGGGCTGTGTTAGGGCCAGGGCTGGACTGCACTCCTCTCTCATCCAGGTCTGACAGATCTTTCACACTGACCTTCCAAGTTGTCTTTGGAGTTTGTGAGTTGAGAAGTCTGGAAACCACCAATGTTCCCCTTGATTTAGTCCCCCAAGGCTTGCTCTGGGTTTGCTGTGTCCTGGTCTTTCTGGGCACAGCCCATGCTGAACTGTCTCCTCTCCCAGCCCAGTGCAGCAGACCTTTCCCTTCGACCATCCAGGTTGTTGGGCTGGAAATTTGTTTCACTCTGTCTTTTTGTGGGTTCTGTTGCTCTAGAATTTGTTTAGAGTCCTTTTTACAAGTATTTGGAGGGGTTTGGGGAAGAGCTCAAGCATGTCCCTGCTTTTACTCTGCCATCTTGGCTCTGCCCCTCAAGATTCATCCTTCATTCTCTATTTTTTTGAATAAAAAATTTATTGAATAGAAGCTAACAAATGTTGGATATTGCAGGCCATGTGGGAAAACTGGAACGCCAATGTAATGTTGGTAAAGTTGGGAAATAATCCACGGAGAGCAATTTGAAACCATGCCCAAAGTGTGCACAACCTTTGATCCAGCAATATCACTGCTAGGTCTATATCCCAAAGACATCCAAAAAAAGGGGAAAGGACCCATTTGTACAAAAATATCTATAGCAGCACCCCTTGTGATGGCCAAGAACTGGAAATCAAAGGGATGTCCATGAATTGGGGAATGGCCAAACAAACTGTGGCACCTGACTGCAACAGAATACCACCATGCCACAAGAAATGGCGAATACAATGGTTTCAGAAAAACTTGGACAGACCTAAGTGAACTAATGCATAGTGAAGTGGATAGAACCAAGAGAACACTATATACAGCAACAGCAACATTCTTTGATGAAGAACTGTGAATGATTTAGTTATTCCCAGCAACACAATGATCCAAGAGAATTCCAAAAGGCTAACAATGAAGCATACTATCCATCTCCAGAGAAATAACAGATATTAACTGAATGCAGAGTGAAGCATGCCATTTTTCATCCTTCATTCTCAAAGAGGACCATGACATCAGGGAGGTGATGCCATGACATGCAAGTGAATTAGATTTAAGTGAGGGAGGGCTATGCAAAGACACCGGCATCACCTTCTCCTCTGGAGTATAACCTATATCAGATTGATTGCTGTTTGGGGAAGGAAAGATGGGAGGGAGGGAAGGAGAAAAATTTGGAACTCAGAATCTTATAAAAGTGCATGTTGAAAACAATCGTTACATGTAAATGGAAAAAATGAAATACTATTAAGTGGGGGGGAGTAATTAATAGTCAAAAATAAACAGATGAACTGATTGGTTTAAGATTGGGAAATAAATAGGGCAAAACTATATATTCTCACCTTATTTATTTACCTTATATTCTGAGTACATCATGTGAAATGACAGGCTGGATGAATCAAAAGCCAGAATTAAGGTTGCCAGGAGAAATATCAATAATCTTGGATATAAAGATAATAGCACTCTGGTGTCAGAAAGTGAAGAAGAATGTTGATGAGGATAAAAGAGGAGAATGTAAAAGCTGGCTTGAAGCTTTACATAAAAAACAACCCTAAAATCATGGCAACTGTTTCTATCACTCCCTAGGAAAAAGAGGGAAAAGAAATGGAAACAAAGTCAGACTTTATATTCTTGGTCTTAAAAATCACCATAGATGGCAACTGCAGCCATGAAATTAAAAGAGACTCCTTGGGAGGAAAGCTATGGCAAATCTGGATAGCATACTAAAAATTAGAGACATACCTTCTGGTGGCAATGTATGGCTGTGAAAGTTGGACTGTAAGGAAAGCTGAGTGCAGAAGAATTGATGCTTTCAAATTTTGGTGCTGTATAAGATATTTGGGAATCCCTTGGACAGCAAGGAAATCAAATAAGTCAATACTTAAAGAAATTTAGTTCAAGCTGGTCGCTGGAACATCAAATACCAAAGCTGAAGCTTAAGTGCTTTGGCCACATAATAAGAAGATGAGGCTCATTGGAAAAGACCCAGATGCTGGAAAAGATTGAAGGCGAAAAGAAAAAGAGATAGCATTGAATGAGAAGGATAGATTGTATCATGTAAGCAATGAATGTGATCTTGGAATGACTTTTGGGAGACAGTAGAGTATAATAAGGTCTGGTGTGCAATTGTCCATGGAGTCATGAAAAATTGGCCATGACTGAATGACTAAACAACTCCCTGACTCAAGGCCTAATACTCCTTTCCACTATACCACCTTTGAGTATAATCTATATTATTAATATTTTCTTCATCACTTTCTTAAGACTATGCAACCAATGAAACAATAAATTAAGCCATGATTTATAGTATTTGCTGATTTCTTATATGTAAATGCTCACAATGAAAATTTAATAATCAATTTTCACAAGCTGGTTTCAGCACACCAACCAGACACCAGCATCTCTCCATATATTTCCTAGATTGTGGATGTGTTCACACACCAAACTTCTCCTCTTTCACCTTCTTCTGCCAGTCACTATCTTCTATAACTATCATGAAATAACTTTGCATATCTTCACACCACTTGTTCCACCCCAGGTGTCCCTATTCCAAAACATCTATTGTTGGTTAATTCTGGGATGGCTATGCATTGCAAGGCCAGCCTACATAGGTTAAAAATAAATAGGTTAAACACCCATGTTTTCTTTATTTGTTTTTATCAATTCTTTGTTCCTTTTTGCTATTACTGTTGAGCTTTCCCAGTTTGACATGTTTTAGATTTCTTTGCAACATTCATTAACTTCATGAGCTAAAAGTCCATTTTACAATACCTCTCAAAGATGTATGTCTAATTACTTTTACATATATTTAGGTTTTCTAATGCCCAATGAGTTGAAGTTGGAAACATTTTACAATGCAGTTGAATTTTCAAAGTTCTCTGTCACTGGCACTTTAATAACTTTTATGAGGTATTTGTTATTTCTCAAGTGCCAACTCGAAGGATTTTCTTTGTTTCATTTGTAAAATTCAATGTTTAAAACAATTAATTTTCTTAGCTATCATATAGTCATGACTAAAAGTCTCCTCATTCATTGGCATCACTCAACTAATTCAGAAGTTAGTACTTAGGCCAGTGGTCCCATTGATTATAGTAGATATTTCACTCGTACTTGTTTATAAGAATGTTCTGAGAGTTAGCAAGATAATATGCATACTTTGTTTTAAGATATTTGAAATTTTTAGAAGCTGAATGTGAAAGTGGCTACTAGTAAAATGCATGCTTCTTTCTTCTTTTTCTATTGTCTCCTTCTAACTCAACCAATGCCAAATCGTAACATGCTCCACAGAAATGTTGTCAAGATCCAGCTTACACCCATCTGGTCATATGATACAATCACAGAAACTCAGAAATAAAAGAGATCTTAGAGGACACCTATTCCAATTCATCCCTGAGCAAAAATTCTTTCTACAATGTCCCCAAAATTTGTTATCCAGAGTCATTGAAAGAAATTCAGTGATAGGGAATCTATGGTCTTCTGAGGTAGCCCATTCCACTTTGAGATAGCCTTTTCTTCTACCAGGAATAAAGGTCTGGTAGAATACATTAAAGGGAATTGTGTTTCTTTACCTAGTTTGGGGCTCCAAAAAGTCCTTGTTGAAAGTTTTAGAGCTCTTAGAGAACTAGAACATTGAAAGGGAGAATGAACTGCTGCACTCTTTAGTTTTCCTTTGTGCTTTTAAACTATATGACTGATTGGCTTTATTCTTCCTCACCATTTTAAAGTTTAGTTTTTGTTCCACGTTTTAATGCCTTAGGACTTTGATCAGATTTATTGTAAGAGTAACATGAATTTATATAAAGACAGGTAGGAGTTACAGTGGAATGCTGGATCTAGAGTTAGGAAGGCCCAAGTTCAAATCTGACGTCAACAAGAAAAAAATTAAGGAGAAAGAGAACACTTACAGCTAGAAAGATCAGGAAAGACTTCATGGAGGAGGGGACACCTGAGCTGAAGGAAAATAAGAAATGTGGAGGTGGAAATGGAGCACATTTTAGGCATAGTGATAGCTTATAAAAATTCATGGAAAAAGGAAACACAAGGTTGAATTTAGGTGACAGAATATCCCACTTCCATGCCTTTGTATTGGCTCTCCTTCATACCTAGAATGCTCTCCCTTATGACTTCCACTTCTTGAAATCATTAGCTCCATTTAAGACTTAGTTCAAGGTGCTGCTTCCTATGTGAGGGCTTTCTTCTGCACTCCCACACATGGTTGTTATTGTGCCCCTAAAATTATTGTGTATTTACTATACATATATGCATGTATATACATATGCATGTGAATATGTATATATATATATATGGGTGTCTGTATATGTATATATATATATATTGCATGTGTGAATGTATATATGTATATTTCCATTTTCTTATTTATGTGTATGTTGCCCCCATGAACCCACCCCAACGCTGTGGTGGAATGAAGCTCCTTAACAGAAGGACTATTTTTTTCACTTTAGTCATTATATCCCTAGTGCCTAGCATATAGTAGATGATCATTAAATAATTGTGAATTGCACTGGATTGAATGGATGAAATGAGAAAGGAGATGATAAATGCATAGAGAGGAGGCTAATATACTATATAGTCAGTGTCAATCACAATTGTGTCTGTCTATATATGATTAGGTTAATTGGCATTTTATGCCCTACTTGGCAGAAGAGCATTTTAATGATGAGGCCAATGCCATATATTCAATTCCCATATAGGCCAATTAACTTTCTTTGCCTTGTTTCATAAGTCTGTTCTCAAGATGCACCAAAAAGATAGCTAAAACCTTTCAAGTCTATTTCTGTGCCCTAATTATGATAAGGGCAGCTAAGGTAGCCTGGTAGTAGAATACTGAGCCTGGAGTCAGGATCTTCCTGAGTTCAGATCTGCCTTCAGACACTTACTAGCTGTGTGATAATGGGCAAGTAACCTAACCCTGTTTACCTCAGTTTTCTCATCTGTAAAATGAGCTAGAGAAGGAAATGACAAACCACTCCAGTATCTTTGCCAAGAAGAACCCTAATGGGATCATGAAGAGTCAGACATAACTGAAAATGATTGTGCAACAACAATTTATGGTAAATAGTGTCATCTTCAGAAGGACATCATCAACTTGAAAGTAATCACATCAATGCTTCTTCTTCAATGGTTCAACAATTTATTGCAACACATTAACAGCAAAGTCTATTGAGGTTTCTCCCTTATCTTCGGACTTGAAAAAAAATTTGAAAGAAAAAAAGGTAGCATTTTTTTTCTCTCTGATGAGATAGTTATTATACACAAGACTAAAGAAAGGGTAAGACAAACTCAGAGATTTGTGTGTGTGAAAGAGAGTACATGTCTCTCTCTCTCTGTGTTTCCCCATTGTTAAGAGTTGGCACAGAGTTTTATAATATGTTCTGCTTCTAATATAAACTCTGTGGCTCTCCAGAACTTTAATCTCTTTTAAGTTTTTTTTTTATTTAATTTATTTTTGGAATTTGTAAAACAAGAAGCATTTTGATGTTGGACATGTGCCTTGTTTATGAATGTTGTTACGTCAAATATTCATCAAGCTTGGTAGCAAGCAGCTGCTGAGAGTGCACAAAGAAGGATTAAGACTGCTTGTACTAGATCCTATCCCCTATCACAGGAAGGCAAAGACAGTGTGGATGAAAATTGGAAAAAGCCTCCTCTCCAAGGACTTTGACTATGAGGTATACAAGATCAGAATCTGACCTGAACAAATAAAGCAATAAATAGATTGCTTGGAAGAAGAAGGGCTATAGAAATGGGAAAGGAAAAGAAGAAATCATCCTGGATTTCCTCTAGTGTTTCCAAACTGTGATAAGAGTCTTTTGGGTAATATGAGGGATTTATTTGAGAAGGTAAAAGATAAAAAAGAGTAATAAGGTGTAGCAAGAATAGTCATAAATATGAACTCAGAGGATTTCAGTTTGAATCCCATCTTCACTACTTTAAGCTATGTTAATATTGGAAAGTTATTTGAACTCACTGGACTTCAGTATCTACATATGCAAAATGAAGAGATGGGATTCCCAAGGGTTCTCCTAGAGCCAAAATCTATATGAAAGCATCAGAAATAGGTGTTTCATACAATAAATACCATCCCTCCCCGAGCAGAAGTTGATGCCCTGGAAAGAGCAGAGTCTTGGAGTCAAGAAGGCTTGGGTTCAAATCTAGCATTAAACACTTGCTAGCTGTGCATTCTGTGTCAAGTCACAATGTCTCAGTATCAATTTCTTCATCTGTAAAATGGGTACTGACTATACCATGTTGTTAAAGGCTATTTGCAAATTTTGAAAAATGAGGAAGATAAATCTGACCCTTAGTGTGGAATGGTCATATTATTTAAGTTCATTATGAAAATGACTATGAATTAAGTAATATGAATTAAGTTACTAAGCATGAGAACCGACATAAATTGAGCCCCAGCAGTTCTGAGTGTCTGTTATCAAAGGCCCAGGAAAGGACCCAGCCTAGAGTGACATGTTCTGGGAGCTATATTTGTATTTATCAGCTCCATTATTTTAGAATGGAATCCTTTCTATTTCTTAGCCAGTACCAGATAGTTTTGATAATTACTACCTCATAATAGAGTTTAAGATCTGGTATGTCTAAACCTCCTTCCTTTGCACTTTTTTTTCATTATTTCCATTGATATTCTTGATTTTTTTGTTTTTCCAAATGAAATTCTGGGGCATGGTGCCCCTGGCCTCAAATCCTTCAGTTCTCCCCTCTGGCCTGGAACCAAAACCAAGACTTCCAGCCTCCTTTAAGTGCCCACAGCCAGAAGAGTCCCCGCCCCTTTGCTTCTGCATTCACCAGGCTGGTTCTTTTTTTGCTGGTTACTTTTTGCCCCTGCTATGTCTCCACAGCACACCTGGGTCTAGCATTTCTTGTCTGTAGAGGTTCCCTTGATCTTCCCTGGCTCAGACATGCATCTCCTTTCATTGTCCCAGGAATAAAAGTTCTTGTGACTGGGGTATAGGCAGCCTCCCAACCTAGTTAACCCCAAGGTTTGCTTCTTGTTGTTTAAAGCAGATCTAGGTCCTAGCCTGGAGGTATTTACTCTTCATGGGGACCAAACTTCATTCTTGGAAGATTTCTCAAGTTGCTTTAAAGTGAAGTGAGCAGAACCAGGAAAACATTGTACACAGTAATAGCTATATTGTAAGGATGAGCAACTAGAAAAGGCTTATCTTCTCTGATCAAGATAAGGACTCAAGATAATTCCAAAGGACCAATGATGAAAAATACTATCCACCTCCAGAGAGTGAAGTGATGAACTCTCAATACAGATTGGAGCATAATGTTTTTTACTCCCTTCTTTTTTTGCTTTTTTTGTTTATGTTTTCTTTTGCAAAATGGCTAATGTGGAAATATGTTTTGCATGACTTCATATGTAAAATTGATATCAAAATTTTTGTCTTCTAAAGGAAGGGGGAGGGAGAGAGTTTGCAACTCAATTTTTAACAATGATTGTTAGACAATTTTTCATGTAATAGGGAAATATTAAAATAGGGAGAAATTAAAAATTATTTTTATGATTTTATAATATTTTTATAAAAAGAAATGATGGAGGTGGAGACAAGAAGGTGGAGTGAAAGCAAGGACTTGCCTGAGCTCAAATCTCTTCAATACCTCTAAAAAGTGACTCCCAACAAACTCTAGAGTGGCAGAACGCACAAAAAGACAGAGTGAGGCAGATTTCCAGCCCAAGACAACCTGGAAGGTTGACAGGAAAGGTCTGCTGCACCAGCTTGAGAAAGCAGCATCCAGTACCCAGGGAGTGGGGCAGTCCTTGGGCAAGTAACCCTGGAGCAGGCTTTGGGGGACTGAATCACTGATGGCAGGGGTGGTTTCCAGTCTTCTCAGTCCACAGATGCAAGAGACAACTTAGAAGGTCAGCAGTAGGGGTCTGTTGGAACTGGGTAAGAGAGAAGTGTAATCCAGTGCAGGACTGCACGGTGTGCCAATACAGCCCCAGCACTAACAAACTAGGAGCAGGCCTTGTGAGTGACTGAATCAGCAGCAGTAGTGGCGATAGCAGCAGCAGCTACTGCTCCTGGAGCTATTAGACCACAGACTGAATGTTTGAAAGTCACCTTATTTCAACTTCTGGAAGTTAAGATGGCAGAGTAAAAAGTAAGTCATTCTCATCCTCCTTTATTGACCTTGAAAAACCCAGAGAATATTGCCCCAGGAAAAATCCTGAAATAGTGGAGTCAGCAGAAAGACAAGGTACAGCAGCCTTTTAGCTCATGAGGCTAGGAGATTAATGGGAAAGGTCTCTCTTGCTGTGGCTGAAAGGGACCAGTACAGGAATGGAGGCACCCAAGCAAGCCAGTGGCAAGCCCCACCTCAGCAAACCAGTAACTAGGCACCTAACCAGCAGCACAAGAAGCCTGGGACAGTCCCCCTGTGCCCCAGAAGCAGAGATCAACTTTAAAAGCCAGAAAAAAAGGCAAACAACATGAGTAAAAAGCAACATAGAAAAACAATGACCATAGAGAAGTATCTTGGTGACAGGGAAGATCAAAACACAAATTCAGAAGAGGACAACATTGTCAATATACCCACATCTGAAAGCTCAGAGGGGAATATGAACTGGTCTTAAGCCCAGAAAGCCTTCTTGGAAGATCTCAAAATAAAGCCAAATTGAAAGCCAAATAAGAGAGGTAGAAGAAAAATTGAATAATCCATTTAAAAATACAGTTGACAAAATGGAAAAAAGTACAATGAAGAAAACAACTCCTTAAAAAGTAGAATTGGCCAAATGGAAAAGAATAAAAACTCATTGAAGAGAAGAACTCCCTAAAAAGTAAAATGGGCCAAATGGAAAAGGAGATACATAAGCTAGCTAAAGAAAACAATTCATTAAAAATTAGAATTGGACAATTGAAAGCTAATGACTCTTTGAGACATCAAGAATTGGTCAAACAAAATTAAAAGAATGAAAAAAATAGAAGAAATTGTAAAATATCCCATTGGAAAAACAATTGACCTGGAAAATAGATCCAGGAGAGAAAACTTAAGAATTATTGGTCTACCTGAAAGCCATGATTAAGAAAAGAGCTTGGACAGCATATTTCAGAAGATCATGAAGGAAAACTGTCCTGAAGTCCTAGAAAAACATGGTAAAATATTCACTGAAAGAATCCCCCAATCACCTCCTGAAAGAGATCCCAAAATGAAAATGCCAAGTAACATTGTGGCCAAATTCCAGAATTATCAGGTCAAGGAGAAAATACTGCAAGCAGCCAGAAAGAAAAAATTCAAATATCATGGAACCACAGTCAAAATTATGTAGGACCTTGCAGGTTCTACATTAAAAGACCGGAGGGCTTGGAATATGATATTCTGTAAGGCAAAGGAACTTGGATTGCAACCAAGGATCAACTGCCCAGAGAAATTGATCATAATCTTTCAGGAGAAGAGATGTACATTCAATGAAATAGGTGACTTCTAGACTTTCCTGATGAAAAACCAGAGCTCAATGGAAAATTTGATCTTCAAATACAAGACTCAAGAGAAGCATAAAAAGGTAAACAGGAAAGGGGGAAAAACAACATGTTATTCAAAAAGAGTAAACTGTTTACATTCCTACATGGGAAGATGATACTTAAAACTCTTGAGAACTATATCTTCATTATGACATTTAGAAGAGATATACATAGACAGAGGGGGTGGATTTAAGTCAACTTTGATGTGATGATAAAAAATCTAATGAAGTGGTGAAAAGGAATTGTAATGGGAGAAGAGGAGAGGAGGAGGCAGAAAAGGGTAAATTATACCACATGAAGAGGCACAATGACATATTACAGTACAGGGGAAAAAGGGAGGTAGATAAGCATTGTTTGAACTTTGCTGTCATCAGGTTTGGATTGAGGAGGGAATAACATAGTTAGGTATAGCAATCTAACTTGCTATATAGGCAGTAGGAGGGGGAAGGGGAAAGAAAAAGGAAAGGGGGGAGAGAAGACAGGGAAGAAGTCATAAGGGAAAAGGGAAAGAAAGGGGAGGGGGAAGGTAGGAGGGAAGGCAGATTGAGGGAGGCAGTGGTCAAAAGAAAAACTCTAGCGAGGAGGGAAAGGGAAAAAAAGGATAAAGAAAAGCATTAAGTGTGTGAAGGGAAATAAGATGGTAAGAAAGACACAGATAGTAATCATAACTGTGAATGCAAATGAGATGAACTCTCCCATAAAAGGGAAGCCAATATCAGAATGGATTAATAACTATAATCCTAGAATATTTTGTTTACAAGAAACACATTTGAAACAGAGGGATACACACAGGGCAAAGGTAAAAGGATGGAGTAGATTATATTATGCTTCAGCTGAAGTTAAAAAAAAAAGCAGGGGTAGCAATCCTGATCTCAGACAAATCAAAAGCAAAAAATAGATATAGTTAAAAGAGATAAGGAATATAACTACATTCTCCTAAAAGGCACCATAGACAATTAAATAATGTAATTACTAAACATATATTCACCAAGTGGTATTGCATCTAAATTTTTAGAGGAGAAGTTCAAGAAGTTATAGAAGAAATAGACAGCAACACTACACTAGTGGGGGACCTCTACCTCCTTCTCTCAGAACTAGATAAATCTAACCAAGAAAATAAACAAGAAAGAAGTTACAGAGGTAAATAGAATTTTAGAAAAGTTAGATATAGTAGAACTCTGGAGAAAATTTAAGGGGGACAGAAAGGAATATACTATTTTCTCTGTGGTGCATGGCACCTACAGAAAAATTGACCATGTACTAGGGCATAAAAACCTCACAATCCAATTCAGAGAGGCAGAAATATTAAATGCATCCTTTTCAGAGCATGATGCAATAAAAATTGTATGTAATAAAGGGCCATAGAAAGATAGACTAAAATTATTGGATACCAAATAATCTAATACTAGAATGAGTGGGTCAAACAACAAATCAGAGAACAATCCATAACTTCATCCAAGAGACTGACAATAATGAGACAACATACCAAAACTTATGGGATACAGTGGAAGCTGTTCTTAGGGGAAGTTTTATATCTCTCAATGCTTATATTAATAAAATAGAGAAAGAAAGGATCAATGAATTGGTCGTGAAATTTAAAAAGCTAGAAAAAGAACAAATTAGAAATCCTCAATTAAATACCAAATTAGAAATATTGAAAACCAAAGGAGATATTAATAAAATTGAAATTAAGAAAACTATTGATCTAATAAATAAAACTAAAAGCCAGTTTTATGAATAAAACTACAAAATAGATAAACTTGTGGTTAATTTAATTTAAAAAAAGAAGAAAACCAAATTACCAGTTTCAAAAATGAAAAGGCTGAATTTAACAACAATGAAGAGGAAATTAAACAATAATTAGGAACTATTTTGCCCAACTGTATGCCAATTTGATAATCTTAGTGAAATGGATGAATATTTGCAAAAATATAAATTGACCAGATTAACATAAGAGGAAGTAAAATACTTAAATAATCCCATCTCAGAAAAAGAAATTGAACAAGCCATCAATGAACTCCCTAGGAAAAAATCTCCAGGGCCAGATAGATTTACAAGTGAATCCTATCAAACATTTAAAGAATAATTGATTCCAATACTATATAAAGTATTTGGGAAAACAAGTGAAGAAGGAGTCCTATCAAATTATTTTTATGATACAAATATAGTGCTGATATCTAAACCAGGAAGAGTCAAAACAAAGAAAGAAAATTATAGACCAATTTCCCTAATGAATATAGATGCAAAATTTTTAAATAAAATATTAGTAAAAGTATTACAGCAACTTATCAAAAGAATAATACAGTATGACCAGGTAGGATTTATACCAGGAATGCAGGGCTGGTTCAATATTAGGAAAACTATCAGCATAATTAATCACATCAACAATAAAACTAACAGAAATCTCATGATCATCTCAATAGATGCCGAAAAAGCTTTTGACAAAATACAACACCCATTTCTATTAAAAACACTAGAGAGCATAGGAATAAATGGAGTCTTCCTTAAAATGATAAGTAGCATCTACCTAAAGCCTTCAGCAAGCATTGTATGTAATGGGGATAAACTAGAGGCATTTCCAATAAGATCACAGGTAAAAGAAGGATGTCCATTATCACCACTGTTGTTCAATATTGTACTAGAAACCTTAGCTTTAGCAATAAGAGAAGAAAAAGAAATAGAAGGTATTAGAATAGGCAAAGAAAAAACAGAACTATCACTTCTTGTAAATGATATGATGATATACTTAGGTGAGAATCCTAGAGAATCAAGTAAAAAAACTACTTTAGCAAAGTTGCAGGCTATAAAATAAACCCACACAAATCATCAGCATTTCTATATATTACCATCAGAGTCCAACAGCAAGAGGTAGAAAGAGAAATTCCATTTCACGTTACTGTAGACATTATAAACTATTTAGGAGCCTACCCACTGAAACAAACCCAGGAACTATATGAACACAATTACAAAATACTTTTTACACAAATAAACTCAGATCTAAACAATTAGAAAAACATCAGTTGCTCCTAGGTAGGCCAAGCTAATATAATAAAAATGACAATTTTACCTAAATTAATTTACTTATTCGGTGCCATACAAATCAAACTACCAAAAATTATTTTATACAGTTAGAAAAAAATAATACCAAGATTCATCTATAAGTACAAAAGATCGCATTTTCATTAGTTCAAGGGAACTGATGAAAAAAAAAATGCTAGGGAAGGTGGCCTAGCCATTCAAGATCTCAAATTGTATTATAAAGCAGCAATCATCAAAACTATTTGGTACTAGCTAAGAGATAGAGTGGTGGATCAGTGAAAGAGATTACGTACACAAGACTCAGTAGTCAATGACTATAGTAATCTACTGTTTGATAAACACAAAGACCCCAGCTTCTGGGATAAGAACTCACTATTAGACAAAAACTCCTGTGAAAACTGGAAAAAAAATTATGGCAGAAACTAAGCATAGACCATCATCTTACATAATGTATCAAAATAAAATCAAAATGGGTACACAATTTAGATATAAAGGCTAATACTATAAGCAAACTGGGAGAGCAAGATTTATGGAGAACAGAAAAATTCATGACCAAACAAGAGACAGAGAACATTATGAAATGCAAAATATATAATTTTGATTATATTAATTGAAAAGTTTTTGCACAAATAAAACCAATGCAACCAAGATTAGGAGGGAAGCAGAAAACTGGGAGAGAATTTTTACAACCAGTGTCTCTGATAAAGGCCTCATTTCTAAAATGTATAGAGAACTAGGTCAAATTTATAAGAATACAAGTCATTCCCCAATTGATGACTGGTCAAAGGATATGAACAAGTAATTTTCAGATGAAGAAATTAAAACTATCTATATCACAAGAAAAAAATGCTCTAAATCACTTTTGATCAGATAAATGCAAATCAAAACAACTCTGAGTTACCACATCACACCTATCAGATTGGTTAACATGACAAAACAGGAAAATTATAAATATTGGAGAAGATGTGTGAAAATTCGAGCACAAATTCATCTTTGGTGGAGTTGTGAACTGATTCAACCATTTTCAAGAGCAATTTGGAACTATGTTCAAATGGCTATAAAAAAATGCATACCTTTTGACCCAGCAATAGCACTTCTAGGGATGTATTCCAAATAGATCATACAAATGGGTAAAGGACTCACATGTACAAAAATATTTATAGTAGTTTTTTTTGGTGGTAAAGAATTGGAAATTGAGGGGATATCCATTAGTTGGGGAATGGTTGGAGAAGTTGTGGTATATGAATGTAATGGAATACTATTGTGCTATAAGAAATGATGAGCTGGTAGACTTCAGAAAAATCTGGAAGCACTTGTATGGACTGATGCTGAGTGAAGTGAGAAGTACCAGTAGAATAATGCACACAGTAACAGCCACATTGTACAATGACTAACTTTAATAGACTTAGCTCTTCTCAGCAATACAAGGATCTAAGACATCTCCAAAGGACTCATGGTGGAAAGTACTATCCACAGCCAGAGAGTAAACTGTGGAGTCTGGATGCATATCAAAGCATACTATTTCCTCTTTTTTTTTCTTCTGTTTTGTTTTGTTTCTTCTTTCTTGTGGTTCCTTCTATTGGTTCTAATTCTTCTTTACAACATGACTAATGTGAAAATATGTTTAATAGGAATGTATATGTTGAGCCTATATCAGATTGCACCCTGTCTTGGGAAGGGGTGAGGTGAGAGAGGGAGAAAAATTAGGAACTCAAAAGCTTAAGGAGGTGAATGTGGAAAACTAAAAATAAATGAATTAGCTAAAAATATATATGAGTGAAATCTACCCAAGTATGCTCAAAACCTATATAGATTGAATAACAAAATATTCCTTTAAGAAATAAGAAAAAACAACTTAAATTTTTAAAAATGCCTTTTCATTCATTCAGAATGATAGTGAACATTTAAGATTTGGAACTTGGCAAAAAAAAAATGTTAAATGCTCTATCAAGCTACTAACTTCTGATTCTAAAAAAAAAGAAAAAAAGAAAAAGAAATGGTTAACATGACAATTTCACAAAAATCTGTGAAGATTTATATGAAATGATACAAAGTGAAATGAGGAGAACCAGAAGAATATTGTACATAGTAACAGCAATATTGTAAGAATAATCAGCTGTGAAAGACTTAACTGATAAAATAATACAATGGTCCAAGACAATTCTGAGGGACACATCATGAAAAATGCTATCCCCCTCCAGAGAGAGAACTAATAAACTACTGGGTACAGATTGAAACATATTTTTTCACTTTATTCTTCTTGATTTATTTTTTGCAACATGGCTAATACGGAAATATGTTTTGCATGATCTTGTATGTATAATTAATATGGTATTGCTTGCCTAATCAATGGGTGGGGGAGTGGCAGGAAAGAAGGAAAGAATTTGGAACTCAAAATGTTTAAAAAAAAGAGAATGTTAAAAGTAAACAAAAACTTAAAAAAGAAAATCAGAGAAAAAAGAAAAGAAAATTAGGATTTTAGGGAGGGTCCCACAACTGAATGCCATGAAGAAAAGATCATTGTTGTTGCCACATGGCCCTGGCTAGGTCCTCAGTTCATTGTCTCAGAAATCCTAAAAGATATCTATTACTAAATCAATCATAGATGAATTCCACAAAACCTCTGGGTTGACCATATGGGAATTATGAACCAAGAAGCAGGAGTAATCCATCAGAAACAAACAACACATAGAATCAGAAAACCTTGTGGTGATGACCACTCTTGGCTCTGTGCTTCTTTATCAAGCTCATAGAATATTTTATCCTTTGGATACCCAGAGGTAAAGGAATATGTATTAAAAATTTATCAATGAAATTGTTCATGTTAGCAAACTTCCTAAATCCTTCAAAGATCTGTGCTCTCATCAATGGGAATATGAAGTCCCTCAACTCATCAGATTGTAATCATTTCTACATCATACAGATAGAGAGGCATAGGTAGATATATTATTAATCTATTAATTATATACCCATACTTGACCAAAACAAGAAGAAAACATGAATCTAGGATGAATCAGGCAGATTGACAGTTTTGAAATCATTATAATATTAAAATTGAATAAAGCTTGGCATAAATAACTTTTCAAAATTGTTATTTCTTAAAATAAATTCCTATCTATATCAATTCTTCCCTTATATGTGTATATGTAATTTATATTACTTTTTGTATGAGCTGGTGATTTCATTGATGTAAGGTGCACTTGTTAAGGAATTTCTTTTACAAATTAAGATCAGCACCTGCTTTTTGACTTAGTCTTGGGGAATATGGGCCATTTTTCAACTGATCAATGGTCAAAGAATTTGAAAAAGCAGTTTTCAAAGAAGATATAAAATCTATCAAAGCTATTAACAGCTTACAAAAATGTTCCAAGTCAATAACAGAGAAATGCTAATTAAAGTATCTCAGATATTCCATCTCAGATCCATTAGTTGTCAAATTTGACAAAAAAGGAAATGACAAATGTTGGAGGGATTATTGTAAAATAGGTATATTAATACACTGTTGGGAGAGCTTCAAATTGATCCAGCCATTCTGGAAGCAATTGGAAGTCAGGCCTTTTGTTCATACCTAAGAGAAAAATAAACCATATACAGCAACTATATCGGTAGCAGCAAAGAACTAGAAACTAAATGGGTACACATCATTTGGGGGATAGCTGATCAAACTATGGTAAATGTGATTATAGCCTCCTACTTGATTTCCCTTCAGTAAGGCTCTCCTCACTTAAATCCATCCTTTACATAGCTGCCAAAGTGTTTTTAACTAGGGTGTAGATCTGGTCAAGTGAATCCCATACTCAATAAATTCCAAATATTATCTTAATTCATCCCATCCCTTCTTTAATTTCCATCTTATTCATTTTATGATATGCACAATCGTGGATATTGTAATGCATGTATATGAATAAATAAATATGTACATGTAGGAGGGTTTTTTTATTGATTGTATGTGCAATAACATAAGTTTGAAGATCACTAGGCTAGTCATCCCATACTGCTTTGACCTGAAACAAATGCCAAGAACTCATATAGAAAACAAGGAATGGAGATCATATTTTTAAAAAAAATGAATACACGTTCAGTCCAACAAGGAGGAATCTAAATAAAAAAAGAGACCAATAGAAACTGAAATCTTTGGTTTTCCAAAATAGTGATTAATGTAAAAATACAGCAGGAGTAAGCCTGATTCATTGAAACCCAAACTTATTTCTCCCCTACCTTTACCCCACCAAAGTTAACCAGGTAGTAAAATGTAAAGAATACTTTATTTTAATCTAGAAAATCTCAGTTTAAATCCCAGTTCTGCCATAAATTGCCTGTGTCAGCTTGGGCAAATCACTTCATTTTTCTGTACATAAGGGTCCTAATCTGAAAATGAGGGAGTTGGACTACAATATCTCTAAAGTATGTTTCAGTTCTAATTCCTATGATTTGGTGATGACACTGTCAAAAGCCTCTTAGTACTATATTGCTTAAGACAGTTTTTTTAATATTAGTTATTGAAAAGTGCCTAATACATAGTCCAAGTGACTGAAAGTTCTTTATATCACATTTTTTTTACCTGAAATAATGGGTAAATCATTTCTGCCATTTACTAATTTTGTAGGGATTTTTAGGATGAATTATTCATTGCTTATATTGATATTTTCAATGTTTATTGAAAATGATTTATGAGGGAATAAAATGTATTATTAATAGAATCATATGGTAATTCATTATGTAACTATCTACATTTAGATTTTCATTTTCTGAAGTTCTTTCTTTGAGCTGAAAATTTCAACTAATTTTTCCAACCATTTCTCATTAGACAAAAGTTAAATAAAACTGCACATTTCCAGTTGATTCTTTAAATTTTGGTACTAATTACAGAAAATAAAACAGAACTTGCAAATATAACTTAAAGCAAAATGGACCACACCAAGGATGCTGCCTTAAAACTTTACACTGAGGATGAATAACCCGAAACTTAAATCATATGTTTCTGATGAGAACCTGAATTAGTAGTATCATACCTGTTAATCTGTGTACCTGAAAAAGTTCATTATTAACCATTTTAGATGATTCAAGTATCAACCAATTAGATATAATTCTAGAAATTTGAAAGAATTAATTCAGATTCACAAAGTGACACATTTTCATTTCAGTCATTAGGGATTTTAGAGTCAGGTAACCTGTTTGCCTGGATTTTATTAAATCATTTAATAAATGTCTCTTGCAATTTGTGTGGAGTAGATGGATATATATGTGCCAGACAAGTTATTAGGCAGTTTTGAAACTGGGTGAAAGATCATACCTAACAAGCAGTTATTAATGGCTTCATGTCATTTTTGGAGGTGGTCTCCAGGAGAGTGTCCCAGAGACTTTTACTTGACCTCTTGCCTTTTGGGATTATAATCAGTGACTTGAATAAAGGCATAGATGGCATGCTCATCAAATTTGCAGGTGGCACAAAGCTGTGAGGGATGGCTAATATACTGGGTAACATAGATTTCTATAAGAACTTGACACACCAGAATGATGGTCCAAATATAATGAGATGATATTTAATAGGGATGTATCCATTCTTATACTTGGGTTCAAAATTAACTTCACAACAACATAGTAGTGTAGTAATAGCTATCCAGCCATTTGTCTCAAAAAGATCTGTATGTTTTAAAGGATTTTAAGCTCCATTTGAGTCATCAGTGTGATGTAACATCAATCAATCAACAAGCATTTTTCAAGTGCTTATTATGTGTCAGGCATGGTGCAAGGTTATAGTGATATAGATAGAAAGAATGAAACAACCCTTACTCATACCAACAGTAGATGAGTATAGAGAGTATAAACATAAAGGAAATAAATAGAAATACAAAATAGTTAAATATCAAGCAGTTGAGAAGAACGATCACTAGCAGCTGGGTTGGGAGTGGGAAGGATCAGAAAAAGTTTCATGGAGGTGATAGTGTGAGTTGAATTCTAAAGGAAGACAGGGACTCTGTAAGGCAAAGTTACTAAGGGATTACATTCCAGGCACAGGGGAGGGGAGATGGGACATCATATGTAAAGCATAAAAAATGCTAATTTGGCTATATCTCACAGTGTGGAGAGAAGAATAATGTCAGTTTGTCAGTCAATAAACATTTATTAAGCACTGACTATGTGCAAGTTGTTATTCACTTATTTTCAGTTGTGTCTGACTCTTCATGGTCCAATTTAGGATTTTCTTGGCAAAGATATTGGAGTGGTTTGCCATTTCCTTCTCCAGCACTGAGACAAACGGGGTGAAGTGACTTGCTCAGGGACACAAAGCTAGTAAGTGTCTGAGGCCAGATTTGAACTCAGTAAGATCAGTCTTCCTGACTCTAGGCGCAGCACTCTATCAACTGTGCCACCTAGCTGGCCAAGTATTATGCTAAATTCTGAGGATACAAAAAAAGGCAAAAGGCAGTGTGAAGGATCTCACAATATAATAAAGGAGACACCATGCAAACAACTACACACTAGCAAACTATATGCAGGATATATGAAATTATTAACAGAGGAAAGGCATTAGAATTAAGAAGGGCTTGGAAAGGCTTCTTGTAGAAGATGGGATTTTAGCTGGGACATAAAGGAAACCAGGGAAGCTAAGAGGTAGAGATGAGGAGGACGAACATTCCATGCATAGGACAGGCAGTGAAAATTCCTGCAGTTGGGAGATGGAATGTCCTGATTGAGATACAGTTTGCAGGAGACCAGTGTCACTGGATTAAAGAGTAAATGAGGTAAGAAAATTGGAAGCAGGGTTAGTTTATAATGGGCTTTGAATGCCAAACAGAAAAGTGTACAGAGAAGCTGGAAAGACAGATGGTAGCCAGCTCTTGATGGCCTTTAAAAGCTAAACAGAGGCTTTATATTTTATCTCAGAGATAATATAAAGCTGCTGGAATTTCTTAGTTTCTTGTGTAGGGAAGTCATGTGGTCATCTGCCCTTCAGGAAAATCACTTTGGCAGGAATGAGTAGGATGGATTGGAATGGTGAGCTTCCAATTAGAAATCTGTTGCAATAGTCTAGGCAATGCATGCTAAGCATCCAAGAAAATTAATGTGATCTTGAGTTGCTTTGAGAGAGGCAAAATTTCCAAAGAGAATTTTCAGGAAAATATAAGATCCTTCATGGCATAAGCTGTATTTTTATTGTTGTTTTTACATCTCTAGCACCTAGCCAGTGAGTTGCACAAGATAGGTGTTTTGAAATTGAAGTTATTTAGGAGGTGATGTGCCCATGGTATTCTGCCCTAGTCAGACATTTGGAATATTATTATCAATTATGGGTGCCGCATTTTAGGAATGACACTAATAAGCTAGAAAGTATTCAGAGGAGAGCAATCAGGATGAATGAAGGACTTCAAGTACATGCCATTTGAGGACTGATTGAAGGAATTGGGTCTATTTAATATGAAGAAGCTTAAGACATAAGAAGGATATGATAGTGGTATTTTCATATTTGAAGGTCTGTCATGTAGTAGGAGTCACTTTGTTCTAGTGGACCCCTAAAGGGAGAATTAGAAGCAAGAGTGGATGTGGCAAAAGGACAAATTTAGGTTTGGTTCAGGAAAAAAAAAAACAACTCCTATGAAATAGAGTTGTCCAAAAATTAAATAGGCAGTGTTTAGATTTGGTGGGTTTCCCCTTAATATGAAGTCTTTAAGCTAAAGTTGTGAATTGCCTGACAATATGTGGTACAGAGACTTTTGTTATATCATGTGAGTTGTACTACATGGCTACAAAAATCCTATACAACTCTGAAAATCTGTGATTTTGTAAATGCTCTTGTAATGACATGGCTTCATTGGGTCTCGTGCCAAGCTTTCTGCACACCTGTTTGTGTTTCCAGTGCTTTTTCTCCTCATTTTGTGGGGCAGTAGTTTCCATAATTCACAAATCCTACTGAAATGCCTCATCTGGCATTGAGTAAACCCCAGCCTCTTGAAGGCTATGACAACAGAGCAAAAGCTCTGGCTGGTTCTACCAAGCTGGAATAGTTCTGAATACAGATCTAGGGAATGATTGCATCTATGATCCAAAGAGATTTAGTACTAGTAGGTTTACCACTGAATAATGATGTCTTTGGCCGTGACAGCCCATGATTTTTATAACAAATAGTAAAGTTAACGAATTCACATTCTTCTTCTCAACTTTTTCCTGCCTCTGGAAAATATGTTAATATCCCAACTCTCAACCTGTCTAAAGCCACATATGTATTGGTCACCACCTAGACAGTAGTAAGCTCCTTGAAGCTAGGTACTGTGTTACGTCAAGCTAAGTATATTGTAGCCATTCAATAAAGATTTGTTAAATGGAAAAGAGATAAGTAAATGTGGAAATGAATAGTAAATCTTCAAAAGCCATTCTTGCACTAGTAGGTAATAAGAAAAGCACCCATCCCAGATAATGCACAGAATTGTTGCAAATGTGCTTCACTTTATTCGATAGAAATGTTCCTCTAAATACAGTATTATGTTGTAGTGCAGTGGCATCACATTCAAATAGAAATAAGAGGTTCAAAATCAGACATAAAGTTAGCATATTGACTTAGAAAACCCCACTTTAACATTATCTTTGTTCAATTGTATTTTTATTTATTTCATTAAATATTTTCCAATTGCATTTGAATCTTGTTCCTGATACACTAGAGAATGTTTTCTGAGGCATACGCCTACAAACCCATGCCCATTTTGTACTCTGGATAGAATGTTAGAATTATAGTCAAGATGAATTGGGTTCAAATCCTGCCTCTTACATTTTGATCATGTGACTCTGAGCATGTAACAGAGCCTCTCAGCATCTGTGGGAAGCTCTATAAAACTACAAAATGCATAGCATGTGCAGGTCCAGATGTGCACTATTTGAGGGAATTTCTTCTTCATTAGGACTTTCCTAAACCCTGAAATCATAGGCAAAGACAATGAAAATATGCTCCTGAAATATTAACATAAGTTTTTTTTTCGTAAATTGAATCATCTAGAAAGTTTAGGATGAAACAATTAAGATGGTCAAAGGGTTGTAGGAGTGACTGAAGTCTTCTGTTGAGGACTTCTGCAGAGACTCCAATGCCTACTAGCTCTAATAAGTTCTAGGAAGAAACAAAATTTCTTTCCTCCTCCTGCTATGACAAGGGTATTGGAGAGAAGGAATGAGAATCTTTAATATAAGAATCATCTCTTTTTATAAAGAATGCTTTGCCTATGTCTGAAAAATATGAACAGATGAATGAAAAAATATTAAATATATCCTATATGCAAAGCCCTGTACTAAGTTCTGGGAACAGAAACAGAAGAGCAGGGAAAGTCTCTGCTCTCAAAAAGCTTATATTCTAAAAATGGAAAGAGAACTCTGTGTATAGGAGATTTCAGTTGCATGTCAGATGAAAGGCCCCCTGGTCCTTATGAAGCAGTAGTAAAGCAAATGGTGAAGCATCTATTTTAATGTCAATTCTACTGATAAAACAATATCACTTTCTAATTTTGAACCATTTGATAGTGCCAAGGACTTTGGCAGTGAAAGTTTTGTTGGTCTTTAGTAGCTGTGACTGCTGAGGAGGCAGGATCTATAGAACCTGCAGAGACAGTTGTCAGGTTGTATATCTACAGGAGTTGCTTCCCTGGATGATGTCTAGGTGGGGAAGGGTGCACTGTACAGGATGGGTAAAGGGCCAGTGGTCCAATGTGTACTGTTCTTCTCAGGGCTTTCTTGGAAACATATGATACATTTTGAGATCAGACATTGTTTACTAATAAAATATATGAGCAAATAGCTTGCACCTTCCTCTACAACTCCAAGACACAGAGATTTTGTCTAGTTTTGTTTCAAGTTCCATATCTATTTTCTCTTAAATAAAACCCTACTAGTGTAATATAAAGACTGAAAAGATCTAAAGATATTGACCTTTTGGTCACCATTGTAGCTAACAGAATTTTGTTGGACATTTGTATATTTGATTTAAGATGGTATTTTTATTAATGTGAATATTGTCTAGCAACACTTCTACATACTCCCAAATCCTAGGAAAGCCAACATTAATTACATCTGCAGCTGTGAAGCATAAATTAATTGAAATCAAAGAGAATGTGAGCAATCCCCAATCTTCCTACATAGTTTACTATTGAGGGAGGAGAGTAACTGCTGTAAGTACTCAAAGTAGGAAACAACAAGCATGTGTTCTGGAAACAGCTCTAGAATTAATTCTATGACCACAGAACTAGAGGGATGGGAGAGAGGTCTTTAAACATCTCTGACAGATGCCAGGAAAATAAACCCAAAACAATTGTCCTTGTTATCATTATTATCATGTATTTGGTGTCTCTGGGGTTTACAAAACAAGTACATAACAATCATGAGCCAAAGAAACTAGGATTGCTTCCTCATCAGACCAGAGTGAAATGTCCCAGGTTTTTTTTTTTGATCAGTCATTGCCAAAGGATCTTATCTTTTCAGACAATCATGGAAGACTCATTAAGCATTCACAAAGTACACAGAACAGTGTTAAAAATCATAGAACTACTAATAACAAAGATTTTTATCATTCCTCTTTAATTAATTAATTAATTTTTAGGTTTCAACATTCATTTCCACAAGATTTTAAGTTCCAAATTTTCTCCCCATCTCACCCCCCCAACTCAAGACAGCATGCATTCTGAATACCTTTTCTCTTAATCTGCCTCCCTTCTATCACCCCTCTTCTCCTATCCCCTTCCCTTTCTATTTTCCTGTAGGACAGGATAGATTTCTATACCCCATTGACTGTATATCTTATTTCCCAGTTGCATATGAAAACAATTTTTAACATTTATTTTTAAAACTTTGAGTTTTAAGTGTTCTCCCTTCCTTCCTTCCCACCCACTCTCATTGAGAAGGCAAGCAACTCAATACAGGTTATACGTGTGTAGTCATGCAAAACACTTCCATAGTAGTCATGCTGTGCAAAACTAATTATATTTCCCTTCATCCTATCACACACACACCCCCATTTATTCTATTCTCTCTTTTGACCCTGTGCCTCCAAAGGGTTTGCTTCTGATTATCCTCTTCCCCAATCTGCCCTCACTTCCATCATCACCCCCTCCTATACCCTTCCCCCCTATTTTCTTGTAGGGTAAGGTGGATTTCCATACCTAATTGAGTGTATATGTTATTCCCTCCTTAAGCCAAATCCAATGAGAATAAGATTCACTCATTTCCTCTCATCTTCCCCTACTTCCTCTCCACTGTAAAAGCTTTTTCTTGTCTGTTTTATCTGAGATAATTTACCCTGTACTACCTCCCCCTTTCTCTTTCTCCCATTTTAATCCTCTCTCACCTCTTAATTTCATTTTTCAGATATTTTTAGATTTCACTCTTCATCTTCAACTCACCCTGTGCCCCCTATCTATCTATATCTATATCTATATCTGTATCTATATATTGTATATATATATAACACCCACATATTTTTCCCTCCAACTACCCTAATACTGACAAAGATTTCATAAGTTATAAATATCATCTTTTCATGTGGGAATGTAAACAGTTCAATTTTAATAAGTCCCTTGTAATTTCTCTTTCCTGTTTATCTTTTCATGCTTCTCTTGAGTCTTGTTTTTGAAAGTCAAATTTTCTATTCAGCTCTAGTCTTTTCATCAAGAATTCTTGAAAGTCCCCTATTTCACTGAATATCCATTTTCTCCATGTAGGATTATACTCAGTTTTACTGGGTAGGTGATTCTTGGTTGTAATCCTATCTCCTTTGACCTCTGGAATATCATATCCCAAACCCTATGGTCCCTTAATGTAGAAGCTGCTAAATCTTGTGCTATCCTGATTGTGTTTCCACAATACTTGAATTGTTTCTTTCTGGATGGTTGCAATATTTTCTTCTTTACCTGGGAACTCTAGAATTTGGCTACAATATTCCTAGGAGTTTTCCTTTGGAAATCTCTTTCAGGAGGTGATCGATGGATTCTTTCCATTTCTATATTACCCTCTTGTTCTAAAATATCAGGGCTGTTTTCCTTGATAAATTCTTGAAAGATGTTGTCTAGGCTCTTTTTTTGATCATAGCTTCCAGATAGTCCAATAATTTTTTAAATTATCTCTCCTGGATCTATTTCCAGATCAGTTGTTTTTCCAATGAGATATTTCACATTGTCTTCTATTTTTTCCATACTTTTGGTTTTGTTTTACAATGTCTTAATTTATCATAAAGTCACTAGCTTCCATTTGTTCCATTCTGATTTTTAAGGAAGTATTTTCTTCAGTGAGCATTTGGACTTCCTTTTTCATTTGGTCAATTCTGCTTTTGAAGGAATTCTTCTCTTCCTTGACTTTTTGGAGCTCTTTTGACATTTGGGTTAGTCTATTTTTAAGGTATTATTTTCTTCAATATTTTTTGGGTCTCCTGTTGCAAGCTGTTGACTTGTTTTTCATGATTTTCTTGCATCACTCTCAGTTCTCTTGCCAGTTTTTCCTCTCCTTCTCTTACTTGCTTCTCAAAATCCTTTTTGAGCTCTTCCATGGCATAGGACCAATTCATATTTTTCTTGGAAACTTTGGATGTAGCAGCTTTGACTTTGTTGTCTTCTTCTGGTTGTATGTTTTGATTTTCTTTGTCACCATATGGTCTGACTTTTTTTGCACTGTTTCTTCATCTTTCCAGTCAATTATTTGACTTTTAAACTCTTTGTTAAGGTAGGGGTCTGATTCCAGTACTGTCCCAAGCTTTGGAGGTTTTGTGCAGCTGTTTTCAGAAAGACTTCTAAGAACTTGTAAGTTTTCAGTTCTTCCAAGTTGGTATGATCAAGGGCAAGGTGTTCACTCCTTTCCTGGCCTGTGCTCTGGTCTATGAGTGACCACAAGTACTCTTTTCTGCTTTGGAACTGTGAGGAGGATTCCCTCTCTTCAGTGACTACAAGGTCCACCATGTCAGTGCTCCTCCTCGCCCCAGGACTGCCACCCAGAACTGTGACTCAGATCCAAACATGGGCGAAGGAAGAGATTCCTTCCTCAGCACCAGCGAGGAGATCCCTGCAATCCCCCTCTGATCAGCCACTCAATTCCCCCCTTTGTCCATGGGCAAAGAGCTGTGTAAGCAGCTGCTGCCCCGGAGCTGTGCCAGGACTGGGGCCAGACCAAGCTCCTCTCTCTCCATGGTCCAACAGACTTTTCCTACTGACCTTTTAAGTTGTCTTTGGTCTTTGTGGGTTGAGAATTCTTGAAACCACCACAGCTACCCTGATTCAGTCTTCTGAGGCCTGCTGCAGGTTTGCTGAGGCATAGTCTTTGCCTGTGGGGCCCATGCTGAACTTCTCTGCTGCTCTCCCAGCCTGGCACAACAGACTTTTCCTGCCAACCTTCCAGGTTGTCTTGGGCTGCAAATTTGTTTCACTCTGTCTTTTGTGCATTCTGCTCTACAATTTGTTTAGAGCCATTTTTACAGTTATTTGGAGGGGTTTGTGGGACAGCTCAAACAAGTCACTGCTTTTACTCTGCCATCTTTGCTCCACCCCCAGTTTCTGCCATTCTTAAAAATATCTAACTGAGAGTAAGATTTAAATGAAAATATTAATGTTATTTTGCATATGAAGAGAAAGAAAAATCTGAGGTATGACCTTAAATAACAGCAATCTCACTCAATCTTTTAAGAAGGACAAAAAATTTCTTTATTTGAAATAGGCAAGTAATCAATCACAAGTCCTATTGTTTCAGAATTTTTCTCAATTCATTCTATGCATTTGGAGCAATTCCTTTCCACTCTGTCCTCTTCCTTTGAAGTCCACCTCCTAGCTGTTGATCTTTTGATGTCCCATCCTAATTGGGGAGAAGTCAAATTTAGATTCCCTGGTACAATGAATACTCTAATACAGCCCCAGGACCACAAATTACACATTATGCATGACAACATAGGCCAAATTGGAAAGGAATGAGACCAGGAGTGTAAAGAGAACCACCAAAGTGGATGATCAAACAAGGCCACACCAAGAGCAAGAAACACAAGGAAGCCCAGAATCAATGAGGCCCAGATAACACAAGGTGACAGGAGAATCTAGCAGCGGGCAAGAATTAAAGGTCAAGATAACCCAGCAATTGTTGTGGAAGGTCCACATCATGGACACTAAGGTTCGAGGACACAATTACAGTATTTTGGAAGACTGAACCCTAATTCCATAAGAACTAAAGCATCCAAAAGGAAAATAAAATAGGTACCCAATTACTGCAGCAGTGGTAAAAGATTGGGAGGGGGGTACCAGAAGGTTAGTCACAAGGACCAAACCTATTTACTGGAACCAAGGTACAAAACAAAAATAGGAACAATTGAAAAACTGGCTTGATTCTGAGGTACTTGAGCTTTAGATTCATGAGTCCTTTGCTCTGTTTAGAGGCTGAGTTGATCCAAAACATAGATGGGCTGGGCTTTTAGGTGGGACTAAATGCCAACAGCTGTGGGGACTGGAGAACTGCAAAAACAAAAAGCCAAATTTGTCATTACACTATTCCAATTCTAAACAAATGCGTGCATATGTTTAAGTCCAAGAGTAAGAGGGGTACCAGTTAGACAAATATTCCAGTCAATTGAAATTATACTTAATCGTTCTGTGAATGACTAGGACACCATCATAGTCTATCTCACATACAGATGAGGATATTTCAGTGTCTTAAAGGAGAAATATAAACTTGAAATTTCTTCTAGATTATATTGCTTACTCAGGCAACTTTCTAAGGCTGTAAGTTACAGAGTAATTGCCTATTTGAACCATATAAAGGATTTTCCTCCCTGGGAGTTCTTTATACCAATGAAATCAAAAGTTTAACCAAAATCAAATGAGCAAAACAAAACCAAAACAAAAACCTTTGGCTATAAGATGGCTAAATGTGGCTATGCCCAGGGCAAGAGTGATAAGCTAGAGGAACAGGGTTAAAACAAGATGAGTTTGGAGGTGTGTAAAGTAAATATTTTAAATCATTTTCTCTCATTTCCCAATCGTTTTGGCTTTCTGCAGTCATTCAAAATCCAATTAATAGAATGTAAATTCCTTGAATATGGACTGTTTTGCTTTGGTCTTTGAATCCTGAAGGTACTAAACAAATTTTGTTGCTTCTTAAAATTAAACATTTATTAAATACCTGTTGTATATCATGTACTGGGCTTTCAAAGTTGCCAGCACTAATTTTGATTTGGGGTAAAAATGGGAGAAATGACCCTGCTCTTAGAAACACTGTAAATTTAAAATTCTATCCTTCCCTTTCTAGTTTGGGCTACTTGAGTAAAAAAAAAAATTTACACAAATTAAGGCAGCTGGCATAGTGGATAGTATGTTGGACTAGGTGTCTGAAGATATGGGTTAAAGTATCCTCCATAAACACATACAAACACATACATAAACACATAAAAGCATTTTAATCATGGACAAGTCAGAGCCTCTCAGAGTCTCAGTTTCCTCATCTCTGGGATATATGATTCATTGGACCCCTATTTTAGTCCAATCTGTATTAATCAGTTTGATATGATTCCTTAGGGGTAGTGATTATGTGTTGTGATAGTAAGCCTTAGAGCTGTGAACTATGGATTGTAAGTTCACTTTCTTAATCATAGGAAGCTAACTAGTAGGCTTCCACACTTGGTTTTCCTTGCTGTGGTGACCAAGCCCAGCATGACAGAGTTGACTCAATTACATGGAAACTCCCCCAGTTATTTCTGTTGCCCTTCCATCACATGTCATCCCTCTATTGACCAGCATGGGGAAAAAACTATGAGCACTTAGCCAGTGATTGACCCTGGTTGCTGGACTGCAGCCTGGCCTTCTATCCACCCTTTGGCCCATGTAAATGTTCTGACATCTCCTTATCAGCCCAACCCCATAAGCCTGCTCATTAGGTTGGTAAAACCTCCTGAAATGTCAGGATAGGTTGTTAAGGTATGCTCACTAGCCCGTTTGTCAAGCAATGGAATTCTGTATTTTGTGTAGGTCCTCCTAGAGGGTCAACCAATGTGATTCTGTATTTTCAGTCTGCTTCAGTGGTATTGTCCAGTACTATATTATTAAGTACTATAAAACTAAAGCCCTGGAGAAAATTAGCATTTCAGATCATGAGAAAGATCTGAGGTCCACTTCATTAGAGGGGGCCATAGACCATTTAATAAAGTGCTACTGGCTGAGAGCTCTACCTGAGAGAGCTCTGCAGTCTAATCAGCAGATTAGACATTTTTGAAAATCCCCACATCTCTAAAATATGAGGAACCCTCAACAACCTTTCTTCACAGAGTTGTACAGGAAATGCTTTGATAATCTTAAAAACCAGTTGCTGTTCAGTCACATCCAATGCTTTATAACCCCACTTGTAACATTCTTGGCAAAGATACTGATGCAGTTTGCAATTTCCTTCTCCAGCTCATTTCATAGGTAAGTAACTGAGCCAAATAGGGATAAGTGACTTGCCCAGGGTCACACAGCTACTAAGTTTCTGAGGCCAGATTTAAACTCAGGAAGATGAGTCTTCCTGACTTCACATTAGGCACCCTATCCTCTGAGCCACCTAGCTAATCCTTAAAAAGCCACATAAATAGAAGTTACTTATAACATGTCTAGCTTCTTATATTTCTAAACATTTTTAAATAATATATCTAATGAAATTAAAGAAATATTTGTAATAGTCTTCTGAAGCTCACTTAATTTGTATGTAAAGTTTTGGTAAACAATACCCCCCCCCTACATATTTTGTAATTTAGCCAAAGTCATGAGAAATGATTTTATCTTTGCATTTTTTATTAAGATGTGTTCAAAGTATGTTGACACAGTGGTTGATTGTTGGATTACAGGATTTTCTGCCTGGGGATATCAGAAATGCTGGTTTCTTAATTCAGTAAAGTCTCATTTGACTTAATTTTATGTATATCTAAGTAAGTGTACTAAAAGCTTGCTGTGTGTTTTGAATTAAAAGTTCTTCCTATATAGTACTACAGATGACTCCTGAATTAAAGAATCCCCATTTAATATCAATTTTATTCTAGCCCCTAGAAGATTTGGTTTATTTGGAAAGATTCCAGAGAGAGAGGGGCAACAAGATGATTAAAGGGTTAGGAAATGTGTGTGTGTGTGTGTGTGTGTGTGTGTGTGTGTGTGTGTGTGTAAAATATAAAGGTTGCATGAGGGGTAGAAAGCAGCTGGTCTAATTTTCCACCAAGGATAGGTAAAGAATAAAGAAAGAAAAAAAATTGACTGTAGCAAGAACAATTTAAGCTAAAAATGTGAAAGAACTTGTGGAACACAAAGAGTTGTGAAGTACTGGAATATGGTACTGAAGAAAATCGCTATTACATTTCTGCACGCATTTGAGAGTAAGAGTGTCATCTCTTTAAGACTGTGGCAGCGTGGTACAGGTGTTTGAAAAAGAGTTCTAAACTGGGAGTTGGGATGCAGGAATAGTGATTGGAGGTTCCATATTCCACAGGATCAACAGTAGGTCTGTTTAGCTTTTCAAGCTCTTTATAATGTTACCCCTTCCTCCTTTCTAATTTTCTCACACAACTCCCCTCCTACATTCAGCTACACCAGTCAACTTGATTGTTTGAACATGCCCCTCTATCTGCCTTTGCATTTGCTGCCTCCATGCCTCAAGTACTGCTCTACTCCCTCACTTCTACTACTTGTATTCCTAAGTTCCTTCAAGATTTAACTCATCACCCCTTCTGTAAGAGGTCTTTCTTGATTTGCCAGCTGCTAGTGCCTTCCTCTCTCAGTGTAAATTCCATCTCCTGTATATGTTCTTTATGCACCTAGTAAGTTATATGTTGCTTTCCTATTACAATGTCATCTCCTTGAGGCAAGGGAATACTTTTTATTTTATTTGTATCCCCAATTCTTTGTGGAGTATTTGGTACATAAGAGGAGCTTAATAAATGATTGCTGACTGACTGATATCCTAGAGGCAAGAGGAAGACATTGGAGCTTTTTGATTAAGTAAAGGACATGGTCAGAAATGTACTTTAAAGGGGATATCATTTTGTCACATTGGATGGAATGGAAAGTGGAGAAACTTGAGGCAGAAACATCAATTGGAAGGATATTGCAACACTCCAGGTGAGATATGATGAAGGTCCTAAATGTTTGTGGGGTTGGTAGAGAGAAAGGGACAGGTGTGATTGTAAAGGCAGAACCACGAAGACTTTGCAACTTGGATATGAGGGGTGAGGGAAAGTGAGGAATCAAAGATGGTGCCAATTTTTCAAATCTGGATGACCAGGAAGATGCCAGTGCCCTGGATAAAAATGTAGATAAGAAGAGGAATGGGGGAAAGGTGCTGAGTTAAGTTTTGGACATGATGAATTTGAAATGTCTATAGAACACCCCATTGGACATGCTCAATAGACTGTTGATGATAAAGGCCTTCAGCTCGAAAGAAATATTAGGGTTAGACCATCTTCATAAAGATGAAACAGAAACTGAATCCATGGGAACTGATGAGAGAGGAACAGAGACAGACTGACAGACAGACAGACAGACAGAGATAGAAAGGGAAGGAAGGAAGGAAGGAAGGAAAGAAGGAAGAAATAAAGAAAGAAAGAGAGGGAGGAAGAAAAGGAGGAAAGGACAGAGAGAAAAAGACTATCCAGGCATAGATGGTGATCAGAGGACAGAAAGGATGTATATATAACTTCTCTATGGGTCAGTTTCCTTCTAGGAAAAAATAGGATATTGGAACTGATATAAAAAAGTTCAATCAGGGCTATTTTATGATACTATGAGTACTATATTTCAGGTACAATAGAAAAGTTGACAGACAAAATTAATTTTTTAGGTTCAGTACAAGCAATCTATGTTTTAGATACTTAAAGAAAGAATAGAACAAAACCTTGAAAGCAAAACCTCCTGACTACCACAAAACCCACATTCACCAACATGCTGTCTAAAGAATGCTACCCTAAGAGAAAAAAAATGTCATAGTAGAGCATTTAGCTTATATTAATAAAGGGGAACTCAATCCACCGTTGTTTTTGACTGTTCTTTATTATAACTTGATTAAATGCTTTCCATATTGAATTCAAATATTTTGTTTAGAAGAAGTAAATATCACCAATAACATATAATATTGATTGCCTTCTATATGTAAAGTACTATGTTAGGCATTCAATAATTAAATTATTTGAAAAAAATTGACTTAATAAAACATGATACGAACTATGTTCCAAATATTTCAGGTTAATTTACAAGAGGGTTTGCTTGAGATATTTGATCAAGTTTTGCATTTCAGCAAATTCTAACTCATTTTTTATTTTTTCCACTTAAGTAGAAAAGTCAGTTTCAAAAACTTTTTTAAAACAGATAAGAAAAAATCTCCTCTGAAAATTCTGAAACTATATAATGAAGGAACTTATTAGGATCTTGGATTTAAAGCCAGAAGGGTCCTTAGATTCCTTTCACCAAACCTCCCATTTTATTAATGAGAAAACCCTGGCCTGAGGAGATCAGACAGGGTAAGTTATTTGTCTAGGGTCACATGCATAATAGTATCAGAGGCAGAATGTGAACCCCAGGTATTTGACTCCAAATCCTTTGTTCTTACTACTGCACTGTGCTGTTTCTGTATAGAGAAAGAAAATACCTGATATAAGAAATGAACATTGCTTAGATGTGTGGGTCCATTGCAAAAGTGGCAATCAGGTATACTTTTTAAAGAAAGAAAAGTCAAAATGTGTACATCACTCAGATTGGTCACCAGGAAAATAGAAAACACTCAAGATATAACCTAACTGGAAAATAGGCTACCTAGAAGAATGGAGATGTTATCACATATGCTAGGATATGGAAGGAAGATGTGGTTTGTGACCCAGGATTTTTCATTGGAGCAATTCCTTTTTTTAAAAAAAAGTTTGAATCTCCTTCCCTGAAGGAGGTTTTCTAAACCAATTTGGAGATTGTTGGAAGCCCCTAATTATCTAGAAGAGTTGTTTTTTTCTGGTTATTGTTTGTGCATTTGTTCTTTTTATAAGAAAATGGTGGTCCACATGAAAACAATATTAAGGGTAATTGGTCCCCATTAAAATTAAGGAGAAATAATATTGAAATAAATGCACCATTTTAAAAAAGACTATTGGCAATAAAAGAATAAAAGGAAATAAATATCTAATTATACTAACTGAGGTTTGTAGAACTATATTTTATAAACAGAGCATCTTCCAGGCCCATAAACAGAAGAGTTTTCATTAGCAAGGACACAGTGGGTGCATCATGATTCATGCAAGCATCAGAACTGGTATGGTTATCTTCTTTCTAACTGCATATTAAAAGAAAAAAAGATATCAGAGAAGAATAGGTTAAGTCATAATGAGAAATTGCAGGTCTCTGAGATTATGAATTGGATTGATGAGTTTTTCTTTCCTGAAGGACAACATGCAGATTAAAGAGCTTTTAACTATTCTGGATGCAATCAAAAGGTTATGGTCTTCTGCTAAAAATGAAGTTTCAGCCACAGTTTATGTAAGTTGTTCACATTACTCACTCAGTAATGATGTACTTGGCCTTATTGTCTGTGGTCTGGTTCTCATTTGTTTGCTATTACATTCCAAGACTGCAATGAGTCAGAAATGTTCCTTATTTTTACAGTAAGAAGGGATAGCATGTATTGCCTGAAACATCTTAAGTTTAATCACTTGTCTGTGGTTTTCCCACAATCCATTCAAGCAGGTGTATGGAAGTGAAGACAAACCACAGATTTAGTAAGAGAAATCTATACCTCCATCTGCACCACACTCCCTACCCTCATAATCGCCTCCTTCCACTTTATATTTGAATAGAAAAAGTGTGCTCACTGAAGTGCTACCTGAAGTTTGCCCTAGGTGGGAGAGTTCCTGAATATGGGCAATCAAGGACATTTCAGAATTCAATTAGACCTCCCAAAATCAGAATCAACCAATATTTATTGTGAAACTGCTATGGAAGAGGAAGAGCAGGAGAGGAGGAGGAGGAGGAGGAAGAGGAAGGTAGCATTTATATATAGCTTTAAGATTTGTGAAGTGCTTCACAAATATTATCTCATTTTATTCTAACAATCCTGAAGATAGGTGCTATTATTATCCCCATTTTATAGATGACAAACAGAAGCAGAGAGATATTAGGTGACTTGTCCATGTTCATATCAGTAGCAAATTTCTGAAGCCTGATTTAAACTCAGATTTTCCTGACTCCAGGTCTATTGAAGATAATAAAGCTATGTAGACATTTCACACTCAATCTGTTGAAGAAAAAAAATAAATCATTGTGTTTTCCCTCCAAATCCAATCCACTTACAATATTCTCTGCTTTTTTTCTTTTTTTGTGTGTGAGGCAACTGGGGTTAAGTAACTTGCCCAGGGTCACACAGCTAGTAAATGTCAAGTGTCTGGTCTGAGACTGGATTTGAACTCAGGTCCTCCTGACTCCAGGGCCAGGGCTCTATCCACGGCACCACCTACCTGCCCTCCAATATTCTCTATTGACATTAAGAATGCCACTAATCCTGTTGTCATCATTATCAGCTCAATTTCACTCACCCAAACATCCAATCAATTAACTTGTCAAATCTTTTTGCATATAAATCTATAACATCTTTGATATCTATATTCTTCTCTCCATCTACCCAGTTATTGCCATAATTCAGGCTTTCATAACCTAACTCATAACTAGAATATTTCTCTAATCTAGACTATTGTAATAGTCTCCTAATTTGTCTACCTGCCTTCTGTCTGATCTTACTTCTTTACATCCTCTACACAGCTTCCAAAGAAATTTTCTTTAAACAGAGGTTGGACCCTCTAACTCCCCTCCCTACCCAATAAACTGCAGTGGTTGGCTCCCTAGTGCCACTAAGGACAATTTTCAATTCTTCTGGCATTTAAAGTCCCTCATATCTACCTAACTTTCTACCTTTTTACTCATTATTACTCTTCATGCCCTCAATGATGTTATCGATCCTTCATACTTCTCTTCATGCATGACATGAAATGTCTTATCTCAGGGACTTTTCCCTGGATCCATGGTTCAAACAAATTTCCTCTTTACCTCCCTTTACCTCTTAGACTACCTAGTTTTATTCACAACTCAATAAATGCAGCCCTCCGCATTAAACCTTTCCAGATACCCTATTACCCTACCCTTGCTCCCACATAGTTGACATGATAAATTGTTTTAGAGAGGAATATACCTAATTCAATTCAGTAAGCATGTAAGTACACATTGATTATGTGTCAGGAATTATATTAGATACTGGGGATGCAAAAATAAAAATGAAGAAAGTCCCTGTTCTCAAGAATATTACATTCTACTTCACCAAAATGAGTCACTACTCTTTATGACAAAGTTCTTCCATTAAAGTGAAACTTTAAGAAGACCTTAACTTAAGACCTTAAAAAATTACTATTAAAGGATAATGGGGAAGACATTTTTAGTTAAATGGTGTTTGGCTGGACCCTTCAACCAGTTGTGTCACCTATTTTTAAGATAGGCTCTGGTTATAGAATACACATTAGGAATGGCAATGTAGTAGAGAAGGAGTTAGGGTCTTGGAATCAGGAAATACCAGACTTCAAATCTTGGATCTTAAACTAGGGACCTGGACAAGTTATATAGCCTTTCTGTGACTCAGATTCTACATTTGCAGAATGGACATGATTATACTTGTACCAATGATTACACAGGATTGATGTAAGGAAAGCAATTTTTTATGCCTTAAAGTCCTATAGAACCATAACTTGGTATTGTTAGACTCTAATGCAAGTAAGGTGACTTGGGGGAGTGGAAAGAGAGCCAGCCTTGGAGCCAGGAATACTTGGGTACAAGTTCCACCTCTAAGCCATCTTGGCTGTATGGCCCTGGGCAAATCATTTAGTTTCTCAGATCTCTGGGCAACTCTAAGGTATAGACTATAAGATTATAAGTTGCAAAGTTTCCACACTGCATTGGTAGAGAGACTTTTATCATTCAGGAATTCTCCACATGAATAAAATCAAGTCCAGAAAGAAATATGTATAAATGACAACTGAAACCAATGAAATATGTAGGCCAAAATAAAATATATGAAGCACATGGCATTTGACCCTCACAACAAAATTGAGACTCAAGAGTTTAAGTGATTTGTCCAAGGTCACACAAGTAGTAAATTATAAAGTTGGGTGTAGACTTCAAGTCTCCTGATTCTTCAGCCACTATTTGCGAGAATGATCATTCTCATTTTCCACAACATTTTACTCCCCCGATCTGTTAGGTTCAATCTCGAATAGCTACCTCATTCATAGGATCATTGATTTTGAGCTAGAAGGGATATTAAAGGTTAACAGTCGAACCATCTCATTTTACAGATGGGGAAACAGACTTACAAAGGTAAGAAAACTCTTAAGTATAGTAAATGACAGAGCATGGATGTAAATCTAGAAGTCCTGACTCCAGATCTTTCCCCTGCCCCACACTTCCTCAGTATGGCTTGAAAGAAGGTCTTAGACACTATAAACCTCTGCCCTAAATCTCATAAATTCATACCTCCAATGAGCATCTTTAAAAGAAGAATTATCTTCCCTCTGAGACAGCTATTTTTATTCCTGCCCTTTATCCGATGGTCCCTTCTCCCATTGCTGAGCTACTCCTAGAACCTCCATTTTGGGAAAGGGCCTAGACCAACCATCCTCAATTCTCCCACCATGCACCTATATGAGTCCCTCTTCACCATCACCCCTCCTTTTCATCACTTTTTCTGGTGTATCATCTTCTATTAGAATGTAAGCTCCTAGAGGGCAGGGGCTATATTTCTTTTTGCTTGGATGTGTATACCTTGTGCTTAGTACGATGCCAGGAATATAATGAGCATTTAATAAATGCTTGTTGACTTGACCTGAGATCTCCAACATTTGATTTGCCTTTAGCAAATAAAGTGAATAATATATTTCACCTGAAAACAAAAAAAAATCAGCAAGGAAATATAAAGTATACAAGGTTTCATCAATTATTCCTTTTGTTGTTCAGTAATTTCACTGGTGTCTGACTTTTCATGCCCCCATGTGGAGTTTTCTTGACAAAGATAGTGGAGTGGTTTGTTATTTCCTTCTCCAGCTCATTTTACAAATAAGGAAACTGAGGCAAACAGGGTAAATGACTTCCCCAGGGTCACATAACTAATAAGTGCCTGAGGTCAGATTTGAACTCACAAAAATGAGTGTTCTTGACTCCAGGTCTGGTATTCTATCTAATATGCCACCCAATTATCCCTCCCTGATTGCAATCAGCTCCATTCTAAAGAAATCCCAAAGAAATCACACCAAGGATTAGAACAAGTCATTCTAAAGTAGGTTCATCTCCCTTTTTTCTTGTTTTTCTTTCTTTCTTTCTTTCTTTCTTTCTTTCTTTCTTTCTTTCTTTCTT
>NW_020954550.1:29588619-29596230 GCF_900497805.2 Vombatus ursinus
TTTCTTTCTTTCTTTCTTTCTTTCTTTCTTTCTTTCTTTCTTTCTTTTACATTTACTAAGTTAGACTAATGAAGCCAGGGTAGCATACACAGCATGTGTGCATTTTTCAATGAAGTATTTGACAAAAATCTCCAGTACAATTTAAACTCTTTTTCTTCAATTTGAACTCAGAGTTCATCAGTTCTCTGTTTAGAGTTGGATAACATTTTTCATCATGACTCCTTTGGAATTGTTTTGTATCATTATATTGATCAGAGTGGCTTAGTCTTTCACAGTTGATCTTCTTTACAATGCTGCTGTTACTCTGTACAATGACCTCCCGGTTCTGCTCATTTCACTTTGCATAAGTTCAAATAGGTCTTTCCAGGTTTTTCTAAAACCATTCCCCTTGTCATCATTATGAAACAAGAGTATTCTATCACAGCCATATAATGCGACTTTTTCAGTCATTTATCAATTGATGGGCATCCCTTTAGTTTCTGATTCTTTGCTCACACACACACACAAAAACTGTTATAATTATGTTTGTACGTACAGGCCCTTTTTGTTTTTACTTTCATCTCTTTGGGATACAAACCTCATAGTGGTATTGCTGGATCAACAGGTATGCACAGTTTTATAGACCTTTGGGAATAATTCCAAATTGTTCTCCAAAATGGTTGGACCAGGCAACAACTCCACCAACAGTTCCTTAAGGTACTGGTTTTCCCACATCAACTCCAGTCTTTGTCATTTCTGATAGGTATGAAATGGTACCTCAGAGTTATTTTAATTTGCATTTCTTTAATCAATAGCAATTCAAAGCACTTTTATATGACAATAGGTAACTGATTTCTTCTTCTGAAAACTGCCTGTTCATGTCATTTGATCATTTTTCAGTGGTATAAATTTTATTCAGTTCCTTATATATTTGAGAAATTATCCCTTTATCAAAGAAACTTGCTAGTAAAACTATTCATATTGTTTCATTGCCTGTGATATTCTTAGTAAAATATAAATTTCCTGATTATATATTTTAATTGTCTATTTTTGCTTTTGCTTTTTCTAAGATCATGATCACTACCCCTTTTTTACTTCAGCTGAAACAAAACAGATTCTGCTCCAGCCCCTTATTTTAACTGTGTGTCTTTCTATTTCAAGTGTTTCTCTTGTAAACAATATATTGTTGAATTCTAATTTCTAATGCTATCTACTTCCATTTTATGGTGAGTTCATACCATTTACCTTCACAGTTATGATCACTAAACTGTGAGTTTCCCTCTATCCTATTTCCTTCTGTTTATCCTTCTCTCTCTCTTTTTTCCTTGTCCTCTCTCAAAATTATCCCCACCTGATTTCAATCAGCTCCATTCTTTCTTTCTTTAATCCTTCTCTCTCTTTTTACTTGTCCCCTCTCAAAAGTCTGTTTTCCTTCTAAACACTGCCTTCTTTGAGCTGCCATCTCTTTTATCCCTCTCACTTTTTTCTCTTATCCTCTTGTCTTCCTACCTTCCTGTTGGGTAAGATAGATTTCTATACCCAACTTAGTGTGTATATCTATTCTTCTCTCTTTGAACCTATTACAGTGAGAAAGAAGTTCAAGCATTGCCCACCACTCCCCCAATTTCCCCTACACTGTAAAAAAAAAAACCAACTTTTCCTTGAACACCTCTTTTATGTTATAATTTTCTCTATTTTTCCTCTCCTTCACTGCTCTTTCCCTCAAACATCTCTCTTTCTCATCCCTTCATTTTTTTCTCAGATCAATTCAATACAATCAACTCACAATTAACTCTGATACCTCTGTCTGGGTAGACTCCTAACTGCCCCTAATAATGATAAAGTTCTTAAAAATTCCATGTATCATCTTTCTATGTAGGAATTTAACCAGTTAAAATTCCTCACTCCTTTTTGATTTCTCATTCAGTTTTACCTTCTATGATTCTCCTGAGTCTTGTTTTTGAATGTCAAATTTTCAATTTAGCTTTCATATTTTCATCAGGAATGCTTGAAAGTCCTCTATTTCATGAAATATTCATTTTTTTTTCTCCAAAGGATTATAGTCATTTTTGTTGGGTAGGTTATTATTAGTTGCAATTCCAGCTCCTTTGCCTTCCAGAATATCATTGCAAGCCCTCTAATTCTTTAACATGGAACCTTATAAACCTTGTGTGATCATGACCATGATGTTTGACTTGTTTCTTTCTTGCTGCTTGTAATATTTTCCCCATGACCTGGGAGCTCTAGAATTTGGCTGTAATATTCCTGGGAGTTTTTTTTTTTAATTTTGAGATCTCTTTCAGGAGGTGATCAATGGATTCCTTCAATTTCTATTTTACCCTCTGCAGCTAAGAAATTAGGGCAATTTTCCTTTATACTTTCTTCAAACAAAATGTCTAGGCTCTGTCTTTGATCATGATTTTCAGTCATTCTAATAATTCTTACATTCTTTCTCCTCAATCTATCTTCCATGTCACTTGATTTTCCAATTAGATATTTCATATTTTATTCTATTTTTTCATTTTTGATTTGGTTTTATTGTTTTTTGATATTTTATAGTTATTAGCTTCCATTTTTCCAATTCTAATTTTTAAGTTATTATTTTCTTCAGTGAGCTTTTGTAGCTCCTTTTCCATTTAGTCAATTCTGCTTTTTAAGGAATTCTTTTCTTCAATGAATTTTTGTGCCTATTTTACCATTAGACCAATTCTGTTTTTTAAGGTATTATTTTCTTCAGTACTTTTTGTGCCCCTTTTTCCAAACTGTTCTTTCTCTTTTTGTACTTTTCTTTAATAATTCTCATTTCTTTTTTTTCTTCAATTTTTCCTCTACCACTCATCTCTTTCTTTAACTCTTCCAGGAATTCTTGTCAGGTTTGTGTCCAATTTGTATTTTTCTTTGAGGCTTTGCTTATAGCTGTTTTCACATTGTTGTCATCTCCTGAGTTTGTATCTTGGTCTTTTCTACCACTGTAGTAGTTTTGTTTTGTTTTGTTTTTTGTCACCAAGTTCTTTTGTTGTTGTTTGCTCATTTTCCAACCTATTTCTTTCTTTCTTTTTTTTTTTACCAATGAATACTTTATAGATGTAGACAAAAATAAAATTCATAATGAAGAAATGAAAGATGAAAACTACATGGGGAGATAATGAAAACAAGTAGGATTGAAAGAAGTTTAGCAAAACCAGATCTCTTATTTTGATTTATCAACAATCACTTTGATAAGCTTTTGAGTTTTAAATTTTTCTCCCCCTCCCTTCCCTCACCAAGATGGCACATAATCTGATATAGGCTATACATACACATTCCTATTAAACATATTTTCATATTAGTCATGTTGTTAGGAAGAATTAGAACCAATAAAAGGAACCACAAGAAATTGGAAACAAAACAAAACTAAAGAAAAAATAGCAAATAATATGCTTAGATCTGCATTCAAACTCCATAGTTCTTTCTTTGGATGTAGATAGCATTTTCCATCATGTGACCTTTGGGGATGTCTTACATCCTTAGATCCAGCATTGCTGAGAAGGGCTAAGTCTGTCAATATTAGTCATCGCACAATGCAGCTGTTACTATGTACAATGTTCTCCTGGTTCTGCTCACTTCACTCAGCAACAATCCATATAAGTCTTTCCAGGTTTTTCTGAAGTCCACCTGCCCATCATTTCTTATAGCACAATAGTATTCCATTACATTCATATATCACAACTTGTTCAGCCATTCCCCAATTAATGGGCATTCCCTCAATTTCCAATTCTTTGCCACTACAAAAAGAGCTGCTATAAAATATTTTTGTACATGTGAGTCCTTTTCCCATTTGTATGATCTCTTTGAGATACAGCCCTAGAAGTGCTATTGCTGGGTCAAAGGGTATGCACATTTTTATAGCCCTTTGGGCATAGTTCCAAATTGCTCTACAAAATGATTAGATCATTTCACAACTCCACCAACAATGCATTAGTGTTCCAATTTTCCCACATCTTCTCCAACATTTACCGTTTCCCTGTTTTGTCATGTTGGCCAGTCTGATAGGGGTCATGTGATACATCAGAGTTGTTTTGATTTGCATTTCTCTGGTCAATAGTGATTTAGAGCATTTTTTCATATGACTATAGATGACTTTAATTTCTTCATCTGAGAACTGCCTGTTCATATCCTTTGACCATTTATCAATTGGGGAATGACTTGCATTCATATAAATTTGACTTAATTCCTATATATTTTAGAAATGAGATCCTTATCAGAAACACTGGTTTTAAAAATTCTTTCCCAATTTTCTACATTCCTTCAAATCTTGGTTGCATTGGCTTTGTTTCTGCAAAAACTTTTCAATTTAATGTAATCAAAGTTATCCATTTTGCATTTCTTTATGGTCTCTATCTCCTGGTTGTGAATTCTTCTCTTCTCCATAAATCTGATAGGTAAACTATTCCTTGCTCTCCCAGTTTGCTTATACTATCAGCTTTTACATCTAAATCATGAATTCATTTTGACTTTATTTTGGTATATGGTGTGAGATTTTGGTCTATGCCTAGTTTCTGCCATACTCTTTTCCAGTTTTCCCAACAGTTTTTGTCAAAGAGTGAGTCCTTATCCCAGAAGCTGGGGTCTTTGGGTTAGTCATTGACTACTGTGTCTTGCATACCTAACCTATTCCACTGATCCACCACTCTGTTTCTTAGCCAGTACCAAGTAGTTTTGATGATTGCTGCTTTATAATATAATTTAAGATCTGGAACAGCTAGACCACCTTCCCCTGCATTTCTTTTCATTAATTCCCTTGATATTCTGGACCTTTTGTTATTCCAAATGAATCTTGTTATTATTTTTCTAGCTCTATAAAATAATTTGGTAGTTTGATTGGTATGGTACTGAATAAGTAAATTAGCTTAGGTAGAACTGTCATTTTTATTATTACATTAGCCTATTATTACATATAACCTATTTCTTGACTTTGAACTTTATACTAAAGTTGGGCTTTGCTCACCTAGGAGTAGAAAAGTGCTATTCCAAGCCTCTGACTTTTCAACATTGATGTTTTCAGAACTACTTCTGGGGGTCTGCAAGTTTTCAGTGCTTTCAAGGTGGTGTGATCTGTAGGGAGTTGTGATCATTGCTATTCTAGTCTCCTCTCAGGTCTTTAACCAAGAAGGGCCCCTGCTCCCCTGCAGAGGAGCAAGTACTAGTACTCTCCATGGCTTCAGAACTGTGACCAGGTCCCCTGCTCCCTTGTGTGTAAGACTTTTTCTCTACCTTGTCATTGTGACCTAGAACTGTGTGAGGGCAAAAGAGTTGCCAAACAGGGGGTGGAGCCAAGATAGAGGAGTAAAAGCACTGACTTGCTTGAGCTCTCCCACAAACCCCTCCAAAAACCTGTAAAAATGGCTCTAAACAAATTCTAGAGCAGCAGAACACACAAAAAGACAGAGTGAAACAAATTTCCAGCTCAAGATAACTTGGAAGGTTGGCAGGAAAGTTCTCTTGTGCCAGGCTGGGAAAGGAGCACAGTTCAGCATGGGCCCTGCAGGCAAAGAACAGGCTGCAGCAAACCTGCAGCAGGCTTGAATCAAGGGGAGCTGTGGTGGTTTCCAGAATTCTCAACCCACAAATGCCAAAGACAACTTAGAAAGTCAGTGGGAAAGGTCTATCAACCATGGTGAGAGAGGAGCTTGGTCCGGCCCTATCACTGGGACAGCATTGGGTGGTGGCTGCTTTTAGGGACAGACAGAGGTGGGATCAAGTGGTTGATCAGAGGGATATTGCAGGGATCTCTTTGCTGGCACTTATGCAGAATTCTCTTGCTTTGCCAGTGTTCATATCTGGGTCACAGTTCTGGGTAGTGGTCCTGGGGTAAGGAGGAGGATTGGCATGGTGCAGCTTGTGGTGGCAGTGGAGAGGGAATCCTCCTCACAGTCCAAGGCAGAAAGGAGTGCTTGCAGTTACTCATAGACCAGAGCACAGGCCAGGAAAGGAGTAAACACCTCATCCTTGATCATACCACTTTAAAATAACTGAAAACTTACAGGTCCCTAAAAGTGTCTCTGAAAACAGCTGCACAAAACCCCTGAAGCTTGGGACAGTACATTCTTCACACTAGACACAGACTCCTACTTTAACAAAGAGTTTAAAAATGAAATAATTGGCTGGGAAGATGAGCAAACAGTGCAAGAAAACTCCAATCATAGAAACTTACTTTGGTGACAAAGAAGATCAAAACATACAACCAGAAGAAGACAACAAAGTCAAAGGTCCTACATCCAAAGCTTCCAAGAAAAATATGAATTGGTCCCAGGCCATGGACGAGCTCAAAAAGGATTTTGAGAAGAAGAGGAGGAGGAAAAGAGGAAGAGGAAAGAGAGAAGAAGAGGAAAAACTGGCAAGAGAACTGAGAGTGATGCAAGAAAATCATGAAAAACAAGTCAACAACTTGCTACAGGAGACCCAAAAAAATACTGAAGAAAATAACACCTTAAAAATAGACTAACCCAAATGATAAAAGAGGTCCAATAAGTCAATGAGGAGAAGAATGCCTTCAAAAGCAGAATTGACCAGATGGGAAAGAAAGTCCAAAAGTTCACTGAAGAAAATACTTCCTTAAAATCAGAATGGAGCCTATGGAAGCTAGTGACTTTATGAGAAATCTAGAAATTGTAAAACAAAGCCAAAAGAATGAAAAAGTAGAAGACAATGTGAAATATCTCATTGGAAAAACAACTGAGCTGGAAAATAGATCCAGGAAAGATAATTTAAAAATTATTGGACTACCTGAAAGCCATGATCAAAAAAAAGAGCCTAGACATCATCTTTCAAGAAATTATCAAGGAAAACTACCTTGATATTCTAGGGTCAGAGGATAAAATAGAAATGGAAGGAATCCACCAACCACCTCCTGAATGAAATCCCCAAGGGAGAACTCCTAGGTATATTTTGTTATGTTTTGTTTTGGTTTTTTTTGATGAGGGCAATTGGGTTAAGTGACTTGCCCAGGGTCACACAGCTAGTGAGTGTTCTGTGTCTCAGGATGGATTTGAACTCAGGTCCTCCTGACTCCAGGGCCAGTGCTCTATCCACTGCACCACTTAGCTGCCCCCATCCTAGGTTTATTATAGCCAAATTCCAGAGTTCCCAGGTCAAGGAGAAAGTATTACAAGTAGCCAGAAAGAAACAAATCAAGTATTATGGAAACACAATCAGGATAACACAAGATTTAGCAACTTCCACATTAAGGGACCATGGGGCTTGGAATATGATATTCTCGGAGAGCAAAGAACATAGGATTACAACCAAGAATCATCTACCTAGCAAAACTGAGTACAATCCTTCAGAGGAAAAAGTAGACATTCAGTGAAATAGAGGACTTTCAAGCATTCTTGATGAAAAGACCAGAACTGAATAGAAAATCAGACTTTCAAATACAAGACTCAAGAGAAGCATGAAGAGGTAAACAGGAAAGAGAAATCATAAGGGACTTATTAAAGTTGAACTGTTTACATTCCTACATGGAAAGAGGATATTTGTAACTCATGGGACCTTTGTCAGTATTAGGGTAGTTGAAGGAAAAAATATATGTATAGATACGTGGATAGATAGATAGATAGATAGATAGATAGATAGATAGATAGATAGATAGAT
>NW_020954550.1:29596240-29599918 GCF_900497805.2 Vombatus ursinus
GATAGATAGATAGATAGATAGATAGATAGATAGATAGATAGATAGATGGCACAGCGTGAGTTGAAGATGAAGGGTTGATATCTAAAAAACATTAAGGGCTGAGGGAGGATTATCCTGGGAGGAGAAAGGGAGAGGTAGAATGGGGTAAATTATCTCACATAAAATAGACAAGAAAAAGCTTTTACAGTGGAGAAGTGGGGGAAGGTGACAGGGAATGCACTCAATTGGGTATGGAAATCTATCTTACCCTACAGGAAAATGGGGGGGGGAAGGGGATATGAGGGGGGGTGACAGAAGGGAGGGCAGATTGCAAGAGGGGGTAATCAGAACCAAATACTTCTGAGGAGGGACAGAGTCAAAAGAGAGAATAAATTAAATTGGGGGTGGAATAGGATGAAGGGAAATATAGTTAGTTTTTCACAACATGACTACTATGGAAGTGTTTTGCATGACCACACATGTATAACCTGTATTGAGTTGCTTGCCTTCTCAATGAGGGTGGGTGGGGAGGGAGGAAGGAAAAAAATTGGAACCCAAAGTTTTAAAAACAAATGCTAAAAAAATTATTTTCACATGAAACTGGGAAATAAGATATACAGGCAATGGGGGTATAGAAATCTATCCTGTCCAACAGGAAAATAGAAGGGAAAGGGGATAAGAGAAGAGGGCAGTGATAGAAGGGAGGGCAGATTAGGGAAAGGGGTATTCAGAATGCATCCCATCTTGGGGTGGGGGAGGGACAAGATGGGGAGAAAATTTGAAAATCAAAATTTTGTGGAAGTGAATGCTGAAACCTAAAATAAATATTTAAATAAAAATTTAAAAAAAAAACTCCCCTTGGGGGAAAAAAAAGAGTTGCCAAAAATTTTCAGATCCTACACCTAGTGCCAGCAAGTTCTCCAACCCCTTTACCTTCTTTGAGCTGAGATCGTAAAGCTGCTGCTGTGACAGCAACCTCCAAGGCCTATTACTGGTATTGTCTGACATGAGTTGCAAACTGGCCCCTACCCCAGTGTCACAGACATATCCTGCTGAACTCCTAAATTGTCTTAGGCTGAAAGGAAATGTCTAACCCAAATATCTTGTTGGCTTTGCATTCCAGAATTTGATTTGAGGTGTTATTTTAATGTTGTTTAGAAGGTAATATTGGAAGAACTCAGTTGGGTTGCTGCCCCTAATCTGATTTCTTGGCTCCAACCCAATTTAAAATCCTTTTAGTCAGGGGTTATTTCTTTTTTGTCCCCAGTGACTAGAAAATGCCTTCTGTGTGAGTAGTATATGAGAACTATTTGCCACTATTGTTGAAGAAAAATATGGGGAGATATGGGCTGCTTAATTCTACAGTTTAGTAGTATTTGGATGCAAAGAGTGATGGTTAATGAATTAATGTTGAACTGAATCAGCAATTCCTACCACGTGAGCTATAGAACCTGAGGATGGGGTTGAAGAGTTTCGGAAAGGGGGCTGTGATTCTATATGCAAATCTGCATATAAGTAACCATACCCACTATAGATTAATGTTTCACACATATTGTTCACTTTAAAATATATATAAATGACATAATTAACCAATTGGTCTATAAACTAGATGTGAATATTCCTTCTAAAAATGCAGATCACAGTTTTTTTGGGGTGCAGAGCCAAGATGGCAGAGGGAAAGCAGTGACTGTCTTGAGCTCTCTCCCAGAGTCCTCCAAATACCTAAAAAAGTGGCTCTAAACAAATTCTAAAGCAGCAGAACCCACAAAAAGACAGAGTGAAACAAATTTCAAGCCAAGGACAGCCAGGATGGTTGATCAGAAAGGTATATCATGCCAGGCGGGAAGAGGAGCACAGTTTGGCCTGGGCTTGTAGGCTGCAGCGACTCTGAAGCAGGCCTCACAGGACTGAATCATGGGCAGGTGTGGTGGTTTCCAGACTTCTCTAACCCTGAACTCCAAAGACAACTTAGAAGGTCAGTGGGAAAAGTCTGTGACTGCAGTGAGAGAGGAGCTAGATCTCAGCCTCAAGTCTCGAGTGCGGCCCAGGGCAGCGGCTTTTTCCTGAGCTTCCGGCCCACAGACTGAGGGGGAATCAAGTGGCTGATCAGAGGGGGATTGTGGGGATCTCTTTGCCAGTGCTGAGGCAGGAATCTCTTGCTTTACCAGTGCTTGGATCTGGGTCACAGTTCTGAGGGGTGATCCTGAGGTGAGGAGGAATGCTGGTAAGGTGGAGCTTGCTGTAGAGGTGGAGATAAAACACCTCGCCCCTTATCATAACACCTTGGAAGAACTGAAAATTTACAAGTCCCTAGAAGTACCTCTGAAAACAGCTGTACAAACCCCTGAAGCTTGGAACAGTACACTCTTCACATTGGAAGCAAACTTTTACCTTAACAAAGAGTTTTAAACTCAAGTAATTGGCTGGGATCATGAGTAAACAACGCAAAAAGAGTCAGACTATATTATCTTACTTTGGTGACAAAGAAGATCAAAACATAGAACCAGAAGAAGACAACAAAGCCAAAGCTCCTACATCCAAAGCCTCCAAGAAAATATGAATCAGTCCCAGGCCTTGGAAGAGCTCAAAAGGGACTTTGAGAAGCAAATAAGAGAAGAAGAGGAAAAACTGAGAGTGATGCAAGAAAATCATGAAAAACAAATCAACAGCTTGCTAAAGGAGACCCCAAAAAATACTGAAGAAAATAACACCTTAAAAAATAACCTAACCCAAATGGCAAAAGAGGTCCAAAAAGCCAACGAGGAGAAGAATGCTCTAAAAAGCAAAATTGGCCAAATGGAAAAGGAAGTCCAAAAGATTACTGAAGAAATTACTTCCTTGAAAATTAGAATAGAGTAATTGGAAGCTAGTGACTTTATGAGAAATCAAGACACTGTAACACAAATCCAAAAGAATGAAAAATTAGAAAACAATGTGAATTATCTCATTGGAAAAACAACTGACTTGGAAAATAGATCCAGGAGAGAGAATTTAAAAATTATTGGACTATCTGAAAGCCATGATCAAAAAAAGAGCCTAGACATCATCTTTCAAGAAATTATCCAGGAAAAGTGTCCTGATATTTGAGAACCATAGGGCAAAATAGAAATGGAAAGAATCCACTGATCTCCTCCTGAAAGAGATCCCCAAAGGAAAACTCCTAGGAATATTGTAGCCAAATTCCAGAGTTCCCAGGTCAAGGAGGAAATATTACAAGCAGCCAGAAAGAAACAATTCAAGGATTGCGGAAACACAATCAGGACAACACAAGATTTAGCTGCTTCTAAATTAAGGGACCACAGGGCATGGAATATAATATTCCAGAGAGCAAAGGAGATAGGATTACAACCAAGAATTACCTACCTGGCAAAACTGAGTATAATCCTTCAGGGGAAAAAATGGTCATTCAGTGAAATAGAGGACTTTCAAGCATTCTTGATGAAAAGACCAGAGGTGAATAGAAAATTTGATTTTCAAATACAAGACTTGAGTGGAACATGAGGAGGTAAACAAGAAAGAGAAAATCATAAGAGACTTATTAAGGTTGAACTGTTTATATTCCTGTATGGAAAGATGATATTTGTAACTCATGAGACCTTTGTCAGTATTAGGGTAGTTGGAGGGGAAAAATTATATGTAAATATATAGAGATATAGATAGATAGATAGATAGATAGATAGATAGATAGATAGATAGATA
>NW_020954550.1:29599928-29633330 GCF_900497805.2 Vombatus ursinus
ATAGATAGATAGATAGATAGATAGATAGATAGATAGATAGATAGATAGATAGATAGATAGATAGATAGAGGGCACAGGGTGAGTTGAAAATGAAGGGGTCATATCTGGAGAATAAAATTAAGGGGTGAGAGAGGAACATACTAGGAGAAGGAGGAAGGGAGAGGTAGAACAGGGCAAATTATCCCACAAAAAAAAAATAGAAAAGAAAAGGCTCTTACAGTGGAGGGGAAATGGGGGAAGGTGAGAGAGAATGAGTGAATCTTATTCTCATAGAATTTGACTTAAGGAGGGAATAACATACACACTCAATTGGGTACAGAAATCTGTCTTACCCTACAGGAAAATGGGGGGGAAGGGGACAAGAGAGTAGGGGAATGATAGAGAGGAGGGCAGATTGGGAAAGGGAGTAATCAGAAGCAAATACTTCTGAGGAGGGACAGGTTCAAAAGAAAGAATAGAATAAATGAATGGGTGGGATAGGATTAAGGGAAATAGAGTTAGTTTTTCACAGCATGTCTACTATGGAAGTGTTTTGTATAACTGCACATATATAACCTATATTCAGTTGCTTGCCTTATCAATGAGGGTGGGTGGGGAGGGAGGAAGGGAGAAAATTTGGAACTCAAAGTTTTAAAAAGACATGTTTAAAAAAATGTTTTCACATGCAACTGGGAAATAAGCAATACAGGAAATGGGGTACAGAAATCCATCCTGCCCTACAGGGAAATTGAAGGGGAAGGGGATGAGAGAAGAAGGGGAGAGATAGAAGGGAAGGCAGACTATGGGAAGGGGTATTTAGAATGCATGCCATCTTGGAGTGGAGGGAGGGGCAAGATGGGGTGAAAATTTGGAACTCAAAATCTTATGGAAGTAAATGTTGAAAACAAAAAAATAAATAAAAAGAATAAAAAGAATTGTAAAAAATAAATAAAAATGCAGATCACAACTTATCCATGCTTTCTTACTTTATTAAACTATTATCTGTATCTTTCCAAAAAGTCCTCATAGGAGGTCCACCTAATATGGCAGAGACCTTCCTCCCTTTTTCTTAACATTGTGCGGAGACCAGTGGAATATATAGATTATCCACTGGTTTTCTTCTATTGTCTTCACACAATCCACCATTCTTCCCTTTTACTCCTATACCTCTTTTATGTCATTCTTAAATTCTTCATAGTTTCTTCTTCATAATATATTTATGACTACTCATGCCCACTATGCACCTCTGCCTTGACCTTTTGGAAATCCCTCAATTCCATATATTCAGAGACCATAATGTTCCATGACTTACAGATATAAACCACTGCTAGAAGAATAATGGTATGAAAAAGATGGACCATTGATTCAAAAAAAAGTTTGAAATCATTTAAAAAAAATTTTGCAATTTCCCAAAAACAATCCAGCCCATTTTTCCTCTAGTTCAATTCTGAGCCCTACTCTATATTCATGTGTAGGACCTGCTATATATGTATATAGATATATCAATATATCTATATTCATATAAGATGTATATATGTGTATAATGTGTATATATGTATGTATATAATACATGTATGTGTGTATACATATACATGTTTATAAATCTATATGTATTCTGGTGGGCAAACTCTACAAAGTTTCTAATTAACTGCATATAATAGTCTAAATAATAAATATTCTTCGTTCACCTGGTTTTTACTGTGTGCATGGTTAAGCTGAATTTTTTAGAGTGATTGGAGACCTCATTTTACGGAAATCATTGCAGACTCTGCAGTGTTATAGGATTTCATGTAGTCAGTACAATGTTGTACACAAATGAGAATATTATCTATACAGAATTCCTCCTCCACCTGGACTCTAAGCTGGATCTCCTCCAGACAGTAGCAAACCCCTTTTTGGTCAGTATATATTTCCTTGTTTCATGCTTTGCTTCGTATTAACCTTCAGAAGGCCATTGGGCAGTTATCTTTGCGAGCATTTCTTTCTAGGCTAGTCTTGTATAATTCTGACTCATTAATGACACATAACTTGCTGAAGTAGCCCCTTAAATTAAAGGTAGCATGTTGCTCTACCAAATTAAGTTTTATTTTATAGGCATCAAACAACAAATACTTTGGCACTTGAATTTCCCTATCTTTCATTAAACTATGTAATCTTAAACATGTTGTCTATTACAGAAAATAACCTATAATATCCTGCTGGTCCCCAGCTCACACATTCTCTTTAAGCATGTGTGGATTGATTTATCTATCTATTTATCTATCTATCTATCTATCTATCTATCTGTCTATCTATCTACTATATGTGTGTATACACACACATACATACATATATGTATATAGAGAGAGACAGACAGACAGAGACAGAGGGAAATCAGGAAGTGAGTATATTAGTTGTCAGTTATAGACTCGCTTTTTTTGGTGATATAATTTGAGAGGTTGTTTTTTTTTGGGGGGGGGGGGTTAACCTTTGCTATAATCCTCTTCAGACACCTTGTGAATCTATTCCACAATATCATCAAAATGTGTTATTTCACAGTGTGGATCTTCTCTATGTGTATTTGGTCTAGCTCAGATGCTTTCTGACTTTGGTTTTCTACAATCCAGTGCCATCTCCATTTCCTTTATAAGCACATCCCAAGATGTGATGGTAGAGTCCAAATGTGGTAGTTACACTATCCTTGATTGTGAAAATAATTCATTAAAAAAAAAAACATTTGTAGGTCTTATCCATCTTGTTCTTTTCCAGTTGTATCCTTAAATGCCCTCAGTATGATTTAGCTCAGTAGAAGTTTATGCCAAAGTTTCTTTGAACTAGTTTTTCCCTTCACCACTAACTGCAGTTTAATGGAGCAATACTGTGCACAGCCTTCCTTCTTTTAAAAAATATTTAAGTCCTGCTCTCAAGTATTCACCATATTGGTGCCAAGCATTGTAGTTAGGTGGTTACAGTGTATATAGAAGGCTGAACTTTAAGTTAGGAAAATTTGAGGTCGAATCTAGTATTGTATTAGAATCTACTAGCTATGTAGCCCTGGGCAAGTCACTTTACTTCTCACTACCTCAGTTTTTTCATCTGTAAAATAAGCATAATTATAGCACCTACATCCCAGAGCTGTTGTGAAAATGAAATGGGATAATATTTGCAAAGTACTTTGCAAACCTTAAAGTGTTATATAAATGCTAGTTGTTGTTGTGGACACCAATCAGCTTTAGTCATATGATGTTTCAGAACTCCCTGGTTCAAGTGATCAATCTGAATCAGTAGTAGAGATTACAGGTGTACAGTGCACACCAGTGCTCTTAAACTTACACCATCTTCCTAAAGATTTTACAAATGCATTTATGTTCTAAACCTGTTTGGCCCTTGACTAGCTTATCTCTCTGCTAAGGCAAGTAACTTGAGTTGCTGACTAAGGTTGTTGTTAGTATTTTCTGGCCTCCTTATCAGCCAGTCAGTGAGTAAACATATATCAATTACCTACTGAGTGCCAGGCACTGTGTTAAACCCTAAGGATATAAGGAATACAAAATATATTCTCTGAGTTTGAGGAGTTAGTAATCTAGTGAGTAAGACAACATGTAGTTAATTTACATCAGTTCCATAATCCATGTTAATACCTTTTTTTATATTCATTTTCTATTTTTTAGGCATCAATAATTTGTTTAAGTAGGTCAATTGGATTTTTTCATTGTTCATTATATTGTTTTTTTCTTATTTTTATTCATATTTTCTAGCTCTTTATAAAAACTATTGTACCTCTAGTAAATGTCTGACTACATAGAAAGTTGATTTAAGAATTACTTCCACATTAGTAACAAATCCTAGCTACTAAAATGCAATCAATATTTTGTCATCTTATTTTATTCAGGACACGACCAAAGCCTTCTGATTCTTTTCTGGGATGAAACATGCATGATGCATGTTTTGGCCCATCACAGAAAATTTTGGTTCAATCATCCTCTAGGTAGAGAAGCAGCGTGGTATAGTGTCAAGAGAGCCAATCTCAGATTCTGAACAATCTAGGTTCCAGTCCTACTTCTGACATATTTTGGCTGTATGACCTCAGCAATTCTCTTAACATCTCAATATCCCGAGAAATTCTCTATGACTGTATGATGCAGAAGCATTACTCTGCGCACGCACACACACACACACACACACACACACACACACACTTGGACTTGCAAAACACTTTTAAAGAAATATTTATCTGCATTTTTCCTAAAAAATGGAAAGGCTAAAATTTCCAAGATTTTTTTTTCCCTGTCTTTTTCAAGTATCGATTTGATGCCTTACAGCTTGTGTATATCTCAAGTTCTTCATGAGCACCTGAAGAAAATTGCTAGTGACTAAAATAACTTCAGCCAAATCTTTAAGCTCATTATTTTGAAAGTTATCAGACATAAAAATTTGAACACATCCACTTGGAGTAAATCACATTTATCTAGATTCTTCCCCACTTTGGGACAGCTCCTGGCTTCCTATAGTAATTATTACCTCTTCAGATATTTAAATCACAATTATTGGTGGGGAAGGAAAGGTAAAGAGTTATTAAAAGCATCTTAAGTTCACTGTCATCCACTGAAATTTCTCTTTCTTATAAAGGAATGATGTTTTTCTTTGCTCTGTTACACCTAATGTAATAAAGAAACTTTTTTTCTTTTCTTTTATATGTCTGCAGAGTTACATCTTACATCTTGCAGTGCTTTTCTGATTGTTATACTTATTCATTAAAGATAAGCAGGGTATAGTGGACAGAGTATTTTACTGGGACTTGGGAGGTAGCATGGGGTGTAATATCATTATATGGCTCTGATCAACTCTTTCCTGATTCCCCTAATTGTTCGTGCCCCCCACTCCCCCCATGAAATTACTTTGCATATCTTTTCTATTTGCTTATATGTGTACATATTGTTTCCCATAATAAGATGTAAGCTCCTTGAAAGCAGAGACTATTTTTTTGTCTTTGTATTCCCAAACTAGCATTTAGTGAGTGTTTAATAAATGTATATTGATTTGTTGATTGATTGATTGATTGAAGTTACATGGTCACTTTGAAGATCAGGTGTTGTTGGGATTTTTCTCCCCATCTATAAAATATGAATGTTGGACTAGCTAATTTTTTGTGACATTTCCAACTCTAAACTTCTGTTGTCATTTCCCTAAACTTTTATAATATAAATCAGTTTCTATTTTGTACATAATAGGAATTTACTTCTCCTTTCCTGGCCCCTTTGTGCTTTTTCCAGTTCAGTGTAATTTTATTCAGTTGTCAAAAGGTCTCTTCTCTCATCCTATATTTCTTCCTAAGCTCATACTGCTACTTCAAATTGTTTTGGTCCATTTTGAGGAAGGGCCTAGTCCAGTCATACTTTATTTTTCAGACTTTGCCACTATCTTCAGCTGCCTTCTTCCTCTGTCTCACTGCTCCTTTATCTCATTTGTAAGTTCCTTTCTGAATGTTCTTATTGAGGCAGGATCTGACACCTCCCATCCTTCATTTTCCCATATGTCCTAGAGAACACCTTATCTCCTCTCCCCACTTTTTGGATCTTATATGTGTGGCCTTCCTTAGTTAGAATGTAAGGTCCTTAAAGGGAGGGATTGTCTTTGTTTTTGCTTGTATTTGTATCTCCAGTAATAATTAACACTGTGCCTAGCACATAGTAAGTGCTTAATAAATGTTGTTGATTTGATTTGACTGTATCCACTTATCTGAGTGAACATATATATCTCTACATTTGTAGGCAAGCTCCTTGAGGGCAGGGACTGTCTCATTTTTATATTTGTATCCTCAGCACCTACTATTGTACTTTGTATATAGCTCTTAATCAATGCTACACAACTGATGCATTTGTATTGATACTTACAGTTAATAGACTGAGGGGAAGAAAGGAGAGGGAAACAAAGGAATTATAATGACTTCCAAATCCTGAACATACCTATTCCCCATATCTTTGGGGAAAATGAGGAAATGGGAACCAAAAAAGTGAAAGAGGAGAATAGGAAAGGGGGCAAAAGATTGAAAGGGGAATGAAGCAAAGATGGCAAGAGAAAAAGAGTAGAGGAATAGAAGGAAAAAATGAGGAATGGAAGTAAGAAAGGAAAGAATAAACAAAGCATTGATGCTCTTTTCCATCTCAAGTACTTATAGGCTCAGTTTCTTCTTCTTTCATTAATATTCCACTGAGAATTAGTGTAATTTCTTACATGCATATGGTTAAAATTCTTTCCCACAGAATCTCTTCTTTTATCTCTTCAGACTGTTAACGTTCATTTTCTCGATCTTATATAGATTTTCTCTGTTTTTTATATAATACATTTTGATAGTCTAGGAACATGATTTCATTATACTTTCTAGTTCTCAGCTGACTCTTCCTTGGTGGTAAAAGGTAGGTTTAAGGAGGGGATCTTCCCCATTGGGATTCTACCCCAACAACTTATTTCCGTTATATAGTTCCCATTTTTATAGTGATTGCAAATCACTTTACATACATTATCTTATTTGATTCATACAACAATTCTATGAGGTAGGTGCTATTCTTACCCCTATTTTAAAGATGAGGAAACTAAGTCTGAAACAAATTAAGTGCCTGAGATTAGAGAGCCAGCACAGACAGACATTAAACAGAACAAGCTTAGAGAAATCTCAGAGGTCACACAGATAATTAGTGGAAATGCTAACATTAGAATTAGCCCACCTTAGAATTCAAAATAACATTTAGGATATGCTGCTGTTTTAGAGAGTCTCTTTGAAGTTTATTTCCAGCTATGTGACTCTCAATGTCTTCCTTCCAATTGTGGAAAGTCTCCTGGTCCTCATGGAGAAGGATAGAGAAGAGCTGGAGCAGATGATGGAGCAGTGGAAACCTCTGAAAAGGTTTAAATTAGTATGCAAATGCCCTACATAGGTAAAACATTAAGGCATTATTATTCATTAATATGGGTTAGTGGATCAGGTGGTGAAATTTTGCCTTAGAAGTCAGTTTCAAACCTGTCATGAAAGGTAAATACTAATGATGAGAAAAGGAGTCACATAAAAACTATGAATGTATGAGAAAGCTTGGTCATAGCCTAGAAAGTATGAGGATAACATGAAGGTACTTGGTACTCCAAGGTGAAGAAGAAAATTGAGGTTAACAGAAATCTGAAAGAGGAGATGGAGTATAAAGGCAAAAAGCCAAACTTGGTTGAACTCATAATGTTGTCTAGGGTTACCCATAGTTGCATAGCTGAGAAGTAAGGGGGAAATTGGAACAAATCATCTGTTTTGGAGCAGATAAAGAGAGGTAGACAATGATGAAGCTGTTTTTCCCCATGCTAAAGATTAGGCCCCAATAGGATTTCTAAGTTAGGATATAAGATTGGAGAGGAAGTTAAAGATTGTCTGGTTGGTCATCTAAACAAGGGGTAACTCAAGGCTAGGATATACTCCATCCCCAACTACTACAGATTAAAGTAGACCTGTTGGACCTCTAATCCAGACCAGTCTTCCAATACAGGACACCACTTACAACCGCAGTATTTAATTTTTAAGAAAAGAAGAATAAAAAAGAAGCAATAACAGTGGTTTCCTATGCATGGTTTTTGTTTTGTTTATTTGCATTTTTCAGGAGAGATGACTTTAGCTAACCCAGAGAGATTTGAGCCAGCTAAAATCCCCTGGTCCTAAGTGGGGTCAAAATCATTCTCCCATTAGCAGCATTCTAGAGTAGCATTTGTTCATTGACCAAAAACAAACAGAACAGTTTCTTTTCTATGGCCAAATGTACTGCCAGGTGAAAGCTAGCCAGTTTGTTATTAGATTCAGGTGTTCCTGCAGTGGTCTATCTTTTACCCTCTTAATTCTCCCTTTCCCAAGATTGTGTGCTTCTGGCATCAACACTTTTATTTTCTTTTCAATGAGTGGTTGCAAACTCACTGCAAGTTTCAGGTTGGTTAGCAGGTGGCCATGCTTGCCAGGAAGGAACTCACAATCTTGGACGACCTCAGGGATTTAGCTAGGTTCTCAAATTGGTATCAGCCCATGTCCCTACTATAAGGTCTTATGGGAACTTTAATGTCAGCAGAGAGCAGACCGACCCTTGGGTTATACATCTTCATGTAAAACACCCTCTGTGTGACAAAAGAATAGCAAAGAGAGGCTGTTTTTTTTTTTGTTTGTTTTGAAAGGAAGTCATTTGAGAGATGAGGAAAGAAAAAACAGGTGAAAAATGCATGCCAAGTGATCGGCCATTCCAAGGATTTCACAACTGAGAAGGTAGCAGAGAACACTGAAAACAAAATCATATTGCTTTTGCCAAGCTTTCTAATCTGTTTTGCCTGAAAGGATAAGGCCACTCCTCTTAAGAGGAAGCTGGCCAGATCCTCAGAGTTGGAATCAAAAACAAAAGGAGGGATACAAACTGGAGGTGCAAAGTGCCTATTTCTTGAACAGCAGGATCCTGGAGATGCCTAGAAGTATTTTTCAGGGACTCAAGCAAAGTGGCAGGAGTTGTGTATCCTGACACAAACTGGCTAACAGATAATGTTCTGCAAAGGTTAGTGTTTTATCCAAATTTATATTAAAGATTAGATAAGAAGGAAAATAATCTCTTCTGGGACATTCAGAGTCTTACAAATTGACCAAAATAAGATCTTAAAAATCCCTTAAACTCTTTCAGACTCAGTTCCCTCAACTGTAAAATGAGGAGGTTAGACTCAATGACCCCCAAGTTCCCATTCAGATAAGATCAAAAAAAGAAAAAAAGGAGTTTAGGATAGTTATAGGTGACAGTTAGAGATGGAGATACACTTGCAAACCAAAATCTGAAGCAAAATGGAACACTAAGCAGAGATGAGATTCTCATGGGAGGAAGCTAAAAAAAAGACTATGCTATCCAGACTATGATTTGTAATCAAATGTGCCAGTCCTGTGGGCTTTTCTTATCTCTCCCTTCAAGAGACTATCTATGGAGGCACAAAGTAAGCAGATCCAAATCATTTTTTGTTACTTGCTTTCAAGTTAAATATAAATTATTTTTATACATTAAATAAGAAGAAATGTTTATACTACTACAATCCTTTAAAGTTTATAAACTACTTTCCTCACAAACATAAGGAAGTAGATAGTTTAGTGTTTTGGTCCAGACCTGTGATTTCACCTCCTGTGGGAAATTCAAGTGTGGAAATTCCTTTCACTGATGCAAATGCAGCAACTTACCTCAAACTTTCAGTTTTAAAGAGTTGCCTAGGGTACAGGGAGATTAAATGATAGAGTTCACATGTGTCATAGGCAGGACTTTCATGGACCCAGATCTTTCTGACTCCAAGACCAAGCCTCTACTTATGTGCTGCCATGCTGATCTTTTGTGTAAATATTGTCCGTATTTTTTTCAAGTGAGAAAACTGAAGCTAAAGAAGGTAAATGAGTTGAACAAGATCACACTGCTAATAAGTGTCAGGTTGGAGATTCAAGCCCAAATTCTGACTTGAGATTCTGACTCAAAATCCCATGTTCTCTCCTCTTAGAAACTTTTATTGTGCCATGATTCATAGTATCATACTAACTGCATGAGGTTAAGTGACTTATCCAAAGTCATACAGGTAATATATGGTTGAGACAAGATTTAAACATGAGCCCTCTGATTCCATAGGCAACATCCTTTCCACAATACTATGTTGATTTATTTTCACCACTTTGTAAACCTTATTCAGAAGCATTATTTCAATGATGTTGTAAATACTGGTCACTGAGAAGGCATTTCCATCTCTAACTGGCACCTACAACTATCCTAACCTTTTTTTCTTTTTTGATCTTAGCTGAATGGGAACTTGGAGGCCATTGAGTCTAACCTCCTCATTTTACAGTTGAGGGAACTGAGTCTGAAAGAGACTGAGGGATTTTTTAAGATCTTATTTTGGCTAATTTGTAGGACTCTGTCCCAGAAGAGATTATTTTCCTTCTTATCTAATCTTTAATATAAATTTGGATAAGAGAAAAGCAGGGGGACCTGTAGTCACCAACAAAAAAAAAACAAAAAGTTTTAGTCTAAACCTTATTAAAATGAATTTTTGACCATAAAAAAATCACCTCTACCTAAAGGCCTCTACATATTGTTGTCCAGCAGAAACATGATACTAATAATTAAAATGAAAATATTAAGAAAATTAAATTACCAGAGATTAATTAAGGAGTGTTTGCTACTTTCACAAAGCATTTCTTTATGAAAGGACTCACTATTTGCTTTGTTTAAACAATGGGTTCCCCTAGCCCTTTTGAAATTTAATTCTATATCCATAATTCCATCCAAGCAATCAATCAACAGACGCTTTTTAATTGTTGGGCTCTGTGCTAGGTGCTAAGTACATAAAGATAAATTAAGAGCAGTTCCTGCCATCACAGAGCCTACTTTCTAATGGAGGAGACAACATAAATATACATAATTATATTCAAAATACATGTAAAACAGATATAAGATAATTTTGGAGGCTAGGACAAAAGGAGCCAGGGGACCACAAAAGACCTTAAGAAAATGGAACTTAAGCTGTGTATTAAAGGAAACCAGAGATTCCATGAGATAAAAAAGGAAAAAAATGTTCCAGGTGTGGGGCATAGTCAGTGCAAAGGCATGAAAATAGAAGATAGAATATCATGGAATATGAGAAAGTCAGTAAATCTAGACTGTGAAGAACATAATAAGGAGTGATATCTATGAAAGCCAAAAAAGGAAGATGAAGTTCATTTGAAGAGATTTAAATGACAAACAAAGAAATTTATATTTTATCCCAGAGGGAATAGGGAGCCTGAGGAGGTTATTAAGGGAGAAGAGTGACATGATCAAACTGCACCACTCTAGTGGCTGTGTAGAGGAAGGATTCATGTGGGCAGATACTAGAGGCAGGAGGACTAATTAAAAGCCCAAAGCAAAAGGATACAAGGAAGAGAGTACATGTGACAGGTGAAGAGGTTGGTGACTATCAGAAGGGGACCAACTTGAAAGTTTTAAAAAGAGTGGATTAAAGAAGAGATAGGGACACTGGAAATAAGGAGTCAACTGGGAGGCTATTACAATCATCTAGGGGAGTAGAAATGAGAATTTATGCTAAGGTAGTGTTCATTTGAGGGGGGATAAGTGGATGACTGAAAGATTTGTGACCATAGAATTGACAAGCCTAGGTGGCACAATAGATAGAGCACATGGCTTGGAGTCAGGAAGACCTGAATTCAAATCTAACTTCAGTTACTTTCTAGCTGTGTAATACCAGGCAAGTCACTTAATCTCTGTTGGCCATAGAAGTTCATGGAGTTCAGTTTTAAAGATAATGAGTTTGAAGTGTTAGAAGACCATCTGGGTACAGATGTCCAGCAGGCAGTTGTCAACATGGAATTGGAGTTCAGGAAAGAGATGACAACAACAGATATAAATGTGGTAGACATCCTTAGAAAAATGATAACAGAATTCATAGAAACAGATGAGATCACCAAGACATGAAGGATAGAAAGAGACGAGAAGAGCACACAGGACATAGTCTTGGGAGATCCTTGTACTTAGTGGGTGAGAGATGGAAGATGAACCAGCAAAGGAAATTGAGAAGGGATGATCAGAAAGGTAAAAATGAATTCAATAAAAGAATTAAGTTATGGTAACTAAGAAAATAGAAAATATGATTAGAAAGATTCTGACAAACAGTATCAAATGTTGCACAAGCATCAAGGAGGATGACCTACTCCTTGAGGCTTGGGAAAAGACCATATGATTTAGCAATTGAGAGGTCATCAGTAACCCCAGAGAGAGCAAATTCAGTAGAGTAGTAAGGTTAAAAAGTAGATGGCAAGACCATGTGAAATAACTGGTTAGTGAGGAAATAATGTTATCTAGAATTACCTTCCAATTATTTTCTTAATGATTTTTGAAATTCACTCTGTGTTTGTCTCTTCAATTAAATCACCAGGAATAAAAATATAGTTTGACATAGTTTGTAGTATAATGTTAAGTTCTTCATAGAATTTCTCTGCTTTTTCATCCTATGAAAAATATGTTGGTACAAAAGGCACAATTATCTTTCTAATGGTCCATTTGCTTATACTCCTTGTGAGTACTGCAAAACAAGCAGTCCAAATATTCTAAAAATTGATTATTTTTATTGTCTCTGGGTATAAAATTAAACCAAGTCCCTCTTGGAGAACACACACAAGTAGAGAGTGTGATATAGATGGGACAACAAAAAAGACTGGGAAAGAGTGGTCAGACAGGTCGTATATAAAACAGGGAGAATTGTATCATAAAAACCTAGGGAAGAGAGAGCATCTGGAGGGAGAAAGTGGTTGACAGTGTCAAATGCAAAAATAAATCAAGAAGCATTATGAATGAGAAAATAGTATCATATTTAGCAAGAAAGCATTATGAGATTCAGTTGAGGGATGTGGTAACAAAAACAGATCGCAAAGGGTTATGGAGTGCAAGAAGAGAGGACATGGAGACAGCAAGTATAGACAGTTTTTTTTCAAAGTGTTTGGCTGAGAAAAGGAAGAGGGACATAAGACAATTATTTTAAATTGTGGTAAGTTCTAGTGAAGGTTTTACATTTGAGGGGTGGTATTTTTATGGGAAAAACTTAAGTATGTTTAAGGAAAGGAACCAGTTGATAGGAATAAATCAAAGATTCAAGGAGGATGAGGTTATTGAGGATGAAAATCTGCTAAAGAATACTGGAGGGGGTAATCATAACTGTGAATGTGAATGGGATGAACTCTCCCACAAAATGGAAGTGGATAGCAAAATGGATTAAAAACCATAATCCTACAATATGTTGTTTACAGGAAACACATTTGAAAAAGAGTAACACACACAGGGTAAAGGTAAAAGGCTGGTGCAGAATATATTATGCTTCAGCTGAAGTAAAAAAAAAAAATCAGGGGTAGCAATCCTGATCTCAGTCAAAGCAAAAGCAAAAATAGCTCTTGTCAAAAGAGATAAGGAAGGAAACTACATCCTGTTAAAAGGCACCATGGACAATGAAGTAATATCATTATTAAACATATATGCACCAAATGGTATAGCATCCAAATTCTTAGAGAAGTTCAGGGAGTTACAGGAAGAAATAGACAGCAAAACTATACTAGTGGGAGACCTCAACCTCTCACTCTCTGAACTAGATAAATCTAACCACAAAGTAAACAAGAAAGAAGTTAAGGAGGTGAATAGAATATTAGAAAAGTTAGGTATGATAGACCTCTGGAGAAAATTGAATGGGGATAGAAAGGAATATACTTTTTCTTGGTGGTACATGGCACATACAGAAAAATTGACCATGTACTACGGCATAAAACCTCACAGTCCAATGCAGAAAGGCAGAAATATTAAATGCATCCTTTTCAGATCATGAGCCAATTAAAATTATATATAATAAAGAGTCATGGAAAGATAGATTAAACTAATTGGAAACTAAATAATCAAATCCTAAAAAATGATTGGGTCAAACAACAAACCATGGAAACAATAAAATCATTCAAGAGAATGACAATAATGAGACAACATACCAAAACTTATGGGATGCAGTGAATGCAGTTCTTAAGGGAAGTTTTATATCTCCAAATGCTTACATACATAAAATAGAAAAAGATGAGATCAATGAATTGGACCTACAACTAAAAAAACTAGAAATACAACAAATTAAAAATTCTCAATTAAATACTAAATTAGAAATACTGAAAACCAAAGGAGAAATAATAAAATTGAAATTAAGAAAACTATTGAACTAATAAGTAAAACTAAGAGCTGGTTTTATGAAAAAACAATAAAATAGATAAACCTTTAGTTAATTTAATTTAAAAAAAAGAAAGAAGAAAACCAAATTACCAGTATCAAAAATGAAAAGAGTGAAGCCACCACCAAGGAAAAGGAAATTAAAACAATAATTAGGAATTATTTTGCCCAACTGTATGCCAATAAATTTGACAATATTAGTGAAATGGATAAATATTTACAAAAATATAAATTACCCAGATTAACAGAAGAGAAAGTAAAATACTTAAATAACCCCATCTTAGAAAAAGAAATTTAACAAGCCATTGATGACCTCCCTAGGAAAAAATCTCCAGGGCCAGATGGATTTACAAACAAATTCTATCAAACATTTAAAGAACAACTAATTCCAATAGTATGTAGACTATTTGAGAAAATAGGTGAAGGAGTCTTACCAAAATCTTTTTATGATACAAATATGGTGCTGATACCTAAACCAGGAAGAGTCAAAACCAAGAAAGAAAATTATAGATCAATTTCCCCAATGAATATAGATGCAAAAATTTTAAATAAAATATTAGCAACTAGATTACAGCAAATTATCACAAGAATAATACACTATGACCAGGTAGGATTTATACCAGGAATGCAGGGCTAGTTCAATATTAGGAAAACTATCAGCATAATTGATCATATCAACAACAAAACTAACAGAAACCACATGATCATCTCAATAGATGTAGAAAAAGCTTTTGACAAAATACAACACCCATTCTTATTAAAAACACTAGAGAGCATAGGAATAAATGGAGTCTTCCTTAAAATAATAAATAGCATCTACCTAAAACCTTCAGCAAGCATCATATGTAATGGGAATAAGCTAGAAGCATCTCCAATAAGATCAAGGGTGAAATAAGAATGTCCATTATCACCACTGTTGTTCAATATCGTACTGGAAACATTAGCGTTAGCAATAAGAGAAGAAAATGAAATTGAAGGTATTAGAATAGGCAAAGAAGAAATAAAGCTATCACTCTTTGAAGATCATATGGTGATATACTTAGGTAAGAATCCTAGAGAGTCAAGTAAAAAACTACTTGAAATAATAAACAACTTTAGCAAAGTTGCAGGCTATAAAATAAACCCACATAAATCATTGGCATTTCTACATATTACCAACAAAGCCCAACAGCAAGATATAGAAAGAGAAATTCCATTTAAAGTTACTGTAGACATTATAAAATATTCAGGAGTCTACTTCCCAAAACCAACCCAGGAAGTATATGACCACAATTACAAAACACTTTTCACACAAATAAAGTCAGATCTAAATAATTGGAAAAACATCAGTTGCTTATGAGTAGGCCGAGCTGACATAATAAAAATGACAATTCTACCTAAGCTAATTTGCTTATTCAGTACCATACAAATCAAATTAACAAAAATTATTTTATAGAGTTAGAAAAAATAATAACAAGATTCATTTGGAAGAAGAAAAGGTCCAGAATATCAAGGGAACTAATGAAAAGAAATGCAAAGGAAGGTGGTTTAGCCATTCCAGATCTTAAATTGTGTTATAAAGCAACAATAATCAAAACTGCTTGGTACTGGCTAAGAAATAGAGTGGTGGATCAATGGAATTGGTTAAGTATGCAAGATATAGTAGTCAATGACTATAGCAATCTATTATTTGAACACCCGAAGACCCCAGCTTCTGGGATAAGAATTCACTCTTTGACAAGAACTGCTGGGAAAACTGGAAAAGAGTATGGCAGAAACTAGGCACAGATCAATATCTCACACCATATACCAAAATAAAGTCAAAATGGGTTCATGATTTAGATATAAAGGCTGATACTGTAAGTAAACTGGGAGAGCAAGGAATAGTTTACCTATCAGATTTATAGAGAACAGAAGAATTCATGACCAAACAGGAGACAGAGAACATTTGAAAAGCAAAATGGATAACTTTGATTACATTAAATTGAAAAGTTTTTGCACAAACAAAGCCAATGCAACCAAGATTAGAAGGAAAGTAGGAAATTGGGAAAGAATTTTTACAACCAGTCTCTCTGATAAGGGCCTCATTTTTAAAATATATAGAGAATTAAGTCAAATTTATAAGAATACAAGTCATTCTTCAATTGATAAATGGTCAAAGGATATGAACAGACAGTTCTCAGATGAAGAAAGTGAAACCATCTATAGCCATATGAAAAAATGCTCTAAATCACTATTGATTAGAGAAATGCAAATCAAAATGACTCTGAGGTACCACATCACACCTATTAGATTGGCCACCATGACAAAACAGGAAAATGATAAATGTTGGAGAGGATGTGGGAAAATTGGAACACTATTTCATTGTTGGTGAAGTTGTGAAATGATCCAACCATTTTGGAAAGCAATTTGGAACTATGCCCAAAGGTCTATAAAAAATGTGCATACCCTTTGACCCAGCAATAGCACTTCTAGGAATATATCCAAAAGAGATCATACAAATGGGAAAAGGATCCACATGTACAAAAATTTATAGCAGCTCTTGTTGTGGTGGCAAAGAATCGGAAATTGAGAGGATGCCCATCAATTGGGGAATGGCTGAAAAAGTTGTAATATATGAATGTAATGGAACCCTATTGTACTCTAAGAAATAGTGAGCAGAAAGATTTCAGAAAAACCAGGAAAGACTTGCATAAACTGATGCTGAGCGAAGTGAGCAGAACCAGGAGAATGTTGTACACAGTAACAACCACATTGTGTGATGACTAATATTGATAGATTTACCTCTTCTCAGCAATACAGGGATCTAAGACATCTCCAAAGGCCTCATGATGGAAAATGCTATCCACATCCAAAGAAAGAACTATGGAGTTTGAATGCAGATTGAAGCATACTATTTGCTATTTTTTTTTCTTCTGTGGTGTTTTGCTTCCTCTTTCTGGTGGTTCCTCCTATTGGTTGTAATTCTTACTTACAACATCACTAATGTGAAAATGTTTAATAGGAATGTATATGTATAGCCTATATCAGATTGCACACTGTCTTGGGGAGGGAGGTGGAAAAGGAGGGGGATAAAAATTTAAAACTCAAAAGCTTATGGAAGTGATGGTTGATAATTCAAAATAAGTTAACTAATAAGAAAAAAGAATCCTGGAGGGGAAGAGATGACAGTTATATGTAAAGGAATTAACATTGGCAAGAAAGATTTGATTGTTTGTAAAGAATGTTGTTCAAGAAATCTCATTTGGTGACAAATTTTGCATGTAGACTCTTTTCCTTTCCTAGTACTGATACTGGTTTTCCACAAAAAATTACTTAATTGGAGATATTTGCCATTAAATGTAGGAAGAAAAATGGGTAGAGTAATTGATCGATTTTCCTTTTCATTTAGAAAAAAATCATGCAGAGCCAGAAAGTAGTATTAATTTGTATTTATAGCAAAAAAGTAAACTAGTAACATTATGCATTAATTTTTAAATTCTGATGATTAAGTCTATGCAATGGAAATGAACAGACTCTGTTCAATTTTACTTAGTGACTTGGATCTCCACATAACCATATTGCTTCATACAAACTGACTGTTAACTTGACCCAAGGAAGGTGGGTGAAATTGTCATATATAGGTGTATGGAACAAGATATGCTTATCTCAGATTTGAGTGATTTCTATAATTCCTTAGATGTGAGATTTTAAAAGACAGTTATCATAAAAAATTACTGGTATTCTAACATGCAAGGCAATAATGTTGTTAGTTTAAGATGAAGGAAAAAATACAATGACATGGAGTATACAAGAACCAAAAAAAAATTGTCCAAAGCATCAGCCCAAACTATATTTTTGTAGCTCCAAATATTTGAGTTAACTTCTTTACAAAAATATCTACTTGCCTTCTCACTTCATGGTATCTGCCCAAACCACAAGTATCAAAATACAGCCTGAAAAACAAATCTTTCAGTATTTCTAACCAAGTAGTACTTGTACAAGTTAGTACAAGTTAGATACAGAAATTCTGCTCTTGGGAAATTTCCAGACCAAAGGTTTTGGATAAGGTATCAGACTTTTGCATATTTATTTGAACTGTGTCTCTGAACCCTCAGAGACTTATCCATCCTTAGCACCAACTCCTAGAGCAACCCCCTGCAGTCTGTTCTCTCAAAGTGCCTTCAGCAGAAAGAAAATTGGCTCTCCTAATCTCAGATTGGAAGAAAGTCACTGCTGCCTATGTCTAGCCAAGAAAACCAAGATAAAGGGCCATTTTTTAAAACAAATAACAAAATATAAAATAAACTTAGAAATGCAATTCACAGAAAAACTATCTCAAGTGGGAGAAACTGACCCTATTAGGTTCATAGAATTTCATATAGTACCCACAGTTGTTAGTACACAATAGCTAAAAATTCTTGTTTTTGCTTTTTATATTTTTATATTTATTTATGTATGTATTTGTGGTTTACCTCAACAGAAAGTAAATTCATTGAAAGTAGAAAGTTTTGTCCCAGTGCCTAAGATCACATGTGTCAAAGTGTATTCTAGATGCTTAGTGTACGGTTGCTGATTGATTAATAGATAATTTGCAGTTTCAGTGGCCAGATTAAAAGTCAAGAACTTTGGTCTAAGATTTGAGGTGACAGTGTTTGACTCTCCTTCAAAAATATGTATGAAGGCAAGTTCTGATCACTGATTATAACAGAAAAAGAAGTGGATTAGTCATAAAGTGAGAGTGAGAGATCACACATGAACACCTTCATGCTAGATTAGTAGCCATCAAAAGTCAAGAGGCCTAGATGGAAACCCCAGAATGTTGGATAAATATCTTTGGGAGATTTTTGGGAAGACATGGGCCAGATTTGGACAAGAGGAAAAGTTAGGAATTGGATGCAATTTGAAATGCTGAAAGAATTAGCTGTTCACTGGGTTCATAAAAATATACACACAGTATACATACATATACACGCATATATACACATAGGTAGATATAGATATAAAGATACATATTGACATTTTGAAAGTGATTCATTGTATAGGATAACCTATGATGAGAGTTAGAAGAGAGAAGTTAGTATGAAAAGACTTCATGGAGACATGGGGACTTTTTTTCTTGTTGAATCATTTCAGTCATGTCCAACTCTTCATGACCCCATTTGAGGTTTTTTTGGCAAAGATACTGGAGTGGTTTGCCATTTTTTTACAGATGAGGGCACTGAGTCAAACAGAGTTAAATAACTTACCCTGTGTCTCATAGATAGACAGTGTCTAAAGTCAGATTTGAACTCATGAAGATGAGTCTTCCTGATTTCAAGCCCAGTGCTCTACCAACTGCACCACCTACCTGCCCTAGCTGCCAGTGGAACTTAATCAGGATATAAAGAGGAAAGGAAAGTCCATCAGACTGAAAGTCAAGGAATGAAGGTTTTAGTTTTAATAGATTTTTTTTCCTAATAGGAATATAGGGTTTTTTTTTAATTTCCAACTAACTGTCTTAATACCCTTGAACAAGTAACTTAGCTTGCCTGAGTCGCAGTTTACTTATTTGAAAATATTACTTATTTGAGGAGGTTAGACTAGAAGCAAGTTGTTATAGTGGGAAAAGCCCTTAGTTTAGAGTCCAGTACCTAGTTTCAAGTGTTAGATTGGCTACTCACTACCTGTATGATTTGGCAAGTATTTTCACCTCTCCGGCCTCAGTTTCTTTATTTGAAAAATTAGGGGGTTGGTCACTACCTTCAGGATTAAGCAGTTTACCATGTATTCAGCCGGGTTGGCTAGAAACATGTGTTATTCCTGGTTGGCAACAAATTAAGTGATCATTTAGAGCCAAGAAAGAATATCACATTTTATGAGATCTTAACTAATCTGTTAATAAGATACAAGAACTTTTTTTAAAAAATGTATTTTATTTATTTCATTATTTCTCAATTACATGTAAAAAATTTGACATCCACTTTTTAAAAATTTGAGTTCCAAATTCTCTCCCTTCCTCCCACTCAACCCCCACCCTTTGAGAAGGCAAGCATATTGATATTGATTATACATGTGGTGTCACACAAAAGATATTTTCACATTAGCCATGTTGCAACAGACAAAAAAAAACACACACACAAGAAAAGTACACTTCAATCATCACTCAGAGTTAATCAGTTATTTCTCTGGAGGTGGATAATAGCATTTTTTATCATGGGTCTTTTGGAATTGTCTTAGGTTCTTATCTTCATCAGAGTAGCTAAGTGTTGTACAGTTGATCATTCTTACATTACTGTTGCTGTGGACAATGTTCTCCTGGTTCTGCTCACATGAAATTTCATCAGTGAATAGAAGACTTTCATGGATTGTCTGAAGCAATCATGCTCATCATTTCTTATTTCACAATAGTATTCCATCACAATCATATGCCAAAACTTGATCAGCCAATCCCCACTCAATTTGCAATTCTATGTGACCACAAAAAGAACTGCTATAAATATTTTTGTACGAATGGGTCCTTTTTCTTTGATCTCTTTAAATTCCCAGAGTGTAACAGAGGTGTGCACACAGCATTCATCAATCTGACAAAGGCCTTTGGCACTGTCATTTTTGAGTGCTTGTACAAGATCATGGCCAAATTTGGTTGCCCAGAAAAGTTCATGGGTATCGTACACCAGTTTTACATCAGCATGCTTGCATGGGTTCTGGATAATGGACAATGCTCTTGCACTTTCCCATCACCAGTAAAGTAAAGCAGGGTTGCATGCTTGCTCCCAGGCTTTTTAACATGATGTAATGTCAGATGCCTTAAATGAGGAGAAAAATGGCATCAAGGTCACTGATGGTAAATTATTTATATTAAAAAAGCTACAAGCTAAGACTAAAGTGCAGGGAAAGTTGGTGCATGACTTTTTGTTTTGTGTTTTTGTACACTCAGTTCAACCTCTGAGACTGAGATGCAACAAAGTAAGGATCAATTCTCTGCTGCTTGTGTTAATTTTGGCCTGATAATTCACACCAAGAAAACAAAAGTTCTCCACAAGCCAGCACTGTACCATCTATATGTAGAACTATTGGTTACAGCAAATGGAGAAATTTTGAATGCTGTGAATCAGTTCACTTACCTTAGCACTATACTTTCTAGTGATATACACATAAATGATGAAGTTGGCACACACATTTCTAGAGCTAGCTCAGTGTTTGGGAGACTCTGAAAATGTGGGAGAGAAGAGATATTAGGTTGCCTACCTAACTGAAGATTTGTAAAGCCATTGTGTGGACCTCATTGTTGTATGCCTGTGAAACCTGGACAGTATATCTGTGCCATGCCAGGAATCTGAATTACTTCCATCTGAATTGTCTTAGGAAGATAGAAGATCATCTGCCCAGATAAAGTACCAGACACTGAGGTCCCTTCTTGAGCTGAAGTGCCAAGCATTCAAACTCTACTACAGAGAGCATAATTCACATGGGCTGGTCACATTATTTGAATGTCAAACATATGTTTGTCTAACAGGCTATTTTACATAGAACTCACATAAGGCAAGCACTCACACAGAGATCAGAAGAAGCAATACAAGGACACTCTCAAGGTCTCTCTGAAGAACTTTGGAATCTATTGTGAAACATGGGAAATACTGCCACAGGACTGCCCAGCATGGTGTACCCACATCAAAGAAGGCACTGTGTTCTGTGAGCAAAACAAAATTACAGTAGTTCAAAAGAAAAATGAGCTGGACAAATTGAGAGACAGCTCTACTCCAAATGTTTATATGGACTATTTGTGCCTGATGTGTAGCAGAATCTTCCAAACTCACAGTGGTCTGATCAGTCATATACACAATGTACCTTGACCCCAACATAGTGATGTCATTTTGGTTCTCTTCAAGCACAAAGGACAATAACCAACCAACCATGATCTTTTTTAAGATGATATAGAACTAGTGGTATTGCTGGGTCAAAGGATATGCGTGGTTTTACAATCCTTTGGAAGGACCCTTATCCCTTCCACATCATGACTTTCCCTATCACAGTTTTGATATATAGTTGGCATAACAAATTAAATGAGAATTTGGGGGGAGTTTTATGGAAGTCACAGATGACATGCAAAGACAACACAACAAGCCAGCAGACAGCATAGAAAAAAGTTTAGAAACTCAGAAATGCATAAAATATATGTATGGTTTTATATAATATCAACATATTTTATCTTTTAATGCTATAATAATTCAGACTTCTTCTCTGGTACAAAGAGATGGCCAAAAAATTTATGCAGATTTTCCAGATGGAGGATGTGCCATGCTCCCAACCCCCAAGATGTAGAAGGGATAATTGTAGCTCCAAATTATTCTCCAGATTTGTTGGACCAGATCACAACTCCACCAAGAGTGCATTAGTACCCCAATTTTTCTAAGTACCGTCCAGCATTTGTCATTTTCCTTTTATATCATATTAGACAATCTGATAGGTGTGAGATGGTATCTTAGAGTGATTTTAATTTGCATTTCTCTAATCAATAGTGATTTAAAGTGGTATTTCATGTGACTTGATAACTTTGATTTTTCCTACTGAAAACTGCCTGTTCATATCCTTTGATCATTTGTCAATTAAGGAATGGCTTGTGTTTTTATAAATTTGGCTCAGTTCCCTATATATTTAAGAAATAAAACCTTTGTTAGAAAAACTTGTTGTAAAAATGTTTTTTTTTTAAATTTCCTGTTTTTCTTCTAATTATGGCTACATTATTTTTGATTGTACAAGCCCCTTTAAATTTCATTCTTTTCTTTAAGGTTTTGCTTATAGCAGTTTTGATTTTATTGTCTTCTGATTGTGTATCTTGATTTATAGTAGCTTTCTGTTCTCAGGTTCTTTTTGTTGTTTGCTCATTTTTCCAACCCATTTTTCCACTTTGAATTTACATTAAAGTTGAACTCTGTTCCTGGCATGGGTCTTTGGGTATTGTCCAAAGCTTTAAGTTTTTTCTCACTGTTGTTTTTAGAGCTAGTTCTGGAGGTCTGTAAGTTTTGGTGCTTCTGAGGTGGTATGATCTAAGAAAACATCTAGTCACTGTTCTACTGGTCTGAGCTCTAGTCCTTATCCAGGAAAGGCCACTTATTTCTTGGGATTGCAATTGATACAGAACCTCAGCACCCCTGATGCCTTGAGAGAGATTGGAAGTGATACTTCTCTTCAAGGTCCCTGAAAACAATAGTGCTCCTCAGGACTCCTGTTCTTTCTTGACTGAAAGCACTCCTCTCTGCCCTTGAACTGTGACCCAGAAGTGGGTATACATAATGGAGTTGCCAAACAGTTTCCAGTCCTGCATCTAGTGCTAGTACATCAATCCAATTAATCTGCTTCTGACTAGCTTCCAGGTTCTCTTTCTGTCTCTGGCTTGGGAGATATGCTGCTGCTGCTTCCTTTGTCATTACCTAATCCTATCACTGCTGTAGCATCCACATGGGCTCCAGGCCAATATCTATCCCTGTGTCACAGATCTTTTCTTCCAACCTTCTAAGATGTCTTGAGCTGAAAGAATGTATCATACTGACATTTTTTTTTGGTTCTCCCACTCCAGATTTGTATCTGAGACATCATTTTAAAGTTGTTTTGAGGGGAATGTTGGGAAGGTTTGGCTGAGGGCTTCCTCTATGTTGTCATCATGGCTCTGCCTCCAATAGTCCAAGATATGTGAACTCATGAAGAAGGCATCACTTACAGATATTAAATTGTATCAAAAGCAAAAGTTTTAACTGGTGCAAAATATTTTTAAAAGATAGGCTGTCATAGCTAGGCATAAAGCAGCAGCCAGTTTCCCACATGACCTGTGGAAATGTTGAACACAGAGAATTATCTTTTCCAGATAAATGGTTCACTCTGAGTAGGAAAGTTAACTTAAGAAGAAATGGTTAAGGAGCCAAATGGCAGAGTAAAGGCAAGAAATCACCTGAAAATTATCAAATTCCCCTCCAAACAACTTTAAAATAACACCTAAAATCAAATTCTGGAATGGTAGAGCCAATAAAAGGTCAGAGTGAAACAATTTTCCAGCCCAAGACAACTTAGAAGGTTGGCAGGAAATGGGCAGGAAATGGAAGTGGTAGAATGTAATGCAGACCTTGCTGGGGTGCCAGCAGCAAGTCTTGGAAATGGTTGCAAGAGTGGCAGCAGTAGCTTCAGGAGCTCTCACCCCACAGACAGTAAGGAAGTCAGATAATTGGTCAGAAAGAGATTATAAGAGACACTCGGCTGGCACTGGTTGCAGGACCCTGTTTAATTTCTGAGACCCAGTTTCAGGTTTTAGTTTAAGGGTAAAGAAAAGCAGATCAAAGTGGAGCAGGGGCCCTGATCACAATTCTAGGACCAAGGGGAGCACCAGCATTTGTTTCTACAGGGTAACAAGGTCCCTTCTTGGGTAAAGACCATAGCACAGGCCAGGAAAGCACTGACCACACCTCTCCTTAGATCATACCACCTCAGAAGCACCAAAAACTTACAGACCCCCAGAAGTTGCTCTAAAAACCACACCACACACACACACACACACACACACACACACACACACACACAATCTGAAGTGTTGAACAATGCTTTCTCTACCCCAACAGCAGAGCACAACTGTAACATGAAGTCAAAAGTCAAGAAATAGTTTGGGAAACTGAACAAAAAGAGAAATCCTTCACTATAGAAAGTTACTATGGTGACAGGAAAGATCGAGACACAAAATCAGAAGACAATGATGTCAAAAAAGCTACAAGCAAAGCTTAAAAGAAAAAAATGTGAATTTGACACAAGCCCAACAAGAATTCCTAGAATAGATCAAAAATATTTTAAAAATCAAATAAGAGTTGGAGAGGAAAAATTGGGGGGGAAATGAAGGTGATGTAAGAAAATTATGAAAAGAGAAGTGACAGCTTGGTAAAACATGCACGTGCACACACACACAAACACACACACACACACACACACACACACACACACACACACACAAAACCTTGAAGAAAATACCTTAAAAACAGAATTGGCCAAATAGTAAAAGAAGCACAAAATTCCACTGAAGAGAAAAACTCCTTAAAAAGCAGAATTGGCCAAATGGAACAAGAGGTACATAAATTGGGGAATGGCTGAACAAGTTGTAGTATATGATTGTAATGAAATATTATTGTGCTATAAGACTTGATGAACAGGATGGTTTCAGAAAACTCTAAAAAGACTTCTATGAAATGATGTAGAGTGAAGTGAGCAGAACCAGGAGAAAATTGTACACAGTAACAGCAATGTTGTTAACAATGATCAACTGTTAAAGACTTAGCCAGTCTGATCAAGTCAAGGATGCAAGACAATTCCAAAGAATCCAGGATGAAAAATGTTATGCATATCCAGAGAGATAACCAATGAATTCTAAGTGATGATTGAAGCATACTGTTTTATTTTTTTATTTTTCTTGGTTATTTGTGATTTTTTTTTGCAACATGACTAATGTAGAAATATATTTTTCATGACTTCATGTATAAAATCAATATCAATATGTTTGCATCCTCAAGGGATGAGATGAAGAGGGAAGGAGGGAGAGGATTTGAAACTAAAAATTTTTAAAAATAAATATAAAAACATTTACATGTCATTGAGAAAAAATAAAATGAGACCAAATTTTTTTTTAAAAATAATAAAAAATAAGTGGTTAAATTTATCAAAGTACTTAAATGAACAATGTGCTTTTCAGGGATACAAAAACTGGAAATAAAAGAAACCTTAAGTGTGAGGAAACTCTCTAAAAATAACATCACTAATGTTGAGTGAACAAAAACAGTGAACCCCAGTTCTGATCAGCTGGACAATATTCTGTGTGATTGTTGTGCATGTATTCCCTTAAACCTCCTATGAGGGATCCACCTAATATTATAGGGACCTTGCTATATATACATATATGTGTGTGTGTGTGTGTGTGTGTGTGTGTGTATATATATACATATATATATTTGGAATTACATGAATAATCATGAAGCAAGTAATCCATCTCTCAGTTACACATCAGACATTGCATTTCCAAACCACCTCCTTTTCTTTGAAAAATGTTTTATTGATGTTCTTTTTTTGTCCAAACACAGTGGTGTTTGGACAAAACTGACATTTCACAATGACTCTATCTCCCCAAAAGAACACCTCCTTTAACAACTAGGCAATTCAAGAAAACCAAATCAACTCATTGGCCATGTCCAAGAATATACACCACATCCTGCATTTATCATCCATTCCCTCTTTGTTGATAGATATACAGCACGATTCCCTATCAAGTATTCTGAAGACATAATTGGTCACCGTTGATTATAGTATCCATCTTCTTTTTGAATCAAATATCTATCTAGTGATGACAATTCTCCTACATAGCTAATCTTTGGTTATGTAATAAGTACAACAACCACTATTCATATTTATATAGTGCCTTTATTTTTGCAAAGAACTGTGCCTATGCTATCTCATTTAATCTTTTTAATCCTTAAGATGATTAAGATAGATACTTTCAAAATTTAGAGTTGAATAAAGTAAGGATCAAAGGTTAAGCAATTTGCTAGGATTCAGGCAGTTAGTAATTGTCTAATGTGGGATTTGAATGCAAACTTTCTTGTCTTCAAGTATAGCACGCTCCAAGACAATATATTGATTCTATTACATTGTCATATCTTGCAGCTTACTCATGTTCACTATGCACCTCTCCATTTCTCTTTGGGTGGCTCGAAACTAATTCTTCAGAGATTATAGTATTCCATGCTTTGCAGGCATACAACACCACTGGAAGAATGTTTATTTTAAAAAGATGTTTCAGGAAAAGTTTAAGTTTATTAAAAGCACTAGGCCAAAAGAGACATAAACATGCAGGGGAGTACAGGTAACATTAAGTTAAATTTAATATTCACTTTTTTTAAAAAAAGAGGCTAGATATATAATAGAAATTAGTGGTTTCAGAGACAATCCTCTCTCTATCCTTTCTATAATTAAATATTTCAATTTGGTCATTTGTCAAGTTCAAAATAGAAAAAAAGAAAAATACCTAAATATAATCTAGCCTGCCTTCTTCTTCCTATTCAATATTGGGCAATCTATAGTGTCTATTCAATGTATATTTACTAAATAACCAATTCTATGACTCATCCAATAAATTGCATAACAGTCTAGAAAATTTCATCCACTAGATTATGACTATGTAGTCAATGAGACCAAACTCTTTTTTTGTGATGAATATCAATTATTTAGGCAGCTCTGAAATATTTTGGTCCTTGATACAACCAACACAATGTCATCCATAAATAGGAGCACTCCAAAAACATCATCATATATAATCTCTTCTACACTGAAAAAACTGAAGCAGACTTTTTTTTATTTTTCCTGATGCCAATGTCCTTGCTCCTGCCATCCCTGTCTTTACCTCCCCCTGCACTAATGAACTCCACATCTCTCTTAAAGTTGGTGACTCCTTTTATAACTATCTTATAAATACTAGAGCTTCTAATTCAGTTTTAACTACAGTGCCAAGTGATAATTGTTCTCCTATAGGGTCCCAAAAGATTGTAGGAATTTCAAAAGACTCTCAAAGTTTTCTCCTACTCTCTCCCCAAATGGTTACTGTATGTCCCCTTTCAGTGGAGCATTCTTTGCTTTTCAGGACTGATTCTCCTATAAGCCTGTTAGGAAAAGACTTTCTATGAGAACTTAAGTTAACATTACATACTAAGCTGATCTCTCTCTCTCCCTTTCTCTCTCTGTCTTCCTGGAGACTATCATTTATTCTTCTCTACATTAGTTGATTTTCCTGATATTTCTGAGGAAGACCCCCTTTCTGACTCTCTAAATGAAGATTACATATTATTATGCCCAATAATAGTTTAGGAGACACTAGAGAAGTCATCAATACCAACAGACATCCCTGATTTCCTATGGGCCACTACTGTCCTCAGACACTGGACTGCTGAAATCTGCTATTCAGATTACAATTCCCATAAAGAGGGGCCCCACCATTCATTCTTCAAAACCTTTTGTCAAAAGAGGCCATTGAAGACCTTGTTCCTATCTTTAATTCTCTCAATGAAAAGTGCATCAGAGTTCCTGGTAGATCTCCCTGTAATACTCCTATTCTATGTGTTAAAAACCTTAAACCAGGCCCTGATGGCAAGCCAATGTATCACTTTGTGCAAGATTTGCATGCAACTAATGCTTATGTTATACCTAGGCACCCAATAATGTCTGATCCCACTACTATTGGCTCCTCTGTTCCCTGTGAGGCAACATGTTTTACTGTAATAGATTTCTGCTCCTTTCTTTAGTATCTCCATTCCCCCAGATCCCCAATACATGCATGCCTTCACCTGGAAAAGCACATAGCAGACATGGAGATGCCTGCCACAGGGGCCTATAGAAAGTCCTATCTTGTTTTTCCAGATCTTACAATAGGACCTACCTTCTATTATATTTGGGAGCTCCACTCTGATTCAATATGTTAATGATCTCCTATTAGCAACATCTAGAGTTGAGGTCTGTCAGGAAGACCACCACCACTCCTTCTTTAGCTTCATCAGAAATACCATAATGTCTCCAAGCCAAAGGTGTCTTTCTCAAGTTGAATATCTTGGCTTTGTTTTGTCTGCTGGCACACATGCTGTGTCTCCAAAGTGTGTCTAACTTTTCCAGCAAAGATCAATTCTAAAGACTAAGAAACAATTTCATGCCATTTTAGATGCCACAAGCTATTGCCAGCAGTGGATTTCATTCTTTGATGAGATCACTGAATTTCTAACTGTTTTAATTAAATACTCTATTCCAGAACCCTTACAACTTGAACCAGTTCATTTAGCTGATCTTTCCACCCTCAAGAAAGCATTGCTGTCAGCTCTGGCATTTGAACTCCCAGATTACAGATTTTCTCTTTTTTGTGTACAAGCCAAGGGGATAGCTTCTGGGGCATTCACCTAGGACCTTGGTCCTTCTCTTTGCCCTATTGTATATTATTCAGCCCAGTTAGATTAAGTGGCTGCAGGTGCTCCACCCTGCTTAAGAGCAATGGCTGCAACTGCCTTTTATAGAGAAGGCATGTGATTTGGTTTTAGGATTCCCACCTGTTGTACAATGCCTCCATGAGGCTGAGACTCTTTTATAGAGACTGCACCTAATTCTTTTCTGATCAGAGGCTTCCTAGACAGGAAGTGACTTTGTTGGGCAAGGAAAATGTGACTATCAAGTGATGTTTTGTTCTCGAACCTGCTACACTGCTCCCTGACTTACCAATTTCAGGAGAGCCTTTTCATAACTGGACATGGCCAAGAGACTGTGATGACCCTACAATGCCAATTTGATTTTCTATACTGATGGTTCCTTTTTTATGAGAGATGGCACTTGATACACAGGGCTGCCATGGTCTCTGACTATGACACCATTTGGTCCAATCTAGCCTAAGTAGCTGAACTCATTGCTCTCATCCAAGCTTGTCAGCTAGTGGCTGACAAAAGTGCAAACATTTTATACTAATTCACACTATGCCTTTGGAGTTTGCCATGCTCTCAGAATGTTATGTCTACAGTGTGGATTTTTAACTTCTGTCATTAAGACCTATTAACTGCCATCTGGCTACTCATGACCCTAGCCATCATCCATTGCTTTCTGAATGCAAAACACCTTGTCTTGTCTCCTGAGGAAATTGGCAAGCTGATGAGACTGCAAAACAGACCTCCTTGGATGGCCCTCCTACGTGTTCCACCTCACAATGACCCAGAGTGAATATTTCCCTCTTCCTCTTCTCTATGACAATATTGACTCAGTTTACAATGATGCATGCAGAGATAAAGTAGTAGAAGCAGTGGTATAGGGCAAAAACAAGTCTATCTCTGGGGTTTGGGTGACTGCAGAGGGTAAGCCAATCCTGCTCCGGAGCTTATATCACTAGGCATGCCATTCTAAATACCCACAAGTAGAAAGGACACAGTTTGCAAGGTGCCAGGATCATTGGGCCTCATGGTTGCTGGATTTGTCATCATATTTATCAAAGTATTCCAGACCCATAGGTAGCCATTCTGTTAAGTACAATAATTCTATACCACTGCAAGGAGGAATAAATGATGGAGACATACCATCAAATTTTTTATCCCCTTTTACTCCATTTCATTTTGCTAACTCTTAATTTAACAGACACTATACAACCAGTGAACATTACAGTTAAAACTCTTAAGTACCCTCAGATTCTCACCATGATTGTAGTTAATTCCTCTTTTTACAAAACCAGAATGTCCCTTCTCTGAGTTGCATGGCCTTTGCAGCTTTTCCTCTTTGTATTAATAAAATGAGAACTAATGATATTCACATATTTTCAGGAAATTCTGTGCAGTATAATTATATTCTCCCAATCCCTGATATAAATAGAACAGAGTCCTTCATTTGTGCTGACTAGTGTTTTCAACAACATCACAGGTCTAGCTCATAATTATACCTATTTATACCATTACTCATGATTATACCTATTTATACCATTACTTACAATAACAGAATGGGCTCTGGAATGTACCAAGAGATTCTAGAGATGGCATAGGTTCTGGTAACTTTGGGCCAGTTTTTCATTTGGGTAGGAGAAGCCTTTGCCTCCCTTTCCCATAGCTGGTATAAAACTTGTGGAATAGCCTATGTGGTACCATGAGTTTCAGTGTTCAATCATTCCATGGGTTTAATAGGGAAAAAAAAAAGATTACCAGAAATTTGGGGTCATGGTAGCATGAACATAAAAGAAGAGACACATACAAAATAATCTCCAATGTACAGAACTGTGTACAATTGTCTAGTCATTTAGAGAGATGTTTTTGGACCATATCCCCAAGTCTGGGTGTGAGCAGAGTATTTCAGTCAATAAGGAATATTTCTGCTGAGGCTGAGAAGTTAGCACAGAATACGACCCAGGCCATTGTTCAAACAACCTGAGCCATCACCACCCTACAAGTGGAAATTGACTCCCTTGCACAGATGGTGTTATAGCACTGGATGGTATTGGATTTCCTCACTATTTCCCAGGGTGAAGTAAGTGCTGTCATCAACCAAACCTGCTGTTCTTATACATTAACCAGTCAGGAGATATTATCACCAATGTCCATGAGCTTCAACAAATTATGTCAAACACTCAACGAATTGTCAATGAAACTCACGCGCAAGACAGTGGATCCTGGAGGGATCCCTTTTTCTGGTTTTCTTCATTATTTTCCTGGTTTCAAAGGAGTGGCATATTTGTCATTGTAATTAAGTGAGCTCTTATTATATTGGCTATCATTATCATTTTTCCCTCCCTATGCATCCCTGTCCTACTTGTGATAAAGCATGCATAAAATTGATTCCTAGATATATTATGTTGGTGAAAGAAGATATTTTAGTTAGAGATGATGCACCCCAGGAAGAATATGCTGAATTGTATGATTTCTAATAATTTGCTCTCTGCTTCTGCAATCATGTTTTCTGCCAACATAGATTGTTTTTAGATAAGTCAAATATTTGAATAAGGTGTTTCATGGGACACATGTCTCTCAAGAATCATTGTGGAATATTAATTTTCAATCAATTATCTACTTGTAATCACATTTTTAATCACATTTAACACATATATATATAGCTTTATGCTTGTAAAACCACAGTAAATTAAGAAGTATATAAGACTTTATTCAGGTTGACAGGGTGTTAGCTCCAACCAATGAATCTGTTAGCTAACTTCCCTGTTTTTGTATAAACTAAGTTCACCATTTCTAGCAAAAGTCTCTGACAAGTTAGTTCCTCATTTCTATTAAAATAAAGCTGAGGCTTAGAGGTCATAGTGACTTCTAGGTCACCCAGGACTAGAAAATCAACATGCTGTGAGTCTTGTTCCTCATTCCTATGGAAGTTCTCTGTTCTTGACACAGGAGCTTACTATGACAACACTGGAAAAACCCAAAATACACCAACCAATCAGAAGTTGTCAACACCCATGAGAATCATGTTCCTCAATTTGGGATCAATGTTCCTTATTTTTTGTTTATGTTCCCCATTCTGATGTCCCTCATTTATTTCTATAAAAATTGCTTTTAAAATTCAGTTCAGGGTCCTTTTACCAACTGAGGTGGTCTTGGATCCATTTTATTGGCCAATTGTTAGCCATTGCTAATAACCTGATTATGTTTGAATTTTTTCCCCTCAATTTCCCTTATTTGCAGATTTCAATTCCAACAATACTTTATGATGAACATTATATATAAAAACTGAGACACCTTGGCAAGAATATGCCTCCTTGTTTTATGCCTTGTTCCCTAAGAAAAGTTTGTATTAGTTATGTCATTCCCCAAACTTTTTGTAAACTTATTTTTTCCTCCACTGCTTCTGTTGTATAAGATACTAATATAGTACTCATACTCTCTCAACATCTTTTCTTGTAAAATTTTGCAGATCAGTTTATCTTCTAAACCATGTTTTCCTTTTCTCTCCAGTTGGCAAGGATAATCAAGTGACGACTCACTGAGGTTGCTTTTAGGCTCATTTGGTGTCATAATTGTGGCAATTGCTTTTCATCAATTAAATTTGTTTGGAAAATAGTAATAGGTTGTGTCAATATCTGTTCCTTTATCTATTTCCTTTTTTCACATTGACTGATTATTTAAACAGGTCAGTCTGGATGTATCTCAATTCAGCAACATTATTTTTAATTTGATCTTAATTTTGATATTGTTTTAACAAGCTAAATATCTGACTACATAGAAAGCTGGTTCAGAAATGTCATGAAGAATCCAACCTAAAACGCCAAAGTGTAAAACAAATTTATTTTGTAGAAATTTTGAATAATTTAAGAGGTTCTTTAATGCAAAAGGAATGAATTATAACTAAACAGTTCTCTTCTTCACAAAGAAAATGTCCCATCTGTGTGCTTCCTATGAAAGTATTTGAACAAGATATGTCATTTCTCAAGTTACTGATCCATTTATTCATGAGATAGATCTCAACTCTTCCATTTATGATCCATGTGACTTTGGGCAAAACATTTAGCCTTCCAAGATCTCTAATTCTTTATTTATAAAATAAATGGATAAGCTGAAGTAATCAACCTCTTAAGGTGCCTTCCTGCTTTAAATTTATGATCCCATAACTCTATGACTATTGGTTATTTCTAAACAAAGGATCCTTTCTCAAAAATCAAAGATTTGTTCTCAGATCTCAGCTCTTACAGAAGGTAAAGCAGGCAAGGCTCACTTGTATGCCTAAATTCTGGTGTGTTTGTCAAAAATAAAATCATACAATATTTTACAATTATATTTTTGGTAATCTCATACCTATGTACATGTAATACTTGTGTCCAAGGCTTTAATTAAAGCTACCCACACACACACATTCATATATATATATATATATATATATATATATATATATATATATATGAGTGTGATTGTCTAAAAGAAAAGATTTTTGCCATGAAATAAAGGTGTTAAGTAAAATGGAATTTTGTGCTAACAATATGGCCGTATCTAATATCATTGTAAGAAGGAATCTTATAAATCACCTAACCCAACTTCCTCATTTAATTTTTAAAAAATAATGTCTCCTATCTCTATTTTAAGATACTAACTCATTTATGTCAACTTTCCCACAGAATCAAGAAAAATTATATTAAAGAGCATGTCATCTTCTGGGGTTTTTTGTTGTTGTTTTGTTTTGTTTTGTTTTGTTTTGTTTTGTTTTGTTTTGTTTT